>NC_091491.1:22795995-23112495 GCF_947461875.1 Haliaeetus albicilla | reverse complement strand
CTAAGCAGATTTCTCTCCAGCTGGTTTATCAATAATGTCACACGTGCGTGTGTTTTAGGGTAACAAATCTGATTTCTAATTTATTAGCTAAGCAGTTATTCTTACTGCAAAGGGGGGAAAAAAAAAAGTCTGTTGAGGAACTGTGAGGTTATTAAGTAGGTTCTCAGTCATGCCACAGATATAACTTGATGGAGCATACCTCGATCCTCCCTGTTGGCTGTGTATATAGTCTCCTCTGTCATCCAGTATTTGCCTTTGCATGTGAGAGACAGACAAGGAGAAAGAGAGGAAGGTTCTGGAGGCATTTCTAACAGAGATGCCAAACTGTCAAATAGTAAATCAGGAAGCAGCTCCCTGATGGTTTCGCATCAAGAGGAGACACCCTTTTGTGACTGTGCGGCGTCTACTGGTTATTTTCACTTCCATCAGAACTGTCTGATATGGTCAAGTAGGTTTGAGGCTTTCAACACTCAATTTTCCTTTCATTTATTGTGACTGTTTTATTTATTTGTCTTTCTCGGTAGTTTTCAAGGATATGTGTTTCAAGGATACTTTTTACTCTCTAATATTTTCATGGATTGTCATCCCAAAGTTAAGGGTAAAAAAAGAAACAGAAAGGGAAAGGGGGAAAAAAAGAGCAACATGGCTACAGCTTCAGGGGACAAAAGAAGAAATGTATTCAATTTAGGAAGACCTCTAATCTCTGGTTATACAGGACAGCTTTGTTAGATAAGATTAAAAATTTCATGAATGTCCCTTTTTATCCCTGGAGACTCCACCATTTATACCAGCTATTGTCAGCATCAAAAGAGCTTGATAACAGCTGGCTAGAGACGTGACCACACAGCAACACAACAGCAAGAAAGGGGCAGCCGGGTTCATAAATCTTCAGAAAACCCATTCCCCCAGCGCAGCCATGAATCTGCTGCTATCACAGTCAAAGGGAGAATGCATTGTCCTCCAGCCAGTCAAAAACCTGAACTTCAGCATTAGCAGGGCCCCTCTTGAAAGTATAGGGTGCACAATGAGATGTTTTCCATTATCTTCTTCATTGCAGCCCTTATTACTGCACAGAGATACAGTTTAAAGGATCTTTGAGTTTCTCTTGTTGCTAGGTAGAGTTTTTCCAAAAATCACGCAGCCCTGACCCAGTGTAATCCTGCTTTTTCTATTCATCGCATCAATATAGCGCCACATGGGACAGGGTCAGATAATGCCAGTTTGGTACACAATGGGCCAATCTCTGAAATCTTCTGCCTGGGAAGCGGCTATCAAAGCCAGAATCTGGCCTTTGGGCGCTGGGCTTCCGCATTCTCCAGGGACTGCTCAGAGACTCGGGCATAAGCAGGGCAAGTTAGGAAGCACAAATTGGCTCAGGCTCTTGAAATACAAGTTTCCTGGTTTTCATGGGAGGGTTCCAATTCATATGTATTCCGCTTTATTCTGGTCTTACTTAATTCAGTGGCAATATTTTCTTGGCTTTAGAGAAAATCAGATTGGTCCCTCAGGAATTTCATAGTTCCTGTAAAGCAAATAACTAATGAAGTAACATCAGTTAATTTTCAGAGGTGGAAGAAGATAATTACTGTGGACCAAAACAAAAGTACAAGTCTGTGCACTGTGCCTAACAAAGGACAAAAATAAGGCAGAGTCTTTTAGTACTGTAGCCTCTTATGGAGGTTTGTACCTGGGCATCATGAACATTGCAGTGTTTAGGCAACTGTACTGTTACTTCAACCCCTGCCTGTCTAATATTGCCCAGAATCCAAGAACAATCTTTATTAGAGAGGATTAAATGCAATTTTGTTACAGAAAACAGGAAAAATACTTAATGCTTCTAATCCTCCCCCACCCCGCAAGAAAAACACAAATTTCTGAAAGTGCTCATGTTGTGAAAGCTATGATTAAAAATATACACGTTCCTCATTAAAACTAAATTACTGCTTATAAATTCTTTTTTTTCCCTGGTAGCTCCATCCCCAATTGCTTTGATCCAGGCTAAAGAGATAACAAGGCACAGCGTTGCCTTGGCTTGGCTGGAACCTGACAGGCCAAATGGAGTCATCCTGGAGTATGAAGTCAAATACTATGAAAAGGTACTGTTCAAAAATGGACAAGCAAGGAGTTTTGTTTGGTTTTGGGGAGAGCTTTTTACTTCAATCCATTACGATTTATTTCCAGATAAGATTCCATCATTTGAAACCAAATAGATTCAGTTTAATAAAATCCAGTTAAGGATTTCATGTACTTGAATGGTTGCTTGAAAGAATAAGACTCATAGGCTGTTCCAACTGTATGGTATGAGCTTATTTTGTTATTCTTTCCTACCTAGGACCTGAGCTTTTATAGCAAGCATATTTATAATGAGAATCAATAATGTTGGGCAGAAGTGAGACATTAGCTTTACTTTATAGACAGAAGTATAATAATGAAGTATATAACACAGTAATAATAATAATAATAATAATATGTGTTTGCTGATAGCTTCTGCGTAAGTGATAGTGTGGGCTGGATGGTTTTTAATAGAGAATAAGGAAAGAAAATTACATTCTTCATACTTTCCAAGTTAGAGGGAGATGTTATTCCTACAAATAACTTCTCAAGTATGCAACTCTGAAAAGAGCTATTTTCTTTGAAGGATCTCTGCAAAAATGAACAATTACGTGCTCTTGCTTGTGTGCGCTCTCTCTCACATGCACATGCATACTTCTAAATCTTTTTATAAAGATAATAACTTACTTGCTTCCCTAACACATACAGAAAAAGTTATCTGATTTGTAGGGAAGCTAGACTATTACATTTTCTGATGGATTTTCCAGCCAAAAATAGAACCGTTTTTAAGATTGGACTTTCTAGAAGACATTTTCTAAATATTTTCTTTCTTAAAATATTTTTATCATTTTTTTTATATGGCTCCTGGCTGGTAGGAAGAAAAAGAAAGTGCCAGCATGTGTGAGTAAAATGTTGCTTGTTCATCAAGAGGATCCTATTTGAAGGCTTGGCTATTTTCCAAAGGATTTCATTGTGTGATTTCTTAAATAATCAGTGATATACGAGCATCATACCTACTGCCTCATCATCCTTTTGTGGCTTGCTCAGAACTCCATGCAGCACACAGTGTGAGGGGTATTGAGCAAGGCCGACAGCAGGAGCCCTTGGGACATATTTTGAGAATTCCATCGTTGTTACTCATCTTGTTTCATCATGACAGTTTTGGCAAGGAAGTGGGGTTCCATGTTTCATGGTGCAGTGAGATATTTTTACTTGGTCACCACTGTGTTCTTTTGTTTTTAGGACCAAAATGAGCGCAGCTATCGCATTGTGAAGACAGCCTCCAGGAATACTGACATTAAAGGCTTGAATCCCCTGACTTCATATGTGTTTCATGTGCGGGCCAGGACAGCAGCAGGGTATGGAGACTTCAGTGGACCATTTGAGTTCACAACTAACACAGGTAATGACATGTCCACTGATTTCTTTTTCTTTTCTTTAAGCAGAGTGCAAATGTAACTGAGCTGTGTGTTGGGAGTTTCCCGTTGGTTGCTTGAACTGTGGTGTGTCTGTTCTGGGAAAATGTTCTTCCATGACTGCGTGGTTGTTAGTGATGCCATGAATCTGACCCGAGACATCTATTTGGATATGCTATATTCTAGATTCTAGCAATGAAAATACCTCAGTGTGGCATAAGGAGACACGCACCTTATAAACACTTGGAAGCCATTGATGCTTGAGAGATTTGTGTACCTATTTTGTTTACTGTAAATGTAGATGTTTGCACGTGTTTTTGGAATATCTCATTTGCAGGAGAATAGCACTCTCTTACTTCCCTTTGCAAGCTATTGACATAGGTTGGTTAGGTATCCTATATCAGCTCACATATTTGCACTTTTCCTTAGACAGTCATATAAAGACAGAATGTTCGAAATTACATTGTCAGTAGAGCTTTTCACTTTGCTCAAGGAAACATGCAAATTTAGCCCCCAGAATGTTTGCTTTTTGGTGGCAGGAAGGCAATGTGACAAGCCTATTTTATTTGGGACATACAGGTCTGCTTAAATCAATTTAAGGTCATGCCAGTTAGTGGCAACATCCTTCAGGATGTTAACAGCCGAAAATAATCAATGCAGCAGGAAAAGGGTAAAAGAACTTATTCTTTTTGTGTCAGTTGGGGAGTGATCATCTGGCCCCACTGAGAGAAAAAGGAGGAGGAAAGAAGAGTGGAAAGCAATTAGAAACGCAAAAAAAATAGCCATTATACCCTCTGAGCAATGCTGAAGGGGAGAAGGAGAGGGAGTCCTTGTTCCCAGTGAACTGAAGTTCCCCAAATCATTATCAAACATTATGTCTTCAGCTAATTAGGGCCTTGTTGGAAAATTGTGTCAAACGACTATATAAGAAAGGCCTAAAAGCAGATTTGAGTGCTACTCTAAACTGCCTTCACAAGCCAGAAAGCCTCATTGAGTGCTACCTTAGTTGATTTTTTGAGGGTGTCTGACACTAATGCTCCCTTTTCTGTTTCCAGTTCCTTCCCCCATCATTGGCGATGGTACCAATCCCACAGTGCTTCTTGTTTCAGTGGCTGGCAGTGTTGTTCTTGTGGTCATTCTCATTGCAGCCTTTGTCATCAGCAGGAGGTAAGAACTTAAGCTTCTCTCTCCCCCTCTCTCTTTCATGAGGGAGCTTTTTGTCTTCTCCAAACAAAGCTAAATTCTTTGATTAGCATCATAAACAGTGCATTTGCATTACAAGCTTTCTCCCATGTAGCTTTGATCTTCTCAACTTAGTACCAACCAGCATGTGATGTAATGGCAATAGTTCCAGCTCTATTTGCCCTTCAAATGCAAAGCTGATTCCAATAACTGGCATTGAGAAGCAAGCCAGCTAGAGATTTGTGGTTAGTGTAATTTGAAGTTAAGTTTAATGGGTATGGCTACAGTAGATTTTCTTGGACTGACTCCTGATAGACAGGGAATAAACAACTGCACTGTTGTGAACTAAGCCATTAGACTGCTACGCTTGTGATTTTTGTGTTAGTCTGTATGAGTCTGCATTAGTCTTTTGGGTTAGTCCTTCCAGCGTGAGTGGATATGACTGTAAAATAGAAGCCATAGTCATTCAGCATCGTATGCAGTAACACAGCAGACTGGATCGATGGTTATTTCGTCAGAGCAGGACCATAATCTTCTACCAAGTAGTTGTTCATTCTCCCAGATTCAACCCAGGCATCAGGAACAATCCTGGGAATGGGAGGACAGTGTAGCAGAAATACAGTGTGAGTGTTTCTGTCTTCATCTTTGCGTTCAGTCTCATTTAAAAAGATCAGCACAATTTTGCTTCAGTGTAATTCTGAGATAAAACTGGATGTTTCATTACTACTTCTGAAGCCTGGGATCTGAGGGACGCACGTTTTCTCAGTCTCTGTTGATCAGTTTAATGGTATCAGCCATAAATGTGCACAAATTGCTTTTGATTTGCTCTCTTACTTTAAATTGTCTTAAAGAGCAGTTAAGTCACTACAACTGTAATATCTGGAAAGTAGACATGCATTGTTATAGCTTTCTGTGGGTGTTCAACTCAAAGCCTCCATGCTGACAAGAAGAAAGAAGAGCAGAACATATGAAAATGTAATGTGGAGAGACAGGTTTATTAAAAGCCATTGCAACAGAAAATAGCATCACTGAGCTTGATGACTTAATCTCCTCTCTGCTTTTATTGATCACTTTATTATTTAAGGCAGGATTGATAGCAGGATACATTGGATTTCTAATTATGAGTCGCCACCTTGGAGAATTGAGCCTGTTGAGCTGCTTTGAGATGATTCCTTCCCCTCCTCCCCCTACAAAAAAATGTCACTTCCCAAGGCTGATAAACACTGCTTGGTGATTGGCCCTCAATGGATCACTTTTTAGAAAATGAAATGTCAACCCCTCGCCCTCATATTGATTCTCTTTAGTATCGGCCATAAAGCTGTCAAAGGAAAGGCTGCCTGGAGCCAGGTAGCTGACAGACTCGCTGATGCGGGTGAGCACTCAGCCAGGTCTTCTCACCGCTCAGGCTGTCTGTTCAGTTATCTCTGCCCACAAGTGTTCAACTTGGACAAAGACAAGACAAAGAGCAGCTGGGCAGTAGGGACAAAAGGCTGGTCCAAGCACTGGTGGGAATGGAGATAAAAGTATGCTGGTGGCCATGGGTTCAGAGATGTCCCGTAGCTCTGCACTGGTAGGTCTCAGAGAGGCTGTGGAAGGGGAAAGACAGCAAGATGAATGAAATACTAGGACAGTGAAACTGCTCTGTGCATACTAATGCGTGGTGCCTTGCTAATTAATAGCCTTCCTCAACACACGGCTCTCCAGTAGCTGGAAGTAGCTCTCAATAAACAGAACCTAATAGTCACTATTACTCTAATGATTTTAACCACTTTACCAATGTCATTTAGAGGTGTGGGCTTTGGGGATATTTCATGATGTTCCTACGCCAGCAGAAATTAATAGCAAAATAATTATACTTTGTTCCAAAATGACGTCAGATGAGAAAAAAGCTTTTCTGTCCATACAGTCCCCATGAGGAGGTATTGTAGTCTAGCTGTGACCTAAAAGTCGTATTTGTACAATCAAACCCATGCTTTGGCCTGCAGACATGGCCTTTCTGCATCCGTGAGCCAAATGTGCGAACTGGGCATATGCTGTAGGTGCCCACTTTTGAACCCTGGGTTATTACTACTAATTTAGCGTTACATTTTTTCAAGTCACTGCTCAAATCCCAAAATTCATGTTTACAACAGAATTTGTCAAAGGACTTTGCCTTCAGGCAGCTCAAGCTGTTTGGTTCTGTCCTGCGACCACGTCGTTTGTGTTAACATGAGACCTAATCTGCCTAAATGTTAGTTTAAACTTACTGAGGTTAAGATGAGTGTATCCATAGAGCAGAGTGCAGGAGGTAGCATGAGTGTTTCTAAACCCCCTGCTGCAGGAACACTGAGTGAAATTACAGTATCTCAAATAGAGTTCTAAAGGATTTGGGAAAGTCCAAAACAGAAAGAGCCACTTTCTAAAAGGGCTTGCGTGGAGTAAGATGGACCTACAGAATCCTCTGGTCATCTGAAAGTTTCTTCCAATTGGTAGCTTGATTTATCTTCTGCTCCGTCAACAGCTGAACGCATTTGCCCACCTTCTGCGGACAGTGTTGGATGAGATGCTCCGCCAGCCTGGTGCCTGGCCACCGCAGCACCCCCAGCCCCTCTTTGGTTTGGAGAGGAGGAGGTGGGAGCAGCGGTGCGGCACCGGGTCCTTGCTGTTTCACTTCAGTGCGTGCTAATTACCTTCTGTTGTTACCTCCTCTTCGCAGCCAGCCCCCACCTGTAGGTCAGCCTGTGTCTCTGACTACCACAGTTTCTGAAAGCTTCTGTGTTCTTTTCCTGAACGCCGGCTATTTAATCACCACCACCCAAATCCCTGTAATTACGGGGTTCAAATCTGCGACAAAGGCTCCCTTCTGCCACTCAGGTGAGCTGCCCCTAAAGGCAGCTCCAGCCCCGCGTGCCCCATGGTGCGGGGTCCGGGGCTGCTCTGGGGGACAATGGCAGGCAGGAGTGTCCTGCCCCCAGCCAAGCAGGAGAGGTCAACAGGTGACACAGGGAGAAGTGGAAGTAGGTAGTTAGTTCGGAAGGTATTATTTAAACTTAATAAGCTACCATTATATTGCTTGAACAGTAATCCCTTTGTTTCCCTTTGCTTTTTGCATGTCTTTGGGTTTTAGTAGGGGAAGGTTATTTTTTTTATCTGTTGTTCAGGTGCTTGTACTTTTAAAAATAAGATAAAGAGCATTTTTCATACTTAAAATGAAAGCAAAGCCTGTTTGTGTTTCATATTTCCCATCTGTGTCTAAACATTAATAAAATGAATTTGAAGGGGTCCTGCTTAAAATGCAGAATCTTTTTTTTTTCTTCCTTTTTTTCTTTCCCCTGAGAGAAATTGTATAATACCTGAAACCATCTTTGCAGTATCCTTAGCTGACTTGGTCCTGTACAGCACTGCGTGAGATTTGTGTTGCCTCTTCCTTCTTACTCAGTTCAGCAACTGGGAGCAGAACATAGTCCTTTTATTTAACTCAGCTCTGTTATACCATTGCTGTAAGTCCTCGGGCAGATAAATGGTTTAAATTGATGTTTGGACCCAGTGTGGTTTTTAATAATGCTCTTCTTGTGATTTGGAGCCATTTGCGTTTAATTGACTTTCATCAAGAAAAGAAGCTCCCAACCGTTTATGGTTGGATGTGTACCTGCTTTTTATGTCTCAACACAAGTCCTGTTGATGTTCTTGGGAGCTGTGAGGTTTGGTTCAAAGATCAGGTAGCTTCACATGTCAAACAGGATTTTTTTTTTCCTTCTGTCTCATGGTTAATTTATAGCTTTTATTATTGGCGTAGTGTGTTTAACACCCAGCACTAAAAGACTGCAAAGACAAAGGCTGGGAAATGGCCTTTCAGCTGACAGCGATGGGAAGCTGCCATTCCCCGCAGGCCAGGTGCAGAGTGGGAAGTGAGATGCTTTTTGCTAATGGGCAGAAGGGTTTTGCTGACGGGAGGGGAATGGTGAGACTCAGGAAGATTTGCTGCAAGTGAGGCTCTCAGTCATGTGTTTTCTTCCTGTTACCTGCGAGTTTTGGACCCCTTTTAACTCACATCTCCTGATAGGTCTTTCTCTCAGCCACTCCCATTTTCCTCCTGTACCCATTCACCATTTTCAGACTTTTAACCCAGTCTCACACCAGTGTCCCTGGCAGACCTGGTCATCTCCTGCCCCACTCCAGGCAGCGGGTTGCATGTTGCAGGCAGTGCCAGTTTGCCTCCTGTTCTCTGGGCGTGGTTTCTCCTTCTGCCTTCCCCCTTCACTCCAGCCCAGTCTCTTGCCAGTTAGCTAACTTGAGTCTGACACGCTGGGAGACTTGGACTTCCATAGGAACAGGCAAACTAAGGAGTAAGCAACAATAAGCCCTTCTCTTCGGCAATGTCTGTTCTTATGCCTGGTTCTGAACTTCCTGTGAATGGTGGGTAAAAGCCCAAATCAAATCTCTACATCTACATACCATTAGATGCTGGGGAACCTCAAATCCCAGTACAGATTTGGCTGAGCTGACTCCTCAATATCTTCCCTAACAGACTAACCTCTTATATTAACTTTTCTTGATACCACTTACCCACTGAAGTGTAAAGCTGAACTGATTAAATACATAACTGGATACAATATCATGTGCGTAGGTGTAGAAAAGTAATCTATAGAATTAACATACTATACTACATTATTGTCTCCAACTCAGAGGGTTAGTAGAGGAGCTCTGCCAGGAGGAGTTCTTTGCCCTCTTCAATTGTACAGTGATTAAAAGAATAAACAACATCCTTGGGATCTGCATTTTTGATGGTCAGGGGTTTTTTTTGCTGCCATCCCGATTTCTGTGTTAACAGACTTGTTTCCAGTTTTAAATTTGCAGTTAAATAAGTGTGTTGGTATTGGCATTTGCCTAATTATGTTTGAAAATCAATCTACCAAAACACCTCTGTTGTAACATTTAAATCCATACATGATAGGGCTAAAAAGCAGTTTGGTACCTTTTTGCACAGAATTGCAAATAGACGTTTGAAAAAAAAGTGGCCAAAATGCAAGCTTTCTTTTCTTTCTTTAAATGCTGAGATACAGATGGATTTGTGTTTCCCTTGATGCTTTGTTGATGCCAGTAAGACTTAGAGCAGTTTGAGAGGAGTCTCCTACCCCGCTGGTAGGTGTATGTTGTGTCATGGGCTGTTGTAGGGGAGCTGCTGAACACAGGTTGTGGCAGGTGCAAACAGCTCAAGTCTCAGCAGGTCAAGAAGACTGAGCTTGTCTCAAAGTAAGATACTTATTTTGAACTGTAATGTTCTTTCTTTGTTCTGACAGGCGCAGTAAGTACAGTAAGGCTAAGCAAGAGGCAGATGAGGAGAAGCATTTGAACCAAGGTAAAAGGCAGTGGTGCTTGGGTTTTTTGATTTGGTTCATAAAACATGTCTCATGTTCTGATGCTTGGGGAGTAAGGGATGACATTGCTCTTGAGATGAATATGTTTCTGTTTTCCTGTCTTGCAAAATTCCTTCTTCAAAACTATGTACTTTAGTAACAGGAAAAGTAGAAATATCTGGGTAAAAAGTTTTGAGGGAGCAGACAGGAGAAAGGTTCATCAAATTTTTCCACTGTTGCTTTCCCCTGAAAGACATCTGTTCTTGGCCAGTGATATCTAGGCATGATTTTTTCCCCACAATACTCTGCTAAAGCAGTTTCTGGATGGGCCGGAGGCAATCCTGCAGGAAAGGGTATATGAACTTTGCTGCATTTTTTCCAGGACTGAATCCTACCATTACTTCCATCTCAGTCATCCAGGTACCAAACCTAGGACCTAGGCTCAGAATTTCTTGGCTCACAAAAGGGAAATGGGATGTGTTTTAATCTCACAGGTCCATAGAGAGGCTATTGGCCTGTTAGTGATGGCAGTGATTTGTAAAGCTCATTTATTGGCAAAAGCCTGATTCCTTACATCAATATTGGGAAATATTAAATGTTTACATTAAAAAAAAATTGCATCGTGGGAAAAATACATTAAGTCCTTCCTTCCTTCATCAGTCATTCCTGGCTTACAGTACATTTTTATTGTACGCTCTCTTTGCTGTTGTATATCATTAAGGGTTCGGTCTCATATGTTCTGTGTTCAGCAGCATGTAGATCAGTGACTTCAAATAAAACATTTCTGCCTTGCAGGTGTTAGAACATATGTGGATCCTTTTACATATGAGGATCCAAACCAAGCTGTGAGGGAATTTGCCAAAGAAATTGATGCCTCCTGCATAAAGATTGAAAAAGTTATTGGTGTGGGTAAGTGCCAGGACTTTTGCATTTTTTTTCTGTAAATATAGTTTTAAATTTGCTTTTAGGAAACATGGGATCCTATGATTTTTGTATGACAGTTCCCCCAAATGAACTGACATAACAGTTTGACAGCACTAGTGCATGCTTCATGTTCATGACCATGGATTCTTGTGCCTTTCTCCTTAAGGGGAATTTGGTGAAGTATGCAGCGGCCGTCTCAAAGTACCAGGAAAAAGAGAGATCTGTGTTGCTATCAAGACTCTAAAAGCTGGTTACACTGATAAACAAAGGAGAGACTTCCTGAGTGAGGCCAGCATTATGGGACAATTTGACCACCCCAATATCATCCACTTGGAAGGTGTCGTTACTAAATGTAAGTAGGTCATTTTCATGACAAGGTCAATTTGGAAGTCACTGAGAAATTAAGTCTGTGGTGGTGTGTGCTGTGTTTTTTTTTTCTTTTCTTTTTACCCTCTTTCCTGTGAAATGACAGATGGAACAGATTCACTGATAGCTAATAGGAGGAAATCAGTGCAGGACAAGTCATTAATCTTGTTGTCAGCTATAAATGGGTTTATGGTTTCAACTGATACTCTATCTGTAGGCAGCTTGTACAAGATTTTGTAGGGGGAATTAATACTGCAGGGCTTGGCTTTTTTTTTCCCCCTTCTTGCTATGCCAAGCAGGCATCTTTCACATCTTTGCTAGACTGAGCTGATTGTTACAGGATAGGCAAAAGCAGATGGTGAGCAAAGAATTTAAAATGGTTGGGAGAAAAAAAACCAAAACAAAACTACAGTTATATGTTTAAGGTACAAAGCACAGATGTAAGGAGCAAGCCTTTGAAAAGAAGTAGGCTATTTTATTGTGAAACTTCCTTATTTGTTTTCTCTGATTTACAGATGTGATAATTTCACTCTGCAGAATTTACCTGGCTGATCTTTTTGTTTGTTTGGTTTGGGGTATTTTTTTTTTAACTCTGTTAGCGTTCACTGTGCCATGAACCCTGCCTTAGAAAGAGAATGACAGCACTCGCTGGATGCTGTTTGTAGGCTAGAACTGAAAAGACACCTGTAAGACAGACATGCTTGGGTCTGACTTGATAAGGTGATGCTGTGATGATGTAGTTATTTTCTCTGCTCTGACTGCCCTAGGTAGCATGTTGGCAAAGCCTGGCACTGATCACTAATCCTAAAAGACCCTTTGGATGTAGGGGCTCATGCTCAGGGTAGCAAAGAAAGCAGTGATCTTGTGAGCTGCTGTTAAAGGGTCGAATTTGTGAGCTTACCTTCTGCAGCTGATGGTGTGCATGGTGAACATGAATGCAGGGTATTAATAGCGTAAGGAATTAAAATTAGGTATGGTTGCAAAGTTAAAAAGTAAAATATTACTAGAACGAAGTATGTCCCATAGAGGGTTGTCAAAGCCATCGATACCACTGAAAAACCCTGTCCTTGAATGTCGGTGGGAGCTGGATGCTTACTTTGCCACTTGTGTTTCTGGAAATCTTACCCTTGCTCATTTGTGTTTCCCTCTCCTAGTCTGCCTTCTGTCACAGTTGTTGAAGATGGCTCATACAGTGTGTCGCTGTTTGCTTTTCAAGACAAATTCCACTAGGGAAAATAGGGGTTTGGACTAATTTTGACCATCGTTTACTGAGGGCCTCCCTCAAAACTGAAATTAAAAGATAATACTCTGTTTAAATTTTGCAGGTCTAAGTCTCTCTTTCTCTTTTTGTTGTTGTTGTAACAAAGAGAAGGGGGGGTTGTGGTCAGGCCACAGTGTTTGCTACAGACAGTGATTTTTCTAGCACCTCTGTAAAAGAAAGGCAACAGGGGAATCTTTGTGTTGAAATCCCACTGAAGCTGGAAACCCCTGAGCTATTAGAGCTCTAGCTGTTGTAAATGACTGTATGCATTTGCATAATGCAGTTGTCACTGAATTAAAATTATTTGAAATTTTCATTGAGGAGGTGGTAGCCTGACCCAAGAATGTTTCATTGCCTGGCTCGCAGTAAGCGATGCTTCCACAGCAAGCCAGCTTGGTTACCTCAGAGCTGGTGTGTTTGGTAAACAGGGCTGCTTAAGAAGACATTTGTCTCAATTTCTCCATAGGTTTTCTGAATGCTGTGATAGATGAATGCATTTAATAAACTGAAAATTAAAATGTGAGATAAATAGTGGTGTAGATGGGGGGTTGAAAGAGGCAGCAAAAAACCATGAATACATTATTGGCTGCTAGTCAAGTACTTTAATAATTGACTCACTGATGGTAACTTCTTCTCTCTCTATCCCCCTCCCCTGCTAAAGAAGTGCCTGAGTAATGAAATTACATGTTAATGCACTGAAAGAGTCTCCCTTTCTTCCTTTCTGCGTTGACATAGTATCTTTTGATTGAGGAAGGTTAATTAAAACTCATTTAGCTGTATTTGTTCAGTGGAAGTGTTCCGGTCACAGTTGCAAAGGATAAATGAAACAGTGACATATGCAGATCTGGTTAGAGTTTTTTCTCTTTCCGCCAAAGAATGCTTGTAAAGGTGAATTAGAGGGAGGACAATTTTTTATCACATCCCTTTCCTTAAGGGTGCAAGTACTCAGCCAAGGTCAGTAAGCTCTTCATCCAGAGAAGTTCGCTGTATGCAATACCATTGCTTCTCTGCTGCAGTCATGCAGATGGTAAAGGGTTCAGCTGCCAGACTGGCATTTCACAGGCATGCCAGTTTGCATGGGACCAAAACAGTAAGAGTTTTGATAACAGTAGGGAAGGGAAGGAGAAGCAGGAACAGTAAAAGTCCTGCAAAGGATAGGTTGGGACTGAAAAGGTGAAATAAGTAACGATGAGTGAAATAAGTGATGTTTCGCACATAGATGTTGGCGTAAGTGAAATTTTCGGTACGGTCAGTCCTTATAGCATATTGTTTTCTAATTAAAAAAAAAAGTTTACTTCAAAAGTGGAAATCCCTGACAAACGAAGAGATAAGCATCTTGGTGAAAAATGCACTGAGGTAGAAATGATTAGAGGAACTTTCAATGCTGCAGCATTTCATGGTAGGGTAATTTCATAGCTGGTTGTTCTGGAGCAGATATTTGCTGGTGACAGAAGCAAGGAAAAGTTCAGTAGTTCCGATACCTCTGATGCCAAGACAGAATTGAGCTATCTACAACCTAGGTGACATGTCTATTGAATCATTCTTTCCCCATAATGTTCCCTTATTCAGAGCTGCTCCAGTAAGTACAGAAGCAGAGTTTCTCTGGGACGCTGTCTTTTATTCAGGAAGAAACTCTGTAGTTCCTGTAGCTAAAGCATAACTGGGAGGAAGGGTTGCCATGCCAGCCTGGTGCTGATCATCAGGTGCTTCCTTGACTTCAGGTGGGCTTAACAGTGCTCATCTTGGGACCGGGCTTTTGCCATTCAACCTTTGATAAGTCACTTCTGTACATCTCCCATTGCTCACTTTTAGAATGGAGATGATATTGAACATATTTCTGCAAATATCTAGGTGCTGAATATCCAGCATGATTTAACCCCATGAAATAATTAGTGTTACTTGTATGTATCTAAATGTTTTCAGTTTCAGCATCGTATGACTTTGTAAAGCTCTTAAAGACATCATCAAGCATTATTTATGTATTTGCTGATGTTTAGGCAGGAAAGTGCCTAGAAAGCATCCCTATGTCAGAAACATTACATTACATTTCTCTTCAGATTGCCCAGCTTGGCTTTCTGTATTGCATCATGGGAAGCTGAGTGCTGCTGAAGCACTATGCCCCACATGTGACACAATTCATTGAATCATTTATCCTGTGGTTGATTTCATAAGGCAAATGACTGTGGCTCATTTATAAATAACAAGAGACATGGAATACAAATTTAGGACAGAGAAAGTTGAGAGGAACAGCTTGTATTTTGCATTCTTGAATCCAGTTGTCTTGGAATACCTTGTAGCTGCTGACAGCTTCTAACTTGCCTAAAGCGTTGATCTTTCGAAAGAGGCAGAGAGACCAAAGCATTCACAAATTCCATTTTGAAAGAGGATGGCTTTCTAGTCTGCAAGCAATTTAATTACACTAAAGATTTTTGTCAAGTTTGAACAGATCTTTGTTTCTTAGCTCTCAATTACCAATTCATATATTCCTTAGAGAACAGGAGCCACTTTAGTTAAAGACCTTGTCAATGAGTCAACCACAGGGTTAACCTTTCAGATGGGGCCCTTTAAATGTTTCTGTCCTATAATATTCCTTCTCTTGCTCCCCACAGCTGAGGCATAAGCTTGGTGCTTTTCAAATTAAATTAGATTGTGTAAGCCAGGTGTCTTGGCAGTAAAATCATGTGCAACCCATTTTTATCCCATTAACATCGATGTTCATCAAGGAATTGTGTTTTTCTTTATGTGAACTCTAGGTAAACCGGTAATGATCATAACTGAGTACATGGAGAATGGCTCCTTGGATGCCTTCCTCAGGGTAGGTGATTTCTTCATAATAAGCTAAGGAGATTTTATACTGGGAAACATTTTCTGGTTTTCATTCTGGTTCTTTTTTTGCAGAAAGATACTGAAAATTCAGCATTTTTAGAGAAATTATGTTTGTGCTTGGGAAATTCTGTTTTCTGGTGTTGCTCCTATTGAAAACCAGCATAAATGTAAAGTAGAAGAATATAGAATAAATGTAATGTTTAAAATAGCAGGGTCTTAAATAATCCATGTTTAATGGGAACAGTTCTGATTTGCTCTATTTTTGAAAGCATCGCAGTGGTATAGACTCATTAAAACCAGATTTATTGCAAACTGGATACTGCATCACTGGAAGCTGTGACAGAACCTCTGGGTTCTTACTTTACTGGTGAATTATAGACACTAGTCAGGAGAGTGAGGAAATAACATTGCATTCTATTTGAGAGAAGATGGGAATCCAGAGATACGCTCTTTGCCAATTTCAGCAATGGTAATAAGGTAGCTTTTAGCTTAATGCTCTGTGATTTTCTTCCTTTCCCCGTATGCAGAAGAATGATGGCAGATTTACAGTCATCCAGTTGGTGGGGATGCTTCGTGGCATTGGCTCAGGAATGAAGTATCTGTCTGACATGAGCTACGTGCATCGGGATCTAGCTGCTCGAAACATACTAGTCAACAGCAACTTGGTCTGCAAAGTGTCTGACTTCGGCATGTCCCGAGTCCTGGAAGATGACCCTGAAGCAGCTTATACCACACGGGTAAGGAGGGAAAGAAAATGTCCAGTGAGTTTTCTTGCCTACATACTGGTTTTGTCTGACTGTGTGGGAGGTGACAATGGTTGGTTTTAAAATAATCTCAGTCACAAGTGAAAACCTGTATCACAATCTAAAAATAAACATTGGCCCAGACTCCATAGCTACTGTAAGTTGATGTAGTGTATTGCTACATCAGCAGCTACATCAGTATTTCTTCTCTGAGGGTGTGACCCGTGTATTCCTCTAGTTCCTTCAGTGTCCTAGAGTGCGTGACAGGAATCTGATGCCAGAAAAGAGAGCTTGGGCTTCTATTCCTTCTGATGTCTACAGACATGCATAATGATTTCCAAGCGGCTAGTCCCACTGAGGTTTGATACAGCAAGTGTAGATAAGCCACCAAAAAAAAAATAAAAAAAAAAAAATCCACTTTTGCCCATCGCAAAGCGAGTCATAAATTTGACCTAAATAACTTGGACCGGGAAAAGAGTGAGACCTGCGTTCCCATTTTTTGTTTCTTGCCCATTTTATCTGTATTTCAGCATCCCACTGTTAACTAATTTTGCTAAAGCCATTTTAATATGCTGCTTGTGGAATAGTACTAACGCAAGTACTTCTGGCCACAAAACAACATCCTGACCATTACCAGGCTTTGTACCAATACCTCTGTAATTAACATGTGTGTGAAGAAACAAAAGTCAGAGTTTATAAAGTCTCCTTTTTTAATTGCTTATTTGCTTTGTTTTTAAATATCTGCCATTCTCCATCTGTTCTCCCTAGTGCAGAGTTTGTTTGCAGCACTCAGATTTTGCAGTTTAATCCCAACACTCATCCTTTAACGGATTCACAGTTCATTATAGGGAAGGATAGACTCATGTAGTATTAAATGCTGGCTAGCCTTGGTATTTCTCGCTCATAAGGGTGGCAAGTGGAAGAAGCAGAAGCAGAGGTCTGAAAAGCTGTATTCAGGGAAATCAAAGTTTAGACAAACACACAAGGGTAAGACAGAAGTGATTGAAAAGTTTCCCTTTGAATTTAGTGAGTGGAGATATAGTATTATGTTTGCTCTCAGGAGTAAACTACAGGGAATCAATGACATTTGCTTTACAGTGCATTGTCTTTATATGGTATCAGTAATGAAGGATCAGGAAAATTTGGATGAACTCCACTGTACTTAAGCAGCTAAATAAAAAGAGCTTATTGACAATTTTTAGAATGACAACCATGTATAAACAATGTCCATGCATCTGTGTCTGAAAGGAGGAGTAGAGCTTTTTCATAACCAGAGATGATGCAATAAAATACAATTTTTAAAGCAGCCTTTTTTAAGAGAATGGTGTGTTCTGCTCCCTGCTACTAGTATAACTCATTGAAGTAAGAGCATCCTCTAGCCACACAAGGCACATACTGCTACAACCTGATTCACAAAGGGCCTGATGCAAAGGCCAAAGACGCCAGGAGAAGGACCCCGTTTGATTTCACTTGGCTTTGGAACAAGTCCATATTAAACACTTGAGAGAGATATTAGAACAATAAACCATTCAGTATGCACATGCTGCACTCAGTTATGGGTAAAAACTATCTAGAAGATGGCTGAGAAAAAAACTACCAAAATAAACTTAATCAAAAAAGCATAAAAGAAATGAAAAAAACCCTAAAACCTTTGTTCAGCTTAAGTCGTTCCCCAGATGGAACTGCAGGAAAGCAAAAGCTCAATTAAAAACACCTTGCATAATAGCATAAACAAAAGGAGAAATCTCTGGCCTGGGATCACTCAGCTAAGGCAAAATCAGATAAACAGGATGGAGTGAGTTCTTCTTAAAACAGTGCAGGACCTCAGTGGCCCAAATCAGATGCCCAAGTGTTTTTATTTGTTTAAAAAGAAGTATTGTAACAAGAGGCAGCTCTCTTCAACAGGCATCAAAAGCAGCCTCATACTGTGGTCTGGTGTTGAACTCCTCCCACAGGGACTGGGAGAGCCCAGAGGCTTGCTTGCCGTCTCACATCTCTGGTAGGAGTTGGGATATTGCCCATGGGAAACACCACAGTATTCATAAATCTTCCCAGTTTATCCACTCTTTATTTTACCTTTTTGAAAAGCAAAACTTTTATAATCCCATTTTTCTGAAACAGGCCAAACAGGTCAGACAGGCAAGCAAGGAAATAGTAATTAACAGCATGTACTTATTTGTTTTGTCAACTAAATCTCTAATATATACTTTGTAAAACCCCTGGCTTGTTCTCATGCTTCAGCATAGCCCTGAGCAGAGATCTCTCAGAGGGCTGATGAAAATACATTTAACAATTTACTGGTTCGCCTCCTTGTGACTAAAGAAAACAGATGGGCAGCATTGCCTCCTGGTTGGATCTGACAGTTTTATGGCAAGAAAAAGAGAAAGTGGAAGCCTTTTTAAGAAGGATTCTGGAATTGCGTACAGATAACCATTTTGTATTTTTAATGGCAGTGTAGAACAGTGTCAGCCATGCACATTATTGGGTCAGTGACTCACTAGCCTGTGATTTCTTTTATTTGTGACAGGGTGGCAAGATCCCCATCAGGTGGACTGCACCAGAGGCAATTGCCTACCGTAAATTTACATCAGCTAGTGATGTGTGGAGCTATGGCATCGTCATGTGGGAAGTGATGTCCTATGGAGAAAGACCTTACTGGGATATGTCCAATCAAGATGTGAGTCTCCTTCTGAGCTTCCTCTTCCTTTTCTCTCCCTTTCCCCCCACGCCTTTGTCTTTGTCCTTAGATGTCTGCTGATGTGTTTCTGTGTCAATTGCTGTATGGTTACAAGACATTTACTCCAGGTTTTTAAAAGGATATCATGGGTGGTAGATTCCTGTTTTCTCAGGGACCATCTCTGGAACTAAGACTTCCTTAAATACTTCAAGCCTGGTCTCTGCTCAGGGAATAGGGGATTCTCAAGTTAGGGTCTATAACTTGTGTAACTTGTGCATGTTTTTGGGTTTTTTTTTTTTAATTTTAGGAAAAATATTATAAGCAATTAACGTAAGAAAGAAGAATGGAGGAAAGGGAAGCAAATATAGTTAAACTGTCAGACTGTAATACCGTCAAGAGAGGGAAGATTTGAATGTTGATATTAAATCTCAACTTTATTGAAAGTCTTTAAGAAAAAACACTTGAATTTAATGGGGCTTCCTATTAGGAGTTAATTCTTCAAGCCCCAGTATGCTTGTAATTCTTCCAGAGGATTTTATTTCTTGTAGGGTATCTAAAACAACACATAATGAAATCCAATTCTGATTATCAGTCAGAGCATCCTTGTGACAATTGCATAGCTGCCCCCCGAGGACATTAAAAAGCCGCTTCCTAAATGACCATTCTTAAATTATGCATGTCCTGTTTAACCGTACCATCTGGACTACTTCAGTGTATTCCAAGAGGGAGCATGCACAATGGCTGCTAGGCCAGAAGAGTATTTAATAGTAATGCTAATAAGAGCTTTTGCTAATAGAATTTTTATTAAATGAAAAAAAAAATCCCAGTGAAAATGAGGCATAGATTATCCATAATTCTTTTCCCAGGGGATTTACAAACATGTAAAGGAAGAAGAAAATGTTAATGTGAATATATGGTCATGGGAGTGGTTAAGTCATTTTACAAGTCGTCTGCTTTCTTATGTAGAGCTGAATATTTTCAAAGACTATCTAGATGCGGATGGCATTTAATCTAAACGGGATATAATTTTAATTTCCTTCTGATGTGAAATGTCTCTTCTGGCACCCAATCTTGCCTTCCTTTGCTAACAGGAAGTCATCAAGACTTAGCAAGAAAATAAAACACCAGATGTGTCTTAGTTATATCAGGCATGTCTACACAGCACAGTGGAGCTCAATGCAACAAACGCAGAGCTAGCATATTAGGCTGGTATACACTGCTAATGTGCGGTGCTAGACCATGTTGAAAAGCTGTCTTGAACATGACAGTGAAAGCCAATATTACTTACTGTCTTTGCATCCTCTTTTTAGTACATGGCGTAGACATACCATTTTTTTCTCCTTAACAAAGGTGAGAGCAGTGTTTTTCACAACAAAGCAGAATTGGATTTCAAATTATTCTCAGTGTCTGTTGAATCAAGAGAAATCAAAAGAATCTTCCTACTTTCTGGAGTAGTGAGAGCCAGTTTGTTTGTGGTCACTGAATAGCTGCTAATAGTGCAAGCATATCCCTCACCTTTTCCTCCCAGTGGATTTTAGCCACTAATTGGACAAGACCAGAATGAGGGAATTTAGTGCAATTCATTCTCTGTGCACTCCTGGTCTCTAGTCTCATGGTGAATCCTGCCAGCAAAGTCATATCAATTAATTAAGATCTGAAGGCTTGGGTCACGTCCCTGTCGTATCGGAATTGAGTCCTGGTCACGTCCCGTTCTCCTGAGAGAGCTAAGAAGCCATCACAGTACTGAGCTCTCTGGAGCTCTTTTTGGAGGGTTTGAAACTACTTAAGCTTGTGAGTTTTTCTGGTTTCTATTAAATATGAAATACCTACTTAAGCTGCTGCATTGGACTTCTGTAACCTTCTTGATTAAGCTGCACAAAAGGGTTCCCATCTCTGCATTTCTTAGTTCAGAGCATACAGTGGTGAGAGAACAAGTTCTCTACAAGGTCTGTATGACTGACAGAGATGATTTAGCCCAGGAGGAGAGGGAGGAGGGGGTGATCTGCTGTACCCTAAAAATGATGGGGAAAATTTCGTCTTCAACATATTGCACCCAAAACTGACAGATATTAAAGATTTGCTGTAGAACTGTTGCTTCTCCAACCCTTTGTCCAACGAGGATAGTTGCTTAATTCTAACCTGGGCTATTTTGTCATCCATGTATTCCATGTGCTCTTTTGTGATACATTGCCTTTCTGTATCTAATGTGTGCCTTGGATGCTGTAGCCTTTTAGTTTTGAATTGCTGAGGAGAAATGACAGTTCTGAGACCACCAACTGCCTGAGTCTGAGTGCAATTTTCCATGTTGTTTCACTTAACTGTGGATTTGTTTCCATACTTTGGATCGCCCTAGGATAAATGATACTCAGCTGGTAGATGTGAGTAGTGTCTGATGTTCTCTAATGTCTTCCTAATTGTGCCATTTATAGGTTATTAAAGCCATTGAAGAAGGGTATCGGCTGCCACCCCCGATGGACTGCCCCATTGCTCTCCATCAGCTGATGTTAGATTGCTGGCAGAAGGAACGCAGTGACAGGCCTAAATTTGGACAGATTGTCAACATGCTGGACAAACTCATCCGCAACCCCAACAGCCTGAAGAGGACAGGCAGCGAGAGCTCCAGGTCAGCTGTGCTTTTGTAATGGTGATGTATGAGGGAGCACAGTGGAAATGACAGGCAAAACTGCAAGTCACCTAAACCTCTGCGCTGGGATTAAAGCGTGCTCTGTAGCTCTGCAGAGCCAGACTGTACAGCAGACATTGCACCATGCATGAGAGTCAAGGGGTTGTGCTGGCATGCTGTTGAACCCTGCTGGGCACCCCCAGACTCTCCTAGCTCTGTGAGAAGGAAAACCAAATGAGCAGAGCTGTTGCTGTATCACACCAACGCTAACCAGTTTTATAGCACAGTCTTAAGCACATCCTGAAAAAGTTCTGATGCAGGCAAGCTCTGTTTGAAGACAAAGTTTTCTGCATCTTTTCCCTCTCCCCCCTAGTGAAAGGACTTGAACGGGTAGCCTTAATGCAGTGTAGCTAACAGGAGTGATGTGGTTTTCTGCAGGAAAAGTACCTCATCAAGTTTTATAAACCCTAGATTTGTGTAGGATTTGCAAATGAGCGTTATGGCATTACAGCCAACGCCTTGCGGGCATTGGGAAGGTGTGGATTAATTTTTATGTGAATTTGAATTTAATTTTGTGGAAAGCCAGTTTCATGTCTCCACCGATCCTGCATTACATTTGTGTTTTGTTTTGTTTGCTAAGCATGGTATAGCTGGTACGTGCAAAAGAAGCGCAGTAGGAAGGAAACTCCCAGAGTTGTAGGGTAAAACCAAAATATCTTTGTTGGGACAGATCAGCAGTTTGTTTAAGCTGGTGAAACACTGCTGAAGTAATAGGAACTTTACTAATTTACACCAGGTTTGTTCTGTTTTTTTCAAATGTCTTCACTTTGTCAGGTAAATGTGCTTACAGCAAATATGGAAAAGAAGCTTAAAAGAAACAAAATGAGGAAGATAATGGGAAAATATTTTTCAGTAGAAGGGAAGGTACAAAAATATCCATTGGGCAATACAAAATTAAGTTTCTTGAATCAGCGGAGGAGTAACAGAGGTTCTGTTTCAGCCTCCAACAGAGCAACATCCTGGAAAAAGCTATTTTTGTTTTAAAACTTGTAGGTCCCTTTGTGACTCTTACTTACAATGTACATTATCAGAAGAGGGATTATTAACCCTGTGAGGCCACTATCACCACGTATCCTCCAGATTGCCCTAATTGCATTGGTAGCCTGGCAAAAATGTATCCACCCTTGAGGCTTAAATAATTTACATGGTGAGGATCACAGTATGATCTGCTGTAATAATTTGATTTGAGAATCACAGCATGAACTCCTCCATTTTGCTTTCTTTCCAATTTACAGGTGCTTTTTGAAAATAGCTAGATTTTACAGAAGTTAATAGCCTGTTCAAGGTCATTTTGTGTGTGTGTGTGTGTTTGTAAGTTAATAGCCTTGTCAAGGTCATTTCATGTTCATGGCTATTTATAGATCTCTATTTTTCTTTTCTTTGGAATATGAATTTCAAATGTGCATATAACATTAATATATTATATGACTTTATATGTGAAGCATAATTGTGTATAATTAGGTTGCCATCATTGGTCTTGTGTTAGATAATACAGCAGAAGAGTTATACCAAGTATTACCAGCGTGTACTCGGTGCTTTAGGCAAGACATAACTGCTATTGCACGCCTAATCTTTGGTGATGTGCATTTTCAGTTAAATTGCTAAATGATAATTGGCTTGTTTAGATAGAGAGTAGTAATTTATAATGGTTTAATGAAACTGTGATTTACAATAGACACAAAATAATAAATAAGATTTATTAATAAGAGAAGGAAATTTTGTAAAAATAATTATTCGCAAAACTGTGCAAGGGAGAATGAGAAGCACATTCCACAGTGCAAACAAAGATCAAAGCTTGCATGATTCCCACCATTCCTGGCACACAGGTTGGTCAGGAATGGATTGATTAAAGAGGGGATTAACTCCCTGCTGTCCTCAGTTTGATTGAATGCACTGAGCTTGCCTGCGAACCTGGCTAGAAACAGAATTTATCTGAACCCGCCCTCCAAACCAGTCTGGCAGGTTGTGAGCTCCCAGTTCCTTTGTGCATACTTCAGTAGTGTTTCTATAGTTGCTGAGCTGAGGTCTGACACATGCAGGACTGGCAAGGTCTTGCATTGCTGCCTGTGAGATACAGACCCAGTAGGCTGAATGCCTTCCAGCATTGCCATCTTCTTTGGTTTTTGAAGTAAAAGCATTTTCTATGAAATTGGTTGCATCTGAGGTGGAAATTGTAAGCAGCATTGTGGTTCAAATTAGATCTGAAAGCAAAAATAGAAACCTAAGGTCAAATTCATTCTTAGCAAAAATTGGCCTATTACTTTGCATTTTGTTAAGTTTCTTGCATTGATCTATGCTGCTGTGCAGAGAGCCACCAGTTTTGCTGGGCGCGACATCCTGCTCCTACTTTCCCTAATCATTGAGGATAATTGTTGCGGAGACCAAACTTTGGTTTGCGATTTGTGATCCAGCTGACGCCATTTCTCTTTCCCTTCACTGTTTGGCATCCAGACCTAGCACAGCCCTGCTGGATCCCAGCTCCCCTGAGTTCTCGGCGGTTGTTTCTGTCGGTGACTGGCTCCAAGCCATTAAAATGGAGCGATACAAGGATAACTTCACAGCTGCTGGCTATACCACCCTAGAGGCTGTGGTGCATATGAACCAGGAGTAAGTACTCAGCAATATAACAAAAACCCTGGTAAATCTGGATTTAATCGGCTTCTTTTGCTTTGTGCTGCATATATTTACCCTCATTAAAGGAATGGAATGCCTTTCATTTGGATGGAGGATAACTTTAAAATGCCTCCACAATGCCTTCACTTATTTAATTAAACATTTCTGTACATCTGCCTTGCTTTTGCTATGTTGCTTGCGGTTGACTCTTAATATTTTTCACTGCACCAGCATCTGATCCACAGTTCTCAGCCCCCTGCTTCTTTTGCTTTTCACAGTGACCTGGCAAGGATCGGGATCACTGCCATCGCGCACCAGAACAAGATCTTGAGCAGCGTTCAAGCAATGCGCACCCAAATGCAACAGATGCATGGCAGGATGGTTCCCGTCTAAGCCAGTACTGAATAAACTCAAAACTCTTGAAATTAGTTTACCTCATCCATGCACTTTAATTGAAGAACTGCACTTTTTTTACTTCGTCTCCTCGCCCGTCGAAATAAAGATCTGCAGCATTGCTTGATGTACAGATTGCGGAAACTGAGTGTGTGTGTTGGGAGGGGGGCCTCCAGAAATGACAAGTTGTCATTTTAAACCAGACCTGGAACAAATTGTTTCTTGGAACATACTTCTCTGTTGATCAATGATATGTAAAATACATGTATCTATATAAATATAAAGTCACATTCAAGTTTTGATGCTATGTTTGCTGCCAGGTACTGTGCTTAAAAAAAAAACAAAATTACTTTCCTTCTCCCTATGACCTGTAGGATTACAACCATAGTGTTTTATTTGTGGGTGAAGCCACCGTTGTGCATCTTTCGCTGGAATGAAGAATCTGCCCTAGGATATTTTTTGCAGACTTGAAGCATCACTAATACCTTGCAGAAACATCAGTGAGAATATCATTTGGCTAATCAGTGCCTGCTGATTAGTGATCTACTCATTTACGGGCTTGAGACGTGAAATGACCCACCTCATGGATTACTGGGCGAAACTGGACTTCTGGGGCGATTATTGGCTGCTGTTGTGCCATGCTGAAGCCTAACCACTTAAAGACATTTTGTGAACATCTTGCCAGTAGTCAGCTGTGACAATCGTGGCTGTGGAGCTTTCAGACTTCTTTTCTCTTTCAAGAAGTGATTCCTTTTACCACATGGAGAAGGTCAGTGGAAGTACAGTGTCCAACATGTTCATGGTGCTTTGTTTCTTAAACTGTGCTAGGATTTCATCACTGTTGGGGAAAGAAAAAAAAAAAAAGTCCTGTGGTATGTATTATCTGGGGTTCCCAACTGGTTTGTGTGAACCTGTGCTGGTTTCCCAGACTAATTGCTTAGTGTTTCCCATTGTTTACTCTATTTGATGACAGTGAAAATTGCACTGTTTCAAAACCTGGTCTTGCTCCCAAGCTGTTGCGTGTTAGGATGTGCAGACAAGGTGCAGGAGTACATCTTGGGGCTCACTCAGTTCAGTGCTAAGAGCTTGACCCCATTTTGCATTGAGACCAGTAGGGATGCCCTTATTTTTGGGGTGGAAAAACCCCCACATACTGATCCCATAGAAAGTAAGAATAACCTTGTAAAGTACAGATACTCATAAATGCACCAAGAAGAACCAAGGACTTTTTCTGCTCTCTCATGAACTACAGTAGAACCAATATTTGTGTTTTAGAACGATCAGTCTCAGTTGCTGTGTCAGTGGTTTTATGGGAGGGGGAGCAGAAGGAAATGGGGTTGTGCATGAAGCCTTCTTGGTTTTGCACAGTTTGGGTGTCAGGCATGGTGACAGCTCTGTGTTAAGCAGCAGCGTTACACTTCAGACATGGCGATCCAGTCTCATCAGCTGTGGGAACCAAATTTCACTTTTGAAACCAGCCCCATAGGCTGGATTATCAAGGTGACTGTGGGTTTGAGTGCCAGGTGTAGGCTACATGGCTAAGGTCTAAGTGCCCCTCTGCAAGTATGGCAAACAAGATGGAGCATGACCTGCTTGAAAAGCTGCCTTCCAACTCCTCTAAGAAATAGATGGAAGGTTGAGTGAGTGGAAGCATTCTCTGGGTTGCTAGGTGGAGGTGACTGCTATAGGAATGTGGTTGTCCTCATTAGGTCACATAGGATAAAGCTTTATCCGGTAAAGCTCTGAACACATTTAGTCTTGAATTTTATTTATATTAAAGCTTTTAGTGCTCTTTTTGAATAGAGTTTATAAATTAGATTCCTTTTAAAGTCCTTTCGAGGACCAAAGTGATGAGATGACCTTAGAAAAGAGACAGGATCAGGCCCACTTACACTGTGCTTGGTGGGAGGGCGATTTTCATGACACATCCTCTGGAACAGAGATTGTGTTTCAGCTGTGCCAGGCACAGTGTCAGAAAGATGAGATTTATATTTTGATGGCGCTAAGACTGGTTCTTTGGTCTGTAATATTTTGGTCCCACTCTGCACCTGACAGCAAATTCAGAAACGATTTAGTGGCTTTATATGTCAGATTTTTTCAATAATTACATTTATTCTAAATCCAAACCAGCTCACTCAGTTGGACAAGTCACACTTACTGTATTGTCACTCACATCACTTTTTGTCACTTTTAACAATAACTTGCTGATTTTAACCACTAACTCTCCCTCACCCCCAACTTTCTCGGAAAACAACTTGTTCAGAATATGCAATGCTAAATTTGGATCCTGTCAAGTCATGACAGCTTAGTAAAAACTGTTCTGCAGTATTACTTATAACAGCTTTTCCATTTCAAGAAATTTAAGATTTCTTTTAAAAAACTATTTAAACCAGCATGTTTTAATGTCATTTTGCCAGGCAACGTAAGAAGTGGTTACTCATTTTAAAGACCTGACACTTGTACTTTCAGCAGCAAAAATTCTTTTGCTTCTTAAGTGTAGAGATACTTTTAAGTTTCCTCATGCTGTAAATCTATTGCATTCTGTTGAGATTGTGTTTTTACGTAAAAAGCAAAATACACCCAATTTTCTGGCCAATTTGTAAAATTGCTTTCTTGGAGTCTAGTAACAGTAATTCAAAACACTCCAATATTTTCCACACAAAATGAAAAATGGTGTCCCTATAGAATGAAAACTGTGAAGGCAGCTCAGATGCCAGGTTTTCAGAACTGCCATTGATGGTTGTGTTCTCTGTGATAAAATATGGCCAGTGAGGGGGCATCCACTTGAATGTGATTTTGGCTGGAGGAGAGCAGATTAAAAAAAATTGGTGGCACATATAAATGTATATAGAGAGATTACATATCTGTTTATAAGAATGGAAGCAAGACTTTGAAATAGTGTGAGGGAAAGAAAAGAAAGAAAAGGGACAAGGAAGACAAAGGGTTCTCACCCTTTGAGAACTGCTGGTTGTATTTGTCTCACTGGCCCAAGACGGCCGAACCAGCTAGCGAGAGCATGTCAACGCGCTGCAGCCTCCTGCATTTGCTGTTCAGCCGCTCTTTTCTGGGGGAATTGCATCTCTTCCTACTTTCTCCCCTGTCCTGTAGGAAATCCTTCTCCCCTCTCTGGGGAGAAGCTTCATTCCACGAACCTGCTGCCATGTCACCTCTTCACTGGGGCAGAGATGAGTTCAGGTCTTTTCCTTTCATGTGAATCAGCAATTGCAGCAGCCAAGGAGGGGCTGGCTACATACAGCAGTACTTCTGCTGGGAAATCTAAGAGGAGGCATTTGGGCAGGTGTGCTTTTCTGTCTCATTGCATGTTGTTTAATGTGTTTTCTTTTTGTACAGGGAAATTAGATTTTGCTTTCATGGCCTCATAGCCCGTCCTATTGATCATATTGACCATGGAGAAACATAGACTAGACGTGAAGCCTTCTGGATCCACAGTTGCGTCTTCCATAGCACTGATTCTGGAAAACACATGCTGAACAGTCATCGGTCCCTGAAGACAGTGTGACTTCTACTTTCTCTTTTTTTTTCATGCCACCCACTCTGGTTTTTTTCTTCACTGAGAGATAACTAACTCATTGAAACTCAGCACCCAGTTGTCACTTCAGGAATGTACTGTGTCAGAGCCCTGCAGACTTCTGGATATTTTTTTTTCTCCCCTTCTGCTTTCTCTTCCTACCTTTGGTTTTATTTATATATTTTGTTATTTTGTCTCCTCATCCCCCTGGCTGTCACTGCTGCATCTTGGACAAATGCCAGTGACGGAGCACTATACATCTTACCATGGACGCCAGGCCAGGTGCCGCAGCAAAGAACTCCTTTCCTGTGAGCTGCCTATATACATTGCTGAAGTGACATTTTACACAAAACGTGCCATTGCAGTGATATAAATATATTTTTTTTCTTGAATGGATAATGGATTATTATCTCCTCTGAAAGGGTGCGTATGTGTGCTTGTGTGCGTGTGTTTGCGTGCAAGTCACCTTGTGTGTAGAACTGCCTGTGAATGTGCCGAAAACATCTCTGGAAGTGCAGGAGTCCCCTGTCATGTGAGAGCAGGCTAATAGCTCGTGTCTGCAATGGTAGGAAGAACACACACATTAAAAAATGTTTAAATTTCTGTATCTATAAGTGTATTTTTTAGCTGCCACACTAACCTTAATGAGTTGTTCTGCAGCCTGAAATGGGCAATTTTGAGTTAGTTTTGGAGTTGTGGATTGCGGGATCCATAAGGGTGCTAAAGATTTTCATAAGTGTCGTTTCTTTGTACTAATGCCCTGTTCATGATCAAGACCGACCAGTTTCTCAATAGCAAGGTGATGGAGGCAACAGCTGCATATCCATCCACTGGTAACCCTGAACTGAATTCTTAAGTAGCCTTTTTTATCTGCAAAAGTAGGATTTTAAAGACTTGTTGAATGCGAACAAATATATGCAATTTTTCATTCACAGAAGCACCTTGCTCTGTGTGCAAGCTGTGAAAATTTGTAACATAATAATCAAAACACTTCATTTGCTCCCAGCACAGCTAAGGAACAAAAATGCAACAAGACCTGTAAGGTTACAGTAGCTAACAAGAGAGTTGTGAAATGTGTCCTGTTCCTTGTGCAGGCGATGAGGAGCTGGTGAAGTGCAGTAGAAGGCACTCTTTCTTCCGTGGCCCGAGGAACAGTGCTGCAACTTACTGGTACTACCTAGAGAAGCTTTTTGTGTTTGGAGAATTCACTGTTAACGTAGTATAAGCTAGTCTGAGTGGAGCTGTGTGCTAGAGCCCAGGGAACGTACGGCTGCTGGGTATTTGGAGCGGGGCAGGTCACGCTCCCCGCTTGCTTCCTGGCCGCGGGGGGCTGGCTCTGCCGCGGTACCCACTGCAGCACAGCAAACTGCCACAGGACAGGGCATCACTCCAGCAGTCGCGGGGGAGGCTGGATGCGCTGCGTTAAAAGAGAGCACAGCCTTGACCAGAGCCGTAAAGTGGTGTCCCAAAGCTGCTCCTGCTTCCTCCTCTTTTCCTTCCTCACTCGCCCTCTGAGTCTATCGTTAACCGTAATTCTGCCTGCTCTGGCTCTGGCGGAGGAGGAGCGGCAGGTCTGTGGAAGGGAAGCGAGGGCATCCGCGCCGTCGGCAGAGGCCGGGCATGGTCAGGGCGCTGGGAGGTGCCAACGGCCGTGGCTGCTCCAGATGGAGCTGGGGGCGAAAGAAAAGCAAGTGCTGTGGCACTGCCGCTCGTTTCAAAGAGGTCATCACCAGGACTGTCTCGCATGATCAGCCTCTGTTAAGAAATTGTCCTGCTCACACACCACTGGTTGATGTTTGTCTGGGTTTCTTGCTGTACTAATTTTGTGATGGATCTTATGTATTAAAAATATATATGTATAAAATACAAAAGGCTGGTAAGTAACCAGTAAACAGGACTTAAAAAGCAGTATTTTTCTTTTACGTGACATTTTCATAACCAGAAGAAAAAAAATCTGAAATACTAATCAGACAAATAAAAAGAGAGTGCATTTATTTTTTTGTATCACTGCAAGTATGTTGGAATATGCAAGGACTGTGGTTAAAATTAGAATGTATAAGGCATATTATAATTTAGTTCATACTGAAAAAATCTAACAGCATTTCTTGGTTCATGCATTTGAATGATCTCTGGGTTAGATATATAGTTTTTTCTATTTTGTTTTAATTTGTAATTCCCCCCCCCCCCCCCCATGAATTTTAGGTACACATAACTTATGTCATTTATTTATGGTCTTTTATACCTAGTTTGTAAAATTGTAAAATAGCAAACAATGCAAACATTTGCATTTGAAAACAATAAAGTAGTTGCTGTACAAACATGAAATGGACTATTTCTAATTATTGCATGGTTTTTTTTAATTTAGTATTTATCCACAACAGGTACAAATACAGAACTTGGAGTAATAATCCTGGTGTTTGCCCCAAAGGGACAGTCCCTTCAGTAGATTTCACAGGAATGCAGTCCTGAAGTTTATTTAAACTGCATAACTCCCATGTGTACCTTAAAGCACGTTACTTTTTCTTGTTACCATCCTGGATTGTGTGGTGTGCTGAATATTTGTAACGTGAGAAGGATGCTGCCATCAGGCTGACCTTGTTAACGATCTCAATGATTTTTCCTCAGAGACCAGGTAGTATCCATGGGTGTCACACCTGAGAAAAACCTGCCGGATCATAGTGTTGTTTCATTTGCACGCCTGGGATCGGCTGGGAGTAGTCTCCCTCCCCTGTCTCCCGCTGTCTGGACCTTGCCTGGGGCCAGACGTCACCTTGGCAGAAATCCTACAGTTTTCGCAGCTTCCTTTGGGCCAGGGTTTCGCCTCTAATGTGGAAACTGTGACCTTGCTGCTGAGTTGCTGCACTTGTTGCTCTGCTTGTGGGCTCTGTTTGCGTGGGTTGGTGGGCTCGTGTTGGAGACTCGTGGCCAGAGAGGCAGAAGGTGAAAGGAGCAGGAGGGAGGGGAGGGAGAAGCTGAGGGACAAAATGCAAACCAGAGGCGCGAGAGTGTCGGGAGCAGCAGAAGATGGAGAGGGATGGCTTCTGTGATGAGGGCTCCAAGCCAGAGACTGAGAGAGTGGATATTGTGTAAAGGATATTGCTGTGTAATGGTAACACGTGTACGGGCACGTGCCGCGTAGTCGGGGTGCCAGGGGTGTAATGTTGCTTCTTGACAGTGCTGCTGCTTAGTTCAGGATATACAGGCTTTCTGGCACTTTAACTATTTGAATTATATGTGTACACAGTTCACAGGTACTGCAGAAAGGATGGTGGCTTTTGTAGGAATTTTCTTAAGCTTTTGACTTGTCTATTTGAAAAGTATTTTGAGCCAAATTCATCTTGGGAAAGATTCCAGTGACGCCAGCAGAATTGTACAGCATTGGTCCCAAGAAAGTGCTGCCGATGGCACTGGGTTATTGTATTTCAAAAGCAAATTCATTGTGTCCTTTTGTACTTGACAGAGCAAGCCAGCCAGCTGGGTGTTTCTCTGGTGCCTTTATTCAGCCTGTTGGTGTATTAAGAGAGAATGTGTCATGGCTGGAAAAACAGATTCCATTTCACACGCACAAAGTTTTACAAATTATTTAGTTTTATTGTGAAATGAAAGCAAACCCTTTACATCTTTTTAAGAAACAACTGTTTCAAAATGTCCAGTGAGGACTGAACACTCGGGTACTCTCCCTTCTGTTTCTGATTCTCTGCTCTTTTTCCCTTTTAGCTCTCAAATCTAATAAATCATCCTATCAAAACTTTTTACCCCAATGGTTAATTTTCTTCCAAGTGTATGGATTTTACTGAAATATTTCCTTACCAAAAAGATATTTGTTCTCTCTCTGCCCCTCACTCTTTCCACATACTTATACACTAGCATGAGGAAAGCGAGTCTATTTATATATAAAGCCTATATATTTGCACCTCAGTGGCAATGTACATAGCTGCCCATGGGCTGAGCATGGAGTAGTGTGAAGAACAGACATGGTTTATCTAGAGACTTTGGGGCCATTCTAGACATGTCAAGAAAAACAGTGGGTTTTGGCAATTGAGAAGGAAAAAAAAAAGTACCTTATGCTCTAAATCAACAACATGATTAAAACTAGATCTGCGTTTGAGGCTTTGACCTCAGTTATTTTACCCTTTGCCTTGCCAGGAAGTACCCCTGGGCCATTGACTGATTCTCTGTTGAAGGGGTTACAGACCTCTGACATATCTTATTTCTGGCAGTGGCCCTGAACATAATCCTTTGTTTACAGGAGCCTCTAAGAAAGTTACATGAATATGTAGACATTTTCTTTAAAAAATAAAATTAAAACCTAAAGCATTCCATTCCAATCAGCTTAGTAAAATGTGTTCTGCATGAGTGGATGGAGAGAGTACCCACAGGAATATGCTACGCTGTCTTACTTTTATACATATACATATAGGACAATTCCACAGTAATCTGCTGTGGATTACTAGCCTGTAACCAGACCAACAAAAGATAATGAAATCCTTGTTTTTATAGTGCTCTTGAACTTACTCATGATTCTGTTCTATAAAAACTTGTAGCGAATTAAACGGACTGAAGCATTTTGGCATTCATTTTTCAAAGACTGTTTTTAAAATAAAAAAAAGCTCTGGTCAGCAGAACAAAACCACCATCAGGAACCCTGCTCTTCTCCCATTTCTACCAAGGTAACCTGCCTCCCCTGAGGTCAATAACTAAAATCTCAGGGCTGGGCAGTCTAGGGCTGTTAGGCAATTACAGGTGCAGGCAGGTGCCTACTGCCAACTTTTTAATGATGCTTTGGAGCTGCTTAGCTAAGGGGTGCAGCAGCTCACGTAATGAGCTCTGGCTTCCCAGTTGGATTTTCAGCCTTGCATTAAGTGTCTTGCTGATGAAGCTCCCAAAATGTCTCCATCGTAATCACCTGGGGGAGGGGTTTTTCAGAAGCTGACCATCACAGCAAGAAGCCACGTAAGCTCAGAGAGGCTGGAAAGCTATGGAGGGACCTGCTGTGCTGCTCCGGTGCCTCTCATGCCTTGGAGCCTGCTGCAAACCCTGCCCTGAGCCAGTCTCAGTGACGGCTGCCCAAGGCAGGTCCTGCCCTTGCAGGCCCTTCTTCCTTCCTGCCTCTCATGGCCTTCACAATCAGTCCTTCTCTCACAATACAAAAGTCACTGGGATGGTGGCTTTCACAAAAGGTGTTGTCTTGCCTTCTCCTCTCCAGCAATGGCGGTCTGACCTGGGTCTCCTGTCTCACCTGGCCTGAGCAGGGCCAAAGGTGCAGGAGGGTCTTTCGGTGAGTGAGGGGATGGGTGGATGTTCCTTGTCCTGGGAGATGCTTTCTGAGCTCCTGCTCATTTGAAGGCTGGGGGAAGGTCATTAGCTCTGGGGCAGCATCAGCATTTAGGCTGTTCAGCAACTGCGGCTGGCCAAGTCATACATGCTTTGAAAATGCAAACATCTGGGAGATGAGCGGGCATCAGAGAGAGAGTTTTAAGTAGGTGTAGATCCAGAAGTCCCTTAAAAGCTCTGGCCTCAAATTTTCAGAAGTGCTATGGAGGTCGGTGCCATCTCATTGCCACGTGCCAATGGGATCACCTGGAAACTCAAAAATTCAGCACAAGAATCCCCAGGGAAGCAAGGGAGTGCCCAGTTCATCTGCTTACCCTATTAATCTGTTTCTGAGAGCTTATCTGGGACTTCCCAGCCAGCAGATTTGCATATGTGACAAATATTAAAGAGCATTTACTTCTACCTTTTTGAAAAATTGGTTAAAACTCCCTTGGAAAAAAATGGTTGTGGAAAAAAATGTGAAGTAAAATCAAATGATGATGTTCTTCTGCACTTAAAGGCTGCTGGGTTGATTGAAGCAGCATGATGTGAAAGGCCTAGGAAGGGTAACACTGACAATAATGAGAAAGTAAGGATAAATGAGTTGATCTGGTCCCACAGGTGGTATGAACTGATTTCACTGGGACTGCCGTGACTTGCATCAACTTAAAGATCTACTCCTTAGCTACATGAAACTTTAGGTAATTTTCATTTATATTTTTTACCTGAAAATGTATTTTAAAGTATTTTGGTAATGACTCAGGTAGTGATAGCACATTCAGGTTGGTCTTGTCTATTGTATTTTTTTATGTGGCCACTACTCATGCAGATATTTGAAGTACATGTTTAACAATACAAAATAATGGTATCTAGTAACAAACAGGAAGGTTTCTGTGTAGTCCTACAACTCCTGTCTCTGTCAGCTTTGTTTTCAGGTTCATTTTATGATGGCAGATGGGTTTTGTTTGGCCAAATGGTTAGGATTGCAACACGGTGTCCTCAGAGACCTTTTTTGTTATTTTTGCAGTCTCTCTCAGAGTGCTCCACTATGGCTGTTGAAAAGGCAGGACATTTATGTATCATTCACCAACTTTTGGTCTCTAGTATCCACAGATGGAGGAAAGAAATGGAAAACCGAACAGCCCCCTCATAACATTAAATGAGTTTCAGGCTTGGGCAGGCGCGCATGGACATGACATCCTCCCAATCATCCAACAGTCCAAATGGGCAGCAGCAGCTCAGCTTTGCCTGCAGGAGCGATGGGAATGGCAGAGCCAGGATTCAGGGTCTTTTGCTGACTTTGCTGATCCCTTACAGAGGGGAGGCAACCTAATAAGCTGGCTGTTATTTTTCCAGAAGTACGAGCAGTGCAGGTTCTGTTGTTTCAATTTTTGAAGATTCACCCACGATGATGCTGTTCCACGCCGTGTGCACTTGTGTGGTGGCTTCCTACTGTACTGGGTGAGGTAAGGAGAGCCCAAGCCAGTGGCAGTTACTGAGTATTTGCAGGCAGTGTCTCCGCTCTTCCCAAGGCTACTGCTTTCCTAAGTGTTACTGGCTTCAAAAACCGATGTCTAGAAACTTTTCGTACACAGGTGTTGCTTCACTTTTCACCTGCTTTTGTTTTCACACCAGGCTGCAGCCTGCTAAGAACTACTTTTGACTTACCCAGGGGTTTGGAGGTGATTAGTTTTGGACAGTTTATCACCCTGAACGGGTGGAAGAGATCATCAAAAATTTTTAATCAGCTTTGAAAGTGGGTGTAGTTGATCCAAGAACAAAAAGCATTCACCAACTGCTAAATCAAATCAACCCTAGGTGACTGATTACTTTTAGCTTTCTTAATTGCTTGACTGTGGCATTTCTATGAAGGAGCTATTATGCAACCCAAGGAAGTCCACACAACTGTTTCAATTCTGGGAATAACTTGTAAGTTGTGTTAAACCCGTGTTTGAATTCAACAGTACTGAGTATTATAAGCAAAATACACAGATGGGTGTGCAAGAGCTGTGCTGGATTAGAGTGGGTGGGTTTTTTTCTCTTGCTTAGTAACAAGTTAAATGGTGGGAGGCATAAGTTTATGGATCCTTTGAAAAGAGTTTGAGGAGTTGCTCCCAGTAAAAAGTTCCTGTAATATTGCCTGGTAGCATCCGGCAATGGAGTTTTCCAAAAGGGGCTCCTTTCATTCCAACATGGTAGTACAAAATCTATCTATATCTACCTATGTGTATGTGAAATTGCCTTGTCTACACACACGTGCATCAAAAGAGCTTTGTTCTGGCTGACTGTCATGGTGCAGTGCTGAGACCACACCTCTACTCTCACCTCTGATCCACCTGTGTCTCTGGCAGAACTACTGCTGAAGACAGCTGCTGAAGTTATGTTTGACATTGCACTGACATGCCAAGTGTGCCGGTGTGCAAGAGCTTGCTCTGGAGGATATGACCATAAGCTCGCTGTGTGCCTGGGCTTACCTGTCCCAGGACCATGCATAGGAGACAATTCAGATAGGCTTTGTAACACCAGTGTCAGGTTTTTACTGGCATTTTTACTTTACTAGCAACTACTTTTACTTGCACAACTGAAAATGAACCTGTCAAGTGCTGAAGTACAATTTCCACAGCAGTGCTGCTGCCAGTGTGTTCTAGGTCAAATCATTAATGTCATTATTGTTTATTTTCAACACAATAAGACAACTCCAGCTGGCAGTGAATGTGCATGTTACACCTGTCAGAAGGTGACTCAGATCCAAACAAGGGTACAAGCCCTCATTCAGCAGGACTCACTCATCACTCTTAGCTTTCAGATGTGTCTGGTGATGGGCTGGGACCATGGCTTTCATGGGATCGATGGAGAACGTTTTAAAAAATGCTTCTGAACCCGTGGGAATTTTTACCACAAGCAATCAGAGTCCCTGGGAGCAATCACCTTCCCCATAAAGTGCAGACTTCTTCATGGTTCAGCCTCTTTTCTCTAGTAACAATATCTTAGGAACATTTTAATGAAAAAAAAAACCAAACAACTCTTCATTCTTATAAAAGAATATAAGTAACACACACCAATCTGTCCCTGAGCTTGAGTTGGAGAGTTTGGGTGGGACTAATGATTCAAATGATAGAGACTTGATTGGTAAAATTCTTTCTCTGGGGCCACTTTTTACCTGTTCATAGGGATAGTTTGGTTAAGGAGAAAAGACAAATACACTGCTGACATTGCATCTTTTTGCTACCCTGACTTCAGCTACATTGTTTTTGTTTTTATCTGAGGTAAATGCAACTGGTTGTCTTCAGCACGACCTTTGCAAGGTGTATAAAACCACAAGTGGTCAATGTGTATCTAGCCTTTGCCAGCTGTGGAAATTATCCAAGGTGTATCCCAGCTGCTGGGCATCTCTTTTAATTGCAAGCCACAATTACAGTGCTCCCATGCTCTTGGCTCCCCAGCTAGCCAGCAGCTGCTTGGAAGGGGAGAAGGAACTCACAAGGAGCCAGTTCCCTGAGGATACACCTCATTTTTTTCATCTTTGGGCTGGGTAGCAGGTCTGGGAGTTGTTACAGTACCAGGAGATGCAAATGCTGTCTCTATGTGAATTAACTGTGGAAGCAGTGCAAGCTCTTCTGGACCAAAGTATGTTTCCAGGTTCAGCCAGGGATGCATCTGAGCCCTGTGTGTCTTCAGGTATCCCATGGGGTGTTTCTGGGCTCAGACGCTGGGGAGCAACAGATCTGATGCCTTGCCTGCTGCTTCTGTGGTGGGTATGTTTTGTATCAATAGCAAGCCTTTAGCTTGTCATTTGCTTACTAAAGGGGTGGGGGAAAGCAGCAAACAACAGACAAGTGTGGCTTAAATCAGAAACACCTGCAAAATCATGCTAAGTTTGTGTGTGTGTGTGTATTTTAACTGAAAGCAGGGTGGGGTTTTTTTTTTTTTAGGTTATAATTTTGCAGTTTGTTGAAAAATGATGTGGTCTCCATTCCCTTCTCCCAAAGTTAATTGTTATCGAACACTCAGCCAACTCAAATAAGCTTTTGTTATTCACAGTGGAGGATGAAAAGCCAAACAGATTCGGTTTGTGTTCCAGAAGCACATACAGCCAGTTCTGGGCTTGAGCTCAGATTTGTATTGTGTTGGTCACAGAAACCAGACAGAGCAATAAATAAAGCAAGGGCCTAGTCTGGACTGTCAGCAGAATCAGTAGGCATACTTGGTAGGTTTTATCTGCAGTTCTTCTTGTGTCTCAAGAAACCTGCATGTTTTCATTTGAAAAATTGTATTAACTGGTAATTACTCCACACACTGTTATCAGCAGTGCCAGTACTGGGTTTCTTCACCTGTGCTTGGGTCTTCCATCCCTCAGCACACTCATTCTTGATGCAGATAACCTCAAGTCAAAGTTTGTCTGATAAAGTCCTGGTTTATTGTTTTCTTGATTGCTTCCTTCCTATGCTAACCCCAAGTTATTCATATTTCCTACTTTTCAGCTCTCATTTATGTCAGATTTTTTCTTTTCCATCATTAAACGTTCCTCATCTCTCACTCTCAAATTGCCACTGGTGAGGACTTCCCTTTTTCCCCAAGTCCTGAATGCACTGTGATTTCCTGGCAGCCCTGCTCTCATTACAGGACTGGAGAGGCTCATGCTTGTCATAATGACACGCATCCAGAGAGGATCACTACAGTATCTAATGCAGATACAAACATATTTCAGGAATAAATGAAAAGCAGCTCTACTTAAATTATTGAGGAAATAAAGGCAATGTGCTGTTGGGTACTGGAATGCTTCCTCCTTTTGCTCACAAAGAGCACAGTTGTTAAACATCACGCACGTTCCTATATATGTGCTTCGTGTTCTGAGGGTGAATTTGCCCCTCGTGTGTGACTGAGAAGCTATATGTGATATTGTCAACAGACACAGGACTGCCCAGGCAATTCCAAGTGTTCATGTCACCCAAAGAGCTTCCTAGCACAGGGCAAGTCATCAGATGATTTTTGTAACACTAAGTCTTATTTCGTTGTTGGAATATAAATCTTTTGTTCATCCACCCTTTTCCTTGCTGGTTCTAATTTTTATTGACTGTTGAACAGACTTACACTGATGCTAAGCCCTTTCTGCTTGTATTAAAAAGGGATTTCTATGGATTTACAAGCTTACCTTTTTGAATCAGAATGACGTGGTGGTTTATCTTGTAATCTTGAATATCTCATTATTAACAGGAACAGCATATGGAATCTTAAATTGAGCAACTGGAGGCCTTATTTGTGAACAAATTGTGTTCCTTGTAAAGTCTGAGTCTGTGAAAAAAAGCATGCCTCTTCCATATGTAACTGCATGAACTAGCACTTATCCCTGTAGATGAGGTGACTTGCAGCGGGGTATTTACCTAGAGCAGTATTGGACTGGTGGGATTGGAGCTGCATTGCTTCATTTGTTTCATCTTGCAGCTTTTTCTTTTTTCTTCAGCCTCAGTGTTGCATTCTGGGGCTTTGGTTCAAGTGAAACCCACTTCAAGCAGCTGCATTTCAGCTGTGTGCTCATTTGTAGGTGATATTTGATATATATGGTGTTGCTCTTTTTGCTTATATATCATTTTGTAAACCAGACCGGATTGTCTTAATGGATTTGCTGAAGAGCACAGCCAAGCATTCAGCTCATGAACTGTCCTCTTTGATTCATCGCTAGTTGAAATTCAGTGTGTGTGACTGGGCAACTGAGTTGCATGGGATTTTTTCATGTTGCCTGAGTCAATCAAACTTTCTCAGCGAGAAACTGTAATTTAAAAGAAAAACATAAAAACCTGAAAAACCCTGTTCATATTCTAAGGCCCAGATTTCTAGAAGTGTGAAGCAGCCTTAAAGATGGCTTAAGAAGTCAGCTGTGGTTTTCCTGGCATGAAATAGCACAGAGCTAGTGCAGTTTGTCTTACAGCACTTTAGTTCAGACCAAGTATCGTACGCAGGTATAAATCTGCGCAGCCCTGATGAGTTAGGAGGTTGTCTTTGCTTCCGTCTGGGCTCCGGGCTGTGAAAAGTTTGTCTGAAAGTAGAAGGAGGCGTCTGGGGCAGAACTGCAGCCAGGCTGAGAAGCAAGAAGGAGGACGGGAAAAGGAGCAGAGGAACAACTTACAAAACAAAAATGTGGAAAAGAGCATGTTACAAAGAACGAAAAGTGAAGTCACAAATTAGCAATGTTCACTGTGTTCTGATGAATTAAAAACTCGTAACTATATTTACTAATTATGGAAACAAAAGATAATCTAAGAATGCAAAATCTGTTGTGTGTTAAAGAGCTCAGAACATGGACAATGGACCCGAGTCGTCCCTGGATGTGGGCTGAGATGTGGAGTGGATGTTTGTAATGCATTGCGTACATCCCTCCATGCACATCTGATTTGGGGCTGGCAGTCTGTGCTGTTATTTCACTAGGTTTGTATATTTTAAAAGCCCCAGCTCCTTCCTTGCTGAAGGTGAGGCTATTACTTTTTGTCTTTTTTAATTGGACATGAGTAAAGCAGATTCCTGACAAAGCAAAAATCCAAACATTTTTCTTTCTATTGCTTTTTAGAATGCAAATATTTTTAAGGGTTCAGAGGGCTCTGCAAGTCAAGTGTCAGAACTGGGAAATGAGAAAAAGTGGGAGGTAGTGGGGAAATTGTGGTGAAGAAGAATGGCAGAGTGCTGACTAGGAAAAACAATAATGGATATTATTGCCTTCTGGGTAGAATAAAAGGGCTGTGCCCTTGGCTGGTGTTAATTGGCCTAACTCCTCTAAACTTGGTAGAGGATTGATTCACAGCAGCTGTAATCCTCAAGTTAAATCCCAGCCCCGCTGGGAGTTTTATCATTGTCTTCAAAAGAAGAAAGATTTTAACCTGTGTGTCAGTCACCTAGTGAATCTCTTAACAGCAAAGGACCTCTGCTCAGCCAGCCCTCCCCTGCAGGAGGGATGGGGTTCAGACTGCTTTATGAACTGGAAATGTGGAACTAGCTTTCTAGAAAAAAATGTCAAAAACCTTCTGAACAAGGCTTTGTCTAATTGTAGTAGGTTTTTTTTTTTTCCACAGATATTATTAAAAACTGCTGAACTGCCAAATTTTCAAATCCAAACCAGGTGAAAACTTCAGGTTTTGACTTGTTTCCTAAGAAGACTTTGGGTTTGGGTCCAACCTATGGCAACGAATTATGTGTTTTCATGTAGTCATGGCAGACAACTGAGCTACTGTTAACCAAACACAGGAGCACATGCATAGATCTCATTTTTAATATGTGGCATGCATAGGAAACAAATGTTGATCCTTGCTTATCACAGGGTAAGTTCAAGGAAGCCAAACGCTACTGTAAGGTGTGAACCAGGCCACCTGATCGGGGGTGATGAGATTTAATGATAGGAATGACAAAAAGTACAATCCTCAGCTAGACAAAATCTCCACCTGATGGAGTCAATGTGGGATTGGCCTTTAGCTGTCCCTGTGCACACTGATGTGATTTCAGAGTTACCGCAGACCACACAAACTCTAAGGGATAGGAAAACAGCATAAAGCTCCTGGTTTTGCAACTTTTATGCTTATGGTTTGTAACTTTTGAACCATCAGAAAGCTGTGTTTAGGTTGCTATTCAGGCTTGTTATTGCAGTTTCAAACATTGCCTGCTCTTTTATTTAAATACGTGGACATGTAAGTTGTGTATGCAGAATATCGACACGTTCCTAATTATCTTATTTAAGATACTCAATTCAACTTCCCTTAGGAATAAACTGGACTCTGTTCCTCAGGCTCTGAATGAAATGGTGTAAGAAACATCAAAATCCCACTGTCAACACCATGCAGATATATACAAAGCCAAGACAAACTCCCCTCACAGCACAGCAAACATCTGTACACTAGTGCACAGGAAGTAGACACAGAAAAGCAGTATATACACAGCTCAAAGATGAGGATATTCATGTGAGGACCAACTTGCTTGCTCTGAGTCTTTTTTCCAGAAAATTTTTTTGTTTTTTGTTGTTGAAAAGAAATGACTGAATAAAAACTAGCTCTTTTTTTGTCATAGAAATGTGGTCTCATTAGGTGCTGTTGTCAAAATTTCTGACTTTTGGAGATGTCCTCTTCAAAAAGTTGATTTAAAATTAGAATAGCAGGTTTTGGCAGGACTTCATTTATGCTTATTGAAAATAAGCCAGAAGAGTAACTGGTATGCCGGAGTAGTGGTGTTTTAAGGGTTTTCATAAGGCAAAGGATAATGGAGAATCGGGGAGGGGGGGGGGTTGTTTGTTTGGTTTTTTGCTTGCTTCATGTTTTCTCTGCATTTTTTCCTCTGCTGGTGAACTGTTCCCCTCAAATTGTTTCTAAGCTTCTGCTTCATGCCATTGTGGTCTTCTCAGCTTCACTTTTAGTTTCTGGTTTTTTTGCCTTTTTTTCCTGTACTGACTTTACAACTAAATTTTTGTTACTTTCTTCCTCACATTGCTGCCAATCATTGTAGTATCTGGGAGCTGTAATATTTCATTCTATGATTGTTTTCTGTAATTGTATACCAAATACAGGCTGCTGTTTTATTTTATGAGAAATGAACAGTGCTCCATAGTCATCGTTATCAGAAGTGCTGTTAGTGGGGGGGGTGGGTGAGGCTCACATCTCCAGCTGTAGCTTTCCAGGTCTAGCCACGTTTGTGGGCAGAGGAAGGACAGGGACTAGGCTCTAGCAGGAGATCAAGATGAATAATAATGGTGGGGGTGTGTGTGGAGGGTGACTTTCCTTTTGGTCAGCTTGGAATGAAAGTCTGTTTTCTCTGTCAAGCCACATCCCTTCTCCTTAAAGCTCTTAACTGCTTAGTCTGTTCTCAAACAAACAATAGTTTTTCTGTTTGAAAATTAACATAAAAAATAATCAGAGACATCAAAATTATATATTCAGACTCCACATTTTTTTCCTTTACATGTGTGGTCGAAGTCACAGCAACCCTAAGTTTGTGAATAGATGGGCTGAGACCCCAAAGGTCTCTTATTTGCAAATTTTAACTGGGAATTTCATTTAGGAATTATTAGAGAAGGGCAGTTTGGAGGCTTCGGCTGTGTAACAGAAGCGTCTGAGCATCAGATTAACTTGGTACGGGGACAGGAGGGTTGAGGAGTGAGCAGTTCCTTGTAACACCTTCTCCTTCCTCGCTCTTTTACGTCGTTCCACCAATCTACCCATCTGCGTGGGGCTAGCTGCGTTCTGGTAGAGAAGCAATTACTTAGGGTCTTTTTCTTGTAATTTAACATAAATTAGCACCATACACCCCAACAGTAACCATGGGCAACTGTAGTAGACATTGCAACCAACAGCAAGACACAGTTCGGGCTACAAATGCAAAGAGTGGAAGCCATTCGATAGACTGCCACAGACTTTAATAAGTACACGCAAAGAGCTGGAGTCAAGAGGTTGTAACAGGAGAATAGCTGGGCACACTGGCACTTCTCATGGCTCTCCTGCTTCACTGGCTCTCGAGAAATGGGCCACCAAATGCTGTGAAGACTGCTGCAGCTATCCACGCTAGTAAATAGCTGAAGCCCATTTAATTCTGACCAGCTTAGGGACTTAAAAATTCCATCACATCCCACCATGGCTTCCTCTTCGCGCTGCACAGGCACTCCATAAATCCACACAGCTCTCTCCCTCTTATCTGAATTGCAATGCAGTTATTAAACAAATTGTAAGTCTATTTCATATCCTTTTTAATACTTTGAAAACTGCACAATATAAGGCTTAATAAAAGCTGAATGCTCCAAAACTGCTCTTAGAACTGAAAATATGACTACATCAAAAGACTTTACAAGGGCAGGATTTTAATGGCTGAATAATACGCTGGAACGGAGCAGTAATTTCTTCTCAAATGCCGGGATGAATTATTTATGCTTTGACAACATTATGTGTCTCTAAAGCAGCTTTTAGTTATTCGCCTATTCGAGGACACAGCTGATCCTGCTGCCCGCTCTTGTAATTACATTAACCTCTTGACACTACATGACAAGCTTTTCCTGTGAACTGCGATCAATAGCCCATAACTGCTACCTATTTAATAGGGCCATGGTTACACTTCAGTTCAGATATAATTAGCTCTTTTCCCCCTTCCTCTTTTAACAGAGCGTGGAAAAAAACCCCATGTTGTTTAAATTAAAAAAGAAAATACACACAACAAAATAAAGGCTGTTAAGGAAAAGAATAAAAGCATTCAGATCAGTGAATAGGCAAGTAATATGTTCCCCGAGTTTCTGTTCAGAAATGCACAGCCCTTCCATTAGTCCACATCTGCATTTAAATGGAACGGGAAGCCATAGCATATGAGGACTTGTAGGAATCAATTACAGAAGTGTTGGTACAGGTGGGCAAGGCTGTGACCTGATAGAGCTGAAGCACAGACTGATAATGAGATTAACTAGCTTCATTTCCACTCCGTTTTCACCTAGCTTTAATAGAAGCATAGCATTTTGTTGCATACCATTAGAGCTACTTTGTCTCAGGGATATATTTAGATTCAGATAAATACATACAGGGTTTGAAATGAAGAAGCTTGAGTAATTGTGTTAACACTTTCAAACAAGTAATGCTTTCTTGCAGCTAATCTTTTTGCTGTTCGGACTGTATTATGGACTATATGAACAGACTAATGAATACCATATGAAAAATAAAGGTTGATCTTTGCCTTGATGTAACAGAAATTATCTGTCCAGTAGCCTGTAAAACAGCTTTCCATTCCTTGATCTGCAGATAGATGGCCATGCGCATGCCATTGACCCAAACAACATCGCCCTAGTTGTAATTTAAAAGTTTGTATTCCCTACTCCAAATAATTCTTTGTATTTTCATGTGTTACTTTGCAAAATTACCTTTTGGAACTGAAGAGGTTTTGTGGGTTTTTTGATTTTTGCTTTTTGGTTGGAGGGTTGAGTACTTTATGCCGCTGCTCATTTTAAAAGGACAGGATAAGCGCTTGTAATTAAGTTTAATAACTTTTTCTAAATAAGCTGTTTGCAAGAGTTGTATTCCTTCACTCAAGATCCAGAGAAATCAAGTCCCTGAGACTCCTTCCAGGTCCTTCAAGGGATCTCCAACCAGGTCTGCACCAAGAACAATTAATGCTATCAAAGCATTACAGAGCAATATGGGTGGTGAAAGACCCTAGATGGTTTCCCTCATCAGAAACATCATGTCTTTTTAGATCTAAGAACACTTCAGGTTGGGTGCCTTTATGTTTTTTAGGAACCTCACTTGAATTTCAGACTTTTTGGGGTTAGATGCTTAAATTCCTGTAAGATCTGGGTCTTAGGTCTTGCTTCCCCTTCTCTGAAATTACTGGAAAATATTCTTTACTTGCTTGACTTCACTGGCAGGAAATGGTCTTTTGTGAGCATACCTGTTGTGACAAGTTTTTTAAAATGCAGAATTACAGACTGTACCTTCAGCGTATATGTAGTTATTCTCTAAAGAAAATACATTCACTTGTAGTAAAAATAGCAGCTTTTGTTTACTTGTGTTTGGACATTTTACTTAGATGATGCTATAGGTTGTAGACATTGCTGAGGCTATAAGAGGCCTCATGAATGTGATAGTGCCTTGCTTTCACTGAAACAGAACTTCAACTGCTCTGTGACATTGATTGTCTGGAGTAAGGGTGATGTTTGATGATTAATAATGTGTATTCCCAGGAAGGCTTACCTTTGCTTAGTAAATATTTTATTTCCTATTTCAAGGCTGTAACAAAGCCACAGTTTTACCCCACCCTCAAAAGCTCAGAGTAGAATTTTAGATATGAAAGCATATTTCTGCTATAAAAACTTCCTTATCAGTGTGTGCAGTTGCTATCTGGACACATTTTTTTTTTTTTTTCCAGCATAGATGGATTAACAGAATTGTTAATACCATTCTAAACTGGAGTAATAACCCTGTTTGAGATAGTAACTAGACGCTCCTGGGGATAGCACTGAAGTAATCAACCATAAGGCATAGGTTCCAAGGAAGCTCTGAAATGCCTTCCCAGTTCTCCCAAGAGACAAAGACAAGAAAGAAAAGAGCTGAATGAGCAGTTAATAATATATAATGAGTTAGAAGTTTGAAGTTTATGATGATTCATAATTATTATAAGAAACCAGTTTGTCGATTCATGAATTCAAGACAAGCTTGTTTTCCTGCATGCTGCCTATTGCCACTTGCCGTAGCTGTGAGGTGTTGTACTGCCTTTCAACAGAGCTTCATTTTTGGAGACATTTTTTCTTTCCTACAGTATGTCTGTCAAGTAAGCAAAGGGTTTGGCTAGGTTTTCTGTTCCTCCTCCTTAAATAAAAATAAAAAAGAGGCCAGTCAGATTTTCAAAGATATTTTTGGTAACAGTGTTTCCCTCTCACAGATTTGTTGATCCCAGTAGCTGACAAGGTGTGTTAAAGCAAGCTCTTACAAAACTGCTGTCCTAAGAAAAATGAAAGATTATCTGCTGCTCTGCAGAAGGCAGACATCCTCTTTTTATGACTTCTGAGTGTGTCAGAGGTTCTCAAATGTGAACCTCTTGTAGCCTTGACAGTCTTGAAAATAGAGTGAAGAAGACAGAGGTAAAGGACCTGAGGGGAGGGCAGGGAAAGGAGGAGGAGGAGGAAGGCTAGTTCTCAGAGCAGGGCAGAAGAGAACACCTCAGCTGCAGAATGGATCAGTCTGCCTGAGACACTGACACTTGGGAATGTATCAAATAAAAAAAAGTTAGCAGCTTACTAACTTCCACAGTTAGCAACCCCTCCGCCCCAGATGAAAACAGTGATAATTTTCTTACTATTTTTATAAGTTAGTTCTATTAAGATGTCAGAAGATCTCAGTCTTTCTTTGAGGCTCCCCTTCTGTTATCTAAACATGCCACTTACAGTTCCTCTACCAAAGTTACTCTCATCTATTTATAAAAATTGGAATGTTTCATTATCCCCAGCTTACAAAGTAGGAATTGAGGCACACTGAGGGGTAGTTATTTTATTAAAGGTCACCCAGACAGTATGTGACAAAGTCAGATCTTTAGGATCACAAACCTGTTCCTTAATCACAAGGATATCTTTACTCCTGCATTTTTACTGTTTGAAATGGGCTGAGAAACCTTTTACGAGTGTGGATTTGTTTAATAGTATTACAAGATTGACACTAGTCATCTGGCTGGAATTTTCACTAGCTAGTCATATCACTATGTATTTATTTAATATGAGATAACCTTTCATTTTCCTGCTGGCAAATATTTTATTTCAGAGGTACTAAGCTGACTAAACTTAGAACTTGCATGAGTGATAAGGAATTTGAAGTTAAATGGCAGACTGTCTGTTATATTTATAGCTGATAGCAAAAGGGATTTCAGTTCATAATTAAAAATAAAAAACTCAGCAGCTTGTTTGCATCAAAGTGAAGGAAGTCTGCATTGGGAAATGCATAGCATAGCTAAAGAATTCATGCACCTACTTATTTTTTTTGCACACCAATGTGATTAATCTATGTGCTATCAGCTGGGCTTCCAAGGAAGGATTTCCTCAGCTCTGTATTGCACAGGGCAAGGCAGGTCCCAAAACGAGTTGAGGGCTGCTTCAGTTTCCCTGGGCTTTTCTTTTTGCTACAGTAACTGGCAGATTCTGGATTATTATGAGCAGGGTGTTTCTCATCCTGCCAGGCCTTTTCCTAGAGCCCCTGCCAATTTGACCTCATAGTGGGGTACACTGGTCTTTGAAGGCTGAATGAGCTGAGAATGTGGTTGGGACTGAGAATGTGGTTTTGATTACTATCTTGAAGCAGATTTGGCACCTTCGTCTGACGTGGGGAAGTGGAAATGAAAATCAAACCTGGAATCACCTGTATGGCAATGCAAAGCAGTCCCTCTAGGCTGGCAGGGCAGAAAATTGCGGGACACATCTTGAGCTTAGGCACAACTCCATTAAAGCCAATATTACCCAAGTTCAGGAGCTGCTTTTCCAGAGGATGCTGGTTCATTCTTTTTCAGCTGGGGTGGGGTGGGGTGTCAGGCACTTTCTAAAAGCACTTAAATAAATAAGGTCTTTGAGTGTTTCACTGAGGTAACCCTGGAAGTAATAGAAAAAGATATGTTTTCTCCCTTGTATGGCAATCCACACGTTTGCCCATACATTATTTAACAATGGTCATCTAAGAATGGCAAGGAAGTGATATCTCATATCCCCTTTCAGATGTTACAGGAATAGTATTCTGTTACAGCATATAGTATCCATAATGGCTTGAGAGATAGATTCTCTGTATCCAGTGTCCATTTTAAACAGGGAAGGAGAACAATGGTAATGTGAGCACGCTATCCATACGCTGGGACTCAGGATACAGCTGGGCTGCTTCTGTTGAAAGAAAACCCTTGAATCCGACAGAACAATTTGCTTCCAAATTTGTTTTTCTATTGCATTATTCCAGAAAGAATCGTTGCTTTAAACCAGGATTTCAACTGCTGCATAGCAGCTGCCTGCAGCAAGCAAGCTATGAATTCCACCAGCTTGTTGCGGTAAGCAGAGCACAGGCCTCCTGAAGAGAAGAAATCTGGAGATCTGGGCCCTGCACCTAGAAATAAGTTTGAGCTGCCTTCATCCAGAGCAGGGTTGACCCCTGCTCCTACGTCCCAGGCAGGAAGCAAGGTCAAAGGGAGGGAGCTGCAGGATCCCTGCAATGCCAGCGAGGTCAAACTGGCTGCTGGGCATCTCTGTACTCCTTGGCATGATGGCGCTTGGCTGGGCATCTGCTATGGTTAGAAAGCTCCCTGTGGGACTGCTAGTCCAGGCGTCCAGTAGATTTTCCTCCCACCTATTTCTCCTCATGCTTCTCATCCAAATCAAGTAGATCAAATTATTATTCCCCTGTCTTATCCTCTCATACCTTAAAAGCCTTCTCATCTGATTGCTGTCTAACACTGTGTAGCCCAGCTTAACCTCCCACAGAAGAAATTATGTAAATCTCTAGGAATAGTACCTTTCCAATGCCTTTTTTTTTCCTTCTTTTTTTCTTTTCACAGTGTTTGGATACAGTCTCTGGTTATTTTTAAAGCTCATTTATATTTTAAAATTATTTGATTAAATATTTTATGAATTTTGCCTGCACTTTAGTTAACTATTTCCATACTTAGCAGTCCTATCAGGCTGTTTGTTCACTTTGTACTCAGTCCTGCAGTCAAAGGAATTGACTTCCATACTGCTCTGTATGGGTCTATGGCACAGATTGCCACAAAGTGTATGGTGTTATTTTTACTTCTTAACTAGATGGACATAACCCTCCTAATCAGATTCCTGTGTGAATGATCATGTATAGAAAGTTAAGATTAGCTTTCCCAGTCGTTCAGAGAAAATCTTATAAAACTCAATTTCAATGGTATTTGTAGAAAGCAAAGGTATCATGGATGCTAATATAACTGGAGCATCTTTGTGTTTAAATTTGAATGAATATTCTTATGAGATTTCTTTATTTCTTGAGTGTTTTTGCATTATCCACCCCATTCCACTTTTGCCTATGGACAAAATCTGATTTATCTAGTGAAACCTATTAATTACACAGGTAGATTTGACTCCTTAGCTGAAAATAAAATGAAATATACTGTGGAAAAATGGAAACTAATATATACGAGAACAAAACCTATCTACAGCATGCTCCAAATTGGGAGGGATATAACAAGAAATGATGTAGTAAAAAGACTTGGGATTGATTGTTTTAATAAAATTAGCTTTGATCTGCTATGTATGTGATATAACAGGAAGAAAGGCTAGCACATTTTGGGGCTGCATTCATTGGAACGTGTCCCGGAGCAAATAAACCATAAATTTGGTCTTGCTTTAACTCCTTGGGGTTTTAATGCCATCTATTTCCCCACCAGATTATCTGCCCTCAGTCTTTCATAGTGGTGTCCTGGGGCCTTGATATCTCCACAGGCATCCTCATGTACTTGTGTTTGGGATATCTTGTAAAGATATCAGTGACCTGAAAAATGCTGATAACAGAGAAATAAAGTGGACTGGAAGGGCTGCTGTGTAGAGGTAAACATAAGGTGTTCTGGTAAATATTACATGCTTAGCAGGATACCAGCTAAGGAGCAAAATAATGCAAAATAATGTAATTGATGTATATAGAAGAAAAACAACGATTCAGTTACACCATAGAAACTATGATATAATTAGGGGCAGTAGAATGAACACAAAAAGCAAAAACCTAATTTGAATATTAGGGAAATTATTTGGATTGCCTTTAGCCTTTCAAATAACAGCCCAAGTGAGGTTGTAGGAGATTCTTGAAAATTGATCCTATAGGTATTAATTAAAGAACCAATAAATCTGCAATAGACAGCAATCTTATCTCTCCTGGAGGGATTGCCCAAATGATCTGTGCAATATGTTTTGATGCTACCATCTATGGCTTATGCAGACCGAAGAGCAAAAGCAGTAGCAATGTCTCCAACGCAAGTGGCAACCTGGCCTTCGGTGAAACACTGAGTCAGCCAGCCCTGCAGGTGCCAAATGGAAAAGGGCAAAGAAAACGGGCATCTGGAGGGGAGAAGAGTGGAAGGTACAAACAGATTGCTCTTCTGAGAGGTGCATCAAGGAAAGAGAGCGAACTGGAGCAGAGGCTTTTACAAGGGAAGGAACAATGAGAGGAAGAGTGACGGAAACCTGCCTAGGAGTAAACTGTGTGCACCCGTAGCTGTCCCCACCGACACTGCCTGGAAGCCCCTGGGGAGCAGGCGTAGGGCACCGAGCTCTGGTGACCGACCCTCCCTCCTCACACGCCCCATGGCTGCTGCTCCTGTCCGCTCCCTGGCTTAACCCATCCCTTCGAGCAGCAGTGAATCCGATTTAGGGGACCTTTTTTACTCTTAGTCATGCTGCTGCTGACAAGCTTGCTCCCAGGGAATGCATTGCCAGGGAGGTTTCCAGAGGGCTGGGGCTGTGGGCCCAGGCTGCCCAGGGTGTCCTGTCCGGGAGCCAAGCCGGGGCCCCGCCGCAGGCGCCAGGTGCTCACCCAAGCCTGGCAGCTGCTGCCCTGCATGCCCCGTGGCCCACAGCAGCCTCACCCTGCCGGGGCAGCGCTGCCTGGGCCGCGGCAGGCAGTGACAGAAGGACCGATCTGACAGGAAAAAGCAGGAGAATTTGGTGGAATGGAGAGAAATTTTTTCTACCCCCAATAGACAAAGCTGAAGGTGGAAAGTTTTCAGTCAGAAAGGTGATGGTGGGTGCCCCGGGGAGGGCTGCCCAGGCCGGCCACGGCTGCTGGCCCATGCCTGAGGCGCAGCAGCCCACTGTGGGCCCAGGCCAGTGGTGAGGGGACGCAGTGCCTCCTGCAGTGCTGTGTTCTTTTGTGAGCTGTATTTTAACTGTCAGTGGGTGAATTTCTTTGGTTTGGGGTTAACAAGCTCAGTGAGTGCTTTTGTCAAAAAGCTGTTGGGAGCAGGAGAGTGCTTCCCTCCAAATCCTACTGCCTGCCCTGTCAGAAGGGTCTGTCCATGATGCTGACAGGGTGAGAAACACAAAGGAAAGGTAAGTGGTGATTTCATTTGCACAAAGCATCCTTTTCCCCCCCCAAGCCTAGTAACTTTTTTTTTTTTTTTTTTTAAAACAATAACGGCTATTTGGGAGGTTGTATTAATGCCACAAAACTGACCCAACTCATGGAAATCTCACAGCAGCCCTATAGCAAAAGAAACCGCAGTGCTTGGGAGCGAATGGCTTTCAGCAAAGTGCTTGGGTACTAACTGAAAGTAAAGGGGATGCTTTCCTTTTCCTATTTCAGCTATTTTTGCTGAGTGGGTGTGTGGGCTGGTGTGGAGGAGCACTCGACCCCCATAGCCCTCTGGGGCTGCCTGTCTGCCTGTGCTGGGTCTTTCCCAGCAGTAGGTGCCTCTCCTCAGGTTAAGGGGACTTGCTCCTGTTTATATTCCTCCTAGGATTTGTTGAGAGCAGTGTTGAAAGTGAAGAGCTATTTTACAGACATGTATACAAAAATGTTATCCATGGATATACATGTGCATGTATTTGAGGGAGTCAAGCTGAGAGGAGTGAAGATAAATGTGTTTTCTGAGTGTGTAACAGCAAATCCAACAAACATATTCCCAAATATTATGTTAGGTTAAAAGCAACAGCTAAAGTAGACATTGTATCAACTGCTGGTTGATAAGCACTTTGGGCTTCAGTGTTCTCAATATCATGGTAAAAGAAAATGTCCATTTAGCCAGAAACTGCATGCAGCAACTAAGGTGGCTGCTCTGATTCCCTGCCTGTGTGTCGCATGTTCACTTCTGTCTCAGAAAACACAGAAAGCTGCAAGATGACTGTCTCATAACATGCAGTAAATAGTTTTCCTGTTTAGAACTGGGATTTTTCTGTCCCTTAAGAAACACCAGCTCCAACTCCTGGCTTGCATATTGCAGGAACTCCAGTGACTGGGGAAGGGATTGCTGTCTGTTCGTGTGTGCAGTTGAGCCTGCTCATGTAAATTGCTTGAGACTGCAAGAGGATAAACATCATTTTGTATAATAAACAAGTGGTTTATTTTGTGAAATGATGAGTCTGTGCTTTCCCACCTGTTCAAGACTGCGTTTTTTTCAAAAATCTATGTGATTTAATCTAATTTTAACAATAGCTAAAGGAATTTAAAATGTAGCACTCACCATTAGCTGTTTGGAAATGCACAGAAGATTGTAGCTGTTGGTTTACTGCTTGATTAACATTGTAGCTATTCTTAATTTTTTCAATTTTTTTTTTTTTTTTTTTTTTTGTGTGGTCTATTTAATGTATCTTTACTTGTGAGCAAGTAACTTAAGTGGTATACTTGTACCAGAGCTCCTGTTAAGTGGACGAATAATACAAAAATCCTTCTACTAATACAACACTTTTTTTTTTTCCTGCACAATTTTCTTCTGAGAGATCAACTCCTATTGATATCAATTCCCTTGTAATCACATTGGCAAGTGTTCGAAGGTGTGATTGGAAGGCTTTTAAACGTGTGAATGCTCCAAAAGCACTTCCACTACTGACACTCATAGTCAATTGAGGTCATGCAATGATAGATCAGCAGTAGTACAAGGTAACTTTTCTGACCAGGCAGCAACTAATTAATGTTACTTGTACAGTGAGAAATTACTTTCCACAGCAACTGATAGGAATCAACCCATAATGTTAGATCAAGGAATACTGGGAATTTGCCAAGCAAGTGAAGATCACACTCTCTACAGATACTTTGCAACAGAAAAAAAGATTCAGTTTCTCAGAAAAATGACCTTTGTGGGTTATTCATCTAGCTCTCATCAGAGCGAGTGCTCTTGATATTTCTCAGAAGAAATTTGTTTTGTTTTTCCCTACCCGATTGCTATATTCCTTTAGAGGATATTTATTGTTAAGCCACGGCCTCTGTTATTTCCTTTGCTGCTTGAGCTTAGTCAGAACTCTGTGCCTCAGACACGCAATAAAGCCCAGTAGCAGAGGAAATAACAGTGCAGTTAACCTCCTTAACATTGATAATAAATAAGCACTAATAAGATAGGTACCAGGGTAGCAATTGCCCTGATATAATGAAATGCATTGGTTTAAATAAGTGGTAGCTGGTGTCATCATGCTTTTCAGTAAGGAACCTATGCAGGCACTATATTTTCTGGGTAATTTATGTGTCATGTTTTCTAGGCAGCTCAGCTGCTGTTAAGACATTTAGTCCAAGTGGCCCAGTTTTCATAAATTCTTGACACCGAGCAGAACCCTTTGTTTTTACAGGTGCCTATCTTGGATCTGAGCCATTTCTTTAAAAATATTACCCCAGTTGGGGGTGCTGAGCATTCTTGGAAATCTGGTCTCTGTCTTCTCCTTCTTGTTTAAACTTTATTTCACTGGATTAAAGCCAGCTTGATTGAGAATTTTTCTTTCCAGTCACTACTGTGGTCTTGATTGAACATGGTATCTCTGCTATCAATTTACGTCCCTGCAGATCAAACGGCTCTCTTCGTCTCACCTTACTGACAAGCTATCATGACAACTCCATGGTGAACATACATACTCTCGAACTGGAGGGGAGGTTTGCTTTATTGTAAAGCAATTCTTCAGGGTGGCTTAGTGACACATTTGGAGGAAAGACTAAGGTTCTCTTTGCAGCAGGCCTAAGCCAGGAAAATGCAAAATGTACTCCCCCCCCCCCCCCCCGCCTTCTTGAATACATTTAACTATCTCACAGCTTGGGCACTGCTTAGAACAACTCATGTTCTGTAATTGAAGTTGAGTACCTACCAAAAAAAAAAAAAAAAAAAAAAGTAGTACTGAATAACCAGGAGATTTTTATAAGTACCAATATTAATTAAGACAACCATAGTTTATAAAAGCCACATGAGTATATGATTTTTGAATCATAACGAAGTCTGAGTGATTGTGCTAATTTATTATGGTTTGGAAATAGAAATGTAAATTTGTAAGCCTTGTGCCTCATTATTACGATTACTATTTTTTTTACTCCACAGTTCCCCTGGCACTTATTGTGTTACTAAAGACAATAATAATAATACCAGAAAATGGTCATGTTTTATCTCTGTAATATTGCTGGCAAATTTTGACAGCACGGTAGCAAAATCATAGAGGAAGTTTTCTCTGAAGTGCCCATGTCTTTGGTTTATGGAGCTTGTCAGGTTTTTTGTCATTGCTCGGTCCAAAAAAACATCTGTTCCTGCTTTTGAGAAATATTTGTAGCACTTTTACAGCAGGATTTAATTACTGCCAGTGAATGGTAGTTGGGTGCCATACAGTACTAACAGATTTTTGTCTATACTCCCTTATATCTATGAAGTGTAAATGGCAAACAGGAAAGCTATTTAACTGTGACTTTAGTAACAAAGGCTATTTGCTGAAGAACTATGTGGTGAGAGAGTTTAAACGATGGGCAGTACTCAAAGGATTTGGTTTCAGAGTTGCTCACAAAGTGGTGTGATTTGTTTCTTCTTGAGCTCCATATCAGAATGCAGCTCACCAAATCCTAAAACTGTGTTAGCCACAGGAGAATCTCTAATATGAACCTTGAGTAAATCTGAGCTACTGCGAACCTACTGAGCAGCTGCAGTTATTGTCGCTTATGCTTTTTTAAAGTGCTGATCACTGTTGGCTCTAAATGCTATGCTTTTGGTGAAGCTTTGTTTTAATAATGGATTTTGTTAGGTTTTAGCCATCCATCTGCTGTTTGGGAAACATCTTCTTAGACATTGATATTATCATGAAGATACAACCTGATTTTTGTACTCTCCAGAAAGGGGGGCATCTCACTCATCTAGAAATATCAATGCATAAATATGACTGATGGCATTTGATGATAAAAATTTCTCCGATAACGGGAGAGACACGTAATACCTGAGGCAGCAGTAATGCCAGCTTTGGCTCCCTCCCTTTTCTCCAAAAGCTTACATCATTCTGATTTTTGACAGCTTGCTTTCTTCCTGTACTAGTACAAAAATAAGCCTTTTCCCACAGTTGATGACTTCCTTCGAGTTGTCCGTGAATTCTCTGAACTCTTCATCCTTGTCAATTGTATTAGCTCTAGAGAGAGAACCAAGAGCAGGTCCTGCGTTGTCTTACACGGTGTGTGTCTTCAGCTAAATAGCAAGGAGGGTGGCTTTACAGGCATAAAGCCAGGGGTTGTCACAGATGTTAGTGAAGTTCCAGTTTGGCCTGGGGGATCTTTCTACTGCAGCTCCCTGCTCTGCTCACACCCTTTTCGTACAGTATTTGCATGAGTAAGAAAGAGCCCAGCTTGGCTGGTAGGGGCAGGCCTGGGAATTTGTGGAGAAACTCTTCAGTGCTTATATATGGGACATTATATATGGAAATCACAATGTTATTATAGCTTATAAGAAACATTTATATTAGGGTGGCACCCACATGCTCTGCTCTACACTTATGTATGTAAATAAGTGACAAAGCATTTGCAGTTTGCAACTGAGAAACATTCCCTTTCTTTAATCTGAGTCCTTGTTCAGTTCCTGCAGTGATCTAGCTGTGGCAAAGGTTCAGACTGTGGTATTTGAAAACAGTTTCAAGTGCCTTCGATGTTTTTTAGCAATACTGACATGCCAGCACAGGCAGACAGACATAGTCTGGACTTTCTTTATACCAGCAAAAAAGTGCATTTGCCAGTTTATCTTGTATATGATTCTGGGATTGAAACAACCTATAGCCCTAGGGATATCTTACATTGTGTTTATATGGGGCTTTTCTAAGCACAGAAATTTAGAACCCCAGCAGACACTGTTATGCTGACAAAAGTTTCATGTGTCAGCCTTTATTTTCTTTAAAAATTCTTGGAATTCAAAAAACAGTCATCCTGCCCTTTCCTTTGCTTTTGGCTGCTAACGCTTTGCAGAAGGTTTGGTGATGGATTGGTTTGTCTAGGTGTTTGTAACACACTGACATGCAACAGCATATGCAGGGTTAATGCTATGAGTTTCAGAGAGACTGAGAAATCCTCCTTCAGCTTTCTCCTGAGCCCTAGAAACTCATTTCACATCTCATTCATTAGACAAACTAGCTGATCTGAAAACAGCATGCAAAACACTCCAGATTACTCTGATGCAAAAGTTTAGTAGCCTGTTCCCCTGAGGAGTGCCAATAACTCAACTTTTAGACCTCAGAGAAAACCTGTTTTTGAGGGTTCAATTTATGATGACTTGAAAATGAATGTAGGGTAGTGTTTGTGAAGAAGTCTAAACTAAAGACAACACCCATTTTGTTACTTTAAAATGGCAGGCCTGCCCCCTCACCTGTAATCTGTGAAGATTACCGGCTCCTACTACACTCACAACACTGACAATGTGCTGTTCATAGCGTACTGGCCTGGGGCAGATTCATAACAACTCCCATTTCTGCTCAAGGTATATAATTTCATTGCTTTGACACAGGCAGTATTTATAATAGCAAAGCATGACGTTTTTGCCCTATCTCAAATGAGTGAAAATTCTCATATTCTCTCTCTCTCGGGCCCGTTGCTAACAATACTAATGTGATTTTCAGTCTCGCATATATCTATTTGCAAAGTTAAATGAGATATTTCCTTGTATGGATGTAGGTAACTGAAGACGAGGTTTACTAAGGTGGTGTTCAGCATAAACACACTGAATTCAGATAGTTATACAAAATGTGAGGCACTGTCAATCTACAAAGCTGACCAAGATTTTTTGATAGCTTGTTTTCCTACTTGGTCTCTGGAACTTCAGCCAGGAATAAATTAGGAAATTCCTAATTTCTGAAGTAAGAGGAGACCTTCTTTAAGGTGTGCCTAGCATCATGCTGATGTAGGTCAGAACACCTGAACTAGCAATTTTGGCATCAAGATTACCACTTCAGTTTGAGTGATGCTGCATCTGAAAAAATTTGTACAGGGGGAAATGTACTGGAAACATATTCAAATGTAAAGAGTTCAAAGACTTAAGTGACTGAGAAATAAACCCTTCCTCTGGTAATGTCTTCTAATGACTTAATTAGCTTCTCTATTTAAAAATATGCATTTTAGTTCTAGTCTGAATTAACTGAATTACTAATTTCTAGCTGTTGCATTTCTCTGTGGCTTTTTTTCCTACTGTTACTACTACTAGATCTTTCTTCCTGTAGGTGCTAGCTCAGGTATGTCCATGCATGCTTCAAACTCATACCTGTTTGTAGTGTAGACAAACACTTTTTCCTCTCTGAAGAAGTACCAAACTCAGTAAGTAAACCCAGTATAAGGCAGGTGGTGACCCAGGTGCAGAGATGTTAGTGACAGCACAGGTATATCTGAAAAAGCCTGGAGCCAAACCAAGCTCCATGCCCTCCCTGAGAGCTCCAGGCATTGCTTTTGCCAAAGTCATTTTGATCTGTTCCTAACACAGCAGTCTTTTACAGATGAGATTATCCTCTGTGAAACCCTGCACAGTAAAAGACTCCTTTCAGTACCCACAACAACATAGGTTTAGGAAAATGCCAGCAGTAATAGATTTTATTCTGCATTCTCTAAATGGGCCAAACTTTCCTATTGACTTTAATAGCTCTTTTGCCTGAGTATTTGTTATGTGAGCGGATCATGACTGAAATGGCCTAATCCTCATTTTCAGGATGTGTGTATGAAATGAAATAGAATAGAAATATCCAGAGATGTGGCCAAGTGATTATAGTGTGAGAGGTAAAAAAGGTTCAAATGTGGTGGAAAGTCATTTTAGCTTTAAAGGTATAGTTACCACACTATTCCTTGCCTCTCCTTTTCATTTCCTTCCACCATTGCCTCTGCTGCTTTTTATAGGTCTTTTTCCTCCTTTTCTTGTCAGGTTCTTCCAGGGACTTGGAAGATGAATGGTGATTCTGCCTGCAGCTCTGTCCAGCTCAGATTGCAATTCTGTATCCTAAATACACTAAGCATTTCCTCTTCTAATTAGAAAAATAACCCAAAACCAAACTAGCCAAGAATCTTAGGTCCCCTAAGTCCCACCCAAAGCCCTTGTCTTCTCCAACAGACTTAAAGAAAGAGATTTAAAAAGTATGGTAAGTGACCTTTGACCCCTTTGGTCCCTCAAGTTAGTAAAATCTTTTTAAGATTCTTGAGGTTTGTTTCGGTTTTGGGGCATTTGAACCAATTTTTATAGAGCAAACTATCTAGAGTTCTTGGCCACAGCAACAGATAACATTAGCAGATGTCTGTAGTATTCAACAGCCTCATCCTGTACTTTCAAGAACTAGACACATTGGTAAAAATGTCTCCCTGGTTCTGTGATACAAGATGTCACTTTTGTCAATCAAGGAAGCCATTAGCCAACTGAAGATAATGCTATAGCTGAAGGACTTTTTCCCTGAAATTCTTGCTGCAGAAAAAAGTACATTAAGAGAAATATTCTAGTGTCAGATGTACACAAGGAGGCCTCTTTGTCGAACAAAGTCATTTGATTAAAAAAATAGAAAAACACAGTGCAGTCTGCCTGCTGTTACTCCAGTGTAAATCTGGTATCCTTCACCTGGTTATACAGGGAACAATTCCAGCTTTTTACCAAGGCACGTGACAGGAGAGTTTGCCCCCTGATTTCTCAGTATTACTTAGAAAGGATTTTTTTTTTTTATGCCTATATATTTATTGCAAGAAACTTTTATGAGAGCTCATTTATTCCCTTGAAAACTGTGGTTTGAATTTAGGGCAATCAAATTCCAAGCTGCTGATTTGCATAAGTCCAGGTATAACATAGATAATTTGGTGTGTGACCTGCGTGTGAACCTGAAGGAGAGAAAGGGAGGAGGGGGAGAAATGCACATGAGAGAGATAGTTAAGGGAGGAGATGATCATGTAAATGGAGTAACCTTGCTTGATCATCATGAGAACAAATTCTCCAGGGGTGAAAGGATTACCATGTCTACAAAGGTCCAATAAAGGGGAAGGCTGAGCTACTCATAGTGTCATCATAGCTGTAATTCTCAAGCCATAATAAAACCCTGGTATGTTATTAATTCAGCTGTTCTGGTTGCTGTAGAGATGGTATTCGAGTACTGCCATTAATTCATCTTTTTACCCACTAATATACTATTTTCTACAGGGATTCATTGTTTTAACCCTCAAAGTGAATTAGCCTGCAGCATATTTCAAAGGTTTCTGCCCAATTAAATCAGTCCAAGGACATCTACATTGCATCAGAGCCACTAGCATTACATTAGCAAAGATAAAAACCCCAGTCAAGAGGGTAGGATATCTTTAATGGGACTTTATCACTGAGAGTTGAAGTTATATATACGAGAAGCAAAATGTGCTTGGCTATTCCCACAGAGATCATGCACTCTAAAATTGCCTTAAAATGCACAATCACTAACAGCAGTATTTGTCACACTCATTGCTCATTAGTTTAGACCAGAAAATTACTTCTGAATAAATGCTGATTTGCCACAGAAAATATATAAAGCAGTAACGTGGAACTGAAAATGATCATCAAACTCCAGCATTTCTGGGACTTTTTTACACTTGTGGGTGATGAAGAGTTTTTAGCTAAAAACGAAAATGGGCATACATAGTGCTGATAGAGAGAATGGGAAAAAGCAAAGTGGAATGAACATGATATGACAACTAGCTGAGCAGGAGTAAGCAGCTTTGGTGGGCCTGAGCTTGTCTGGGGTCTCAGCACCATGTTCTTCAGAACATAGCACCTATATTGTTCATGCTTTTACATTATCTACTGTATCCAGGCTTCTTGCTATTCTGGATTATGGAGTGCTGTCTGTGTACAGCCCTACCACTTAATTTTTCTGTTCCCTGAACAGTAGGCTGGAGAAGATAGCAGAGAGAAATAGCCATTCCAGATCAAACCCTCTTCTTTTCTCCCCTGCACTCTGGGTGGAGTAAGCACAACTGCATGTTTAATATTTGCTTCTTATTACTTGCAGAAACTGGGATAAGAGTAGGTGTCAGCTTTGTATACCTACACTATTTGAATGTCTGTCCCCAAATTCTTAGTACACCTATCTCTCAGCCTTCTACAGTTCAAGTACATACCACTAGTGGTGGTTTATGCAGAATACTACCTATTCTTATTGGCAGAGTTTGTTCTAGATATTAAGGGGAAACATTTCAGAATATCATTTGTTTTCATGGTATTAGTACCTTTTTATACAACATTGTCATTTAGAAGGATCTGACACTGCTCAGATGCAGAATTCACTGGTATCAGAAAACAACAATGCAGAACATAAAGATAGGACAGATTTTTACTAGGTATTATACCACACTAGGGAAAGCATTTAAAACACAAATAGACAACATGTAGCACATGTACTATTAAGCTTTTACAGGGCATGATTCGACTCAAGGGATGCTTATGGTGTGAAAAGAGAGGAAAAAACAACACAGGACACAGATAGCAAGACAGATCTTTATAGGGAATTATCCCACACTGGGGAGGATACTGCTGTGAACAGAGGAAAGAAAAACAAGGCAGGAGATAAAGATGAGAGATTTTACTAGCTTTAATGTTTGCCTCTGTGTGATCTAAAGCAAAACTGGTAGCACTGGATGAAGAATGCACACTGAAAAGCTCATCCTACAATCTCATTCTATTTTCCTGTCTGCTAGTTGCAAAGGTTGAACTTGGCAATTTTTTTCACCCACAGAAGTTGTTCTGTGCATATTTTTTGTCTCAACCTATAAGACAAAATGGCCAGTGAGGCACTAGTGAATGTACTGAGAACATTTTCAGTTCTTTTCAGAACTGAGTTTTTTCAAATGCTGTGAAATAGAGCCGTATAAAAAAATCAAGACCAGTGGGATTTTGCTGAAGAAGGAAGGTAAAGGAGAACAAAAATAGTTACTGAGTTAGGGTCAAAATAGGCAAATGGTTTCAGACAAAAGAAAGTACAATTTCAAAATGCCACTTTTGTTGTGAGTTTAGATGTGAATAAGAAGGTGTGTTCTCCTAAATGTCTTAAAATTAAAATTTTATTTTCAGCTTGACACAAAATACTTTGATATTAAACTGAATTTTTTATTTTGTTGGTGAGAACCTTATAAGCTACAATTTTAATTTTTAGTCATTCTGAATTAAATTTCTTTTTAAATTTTACTTGTTCAGACACCAATTGCAATCATGCAATTATTTGAGTACTGACACTAGTAAAGCCTCATTCCTTATGGAGTATGAACCTACAGTTTCCCGCACAAGTATCTTATTTTGCTCTTCTTTTGGTGTCTGAGAAGCATGAATCTTTCCTATGGCTGGGCATTTATAAAGTTTCTGTGCATTCCCTGGTGTCTAATAAGGAGATACCATGATGTAACCCTTCTCAGAATCAGGTCTCATGACACCCTTCTTTTCTCAACTTGACTGAAATCCACAGGAAATGCTCTTTTGAGATATCTTTCTGCTATGACAAATTCAGTTGAAATGAGGTAACTGTTATAAAAGCTACAGTAGGGAACAGAGCAGACACAGCATGTTCCTGTAGCCCTTTCTACCAGAGCAAACCAGATAAAGGGTGATCATTGACTCAAATTCACTGGTTAGCATTCCGTATACACTGCTCTCCAGTGGTCCATCAAAGTCTATGGCGAGACGCAGGTGTCTTAGGAGCCCTGTCAGAATAGAGGCTGTCTGCCAGTGGGGATATAGGCCTGGCAGATAGGGTCACTGACCCACTGCCGCAAAACCCAGAGTGACAAATAGCCTGCCCTGCATTCCTAACAGCTGCTGCATCCTATTCTATGCATATAGAGCTATATCTCTCTTAGCTGTAAAACAGGGCTATGTGCTTGCTATATGCCATGTTGTATGCTACAAGTACAGCTGTAATACTGATTATAAGATGCTCAGGTATTATAGGAAGGAAGGTGATACAAACTACTTTATATGATATAGTAGACAACATGAATGTTTTAATAGGCTTTCCAGGTAATTCTGTAGCATTTAATAGGCTACTATGTCCTTGTGAGTCTACAATTAAAAAACCTCAACAAAGCAACAGGACCATACCCAAACAATCCAACCATATAAAAAGCAGAGCTCAGTTTCTCCTATTAAATTCTGTGGTCTAACAAATAACTGGTTTGGTACAATGTCATGGCTGATAAACTCTAGGAAGCTTTTCCAACAAAAGGGTGATTGCAGAAACAACAGTTTTCTGAAAAAGAGGAGGAAAAAATTCATGTATGTGAAAGTCACAAAGGTTGGAAGAGTTGACAATTAAAATAAGATCAAAACAAAGGGAAGAGATACAGAAGGTCACTTTTTCAAAGAAGTTGGACAAAGTCCTCAACAGTTAAGGCAACAGTAGCAATAGCATAAAGAAATACAAAGGAGGGTGGAAATGAGAAGGAAACCTGGAATGTGGAAAACATCCAGTGGTTGGGGAAAGAACAATTGTTATGATTTATGTGCTTTGCTGGCACAAACTTACAAGTATGGAGTTGCTAGTTTCCTAGGCTCCTGTGATTCAGTAACTTGTTCACTTTTTCTTGGGTTTGGGGGGGAAAAAGCCTCAAACCATCACAACTGCACCTTGAACAGTATAGCTGATCAAAGGGAATTGGAATATACTATATGTAGAAATGAGCCAAGAACTATATTTCGTTATTTATTTTTATCAACATAGCATCCTTCTGCCCAAGTGTTTATATGCTGCTGATCAAGAATGTTTCTGTTCAGGCCATGTTTGTTAATGTGTATACACATCATTTGTTCTGCTCTAAATGAATCTTGGTTGCCTTTAAGTATTTTTTTCCTTTTCTTTTCTTTTTCTCCCCCCCCCCCCCCCCCCCCTTTTTTTTTCACCCCCTGTGATCCATGCATGGATTCCAGGAAGAACACATATAATCTCTCTTCCTTCACACAGACCAGTACAATTTCCTAAAGCAGGCTAGTACTGAGAGGTCATCGACCAAGAGAATATGTCATTGTCCTAGCTAATAAAATGAGGAGAAACAAGGAGCTGCATCTTGTATTATACCTTGTAAATGGTACAATTCAAGCTTTGTCAGGATTTTTCTGGGGGTAAAGTCCAAGGGACTGCTACTGACAAAGAGGAGCCTTCCTTAGCCATGCCTGGCGCTGCTCAGGGCCTGAGTGAGGACAATTACAGCATTCCCACCTGACCTGGAGCTGCTAAAGGGCAGACCCTGCCTCTGACACTGGTAAACCCAAACTGCTGAGTGCTTTAGCTTGAGTTCTGGAATGATACAAAATGAATTGATTGCAGACCTTTCTCCTAAGTGTTCTGTTACTGACTTCCAAGTGTAAATAGATATTTGTCAAATTTTGCAACTAAGTAACTCTTTTGAGTAGACACCTTGTCTGCAGTGCAACTAATCACGAAAGCACCTGCATTCATACTCTCATGGTCATGCTCTGTGAATTACATTTGCCCGTGAGAATGCCAGAGGTATCTGGTTGCCTTGTTTGCCTTCATCGACGTGCTTTCACTTTGAGACAGAGTGAGAGGCTGTCAGCAACCTCTGGAGGCAGCTGGAGGCAAACAGAGGAAAAACACTGGAAAAGTTGGGATGAAAGAGCCTACAGTTTTCTTCTGCTATTGCACAAAAGTGTTTTATGCTGGAATGTGTGTTTGCTAGTGACAGTGAGTTGTGTATAAAAGCTTTTGCCACTACATGGTCATATTTTCTGTTGGTAACTTGGTCATTCAGCAATTGCTATTAGTGCTGTCCTCAAATCCATGCTCTTTGTACCTAACGCAGCTAGATTAAGACTCAAATGTATTAGGCATAGCCCTAAAAAGTCTCAAAGTCATGGCCCTACCAACCTTATTTTACCAAGAATGATTCTTCATGGTTGTGAAAAAATATTTCTGACCCAAGTCACAATGTGACTGAAGGGTACCTGGTGTCCAGCAACATCTTTCTGGGTCTGCAGCTGGCACAAACCAAGTTTTGGTTGCACGAACCATTCACTGCAACAGGTGATAAACTCTCTAAAGCGTTGTAAATTGTGGATCTGCTGTGTCCTCTTTCTTTGGTGAAGCAGATACAAGTAGTCTTTCACTCAAGATAATGTCATTCCTGCCTTGAGAGAGGAAGCCCAGTCTCCCTCCCCTGTTTCAACTTTCCCAGAACATTGGCACTGTGTACCTTGAGAAGCAGCAATTGTGAGCCATGTGACTGACCAGTCCACCCCTAAAATGGAAGGAAGCTCAGAGGAGATGGGCCAGGGCAATGTGCCTGTGTAGCTCAGGGAGCTACAGGATATGACTGACCACAGCTGCTGCAATGAGCTGACTTTATCTCAGCACAAAGGGGTCTGGAGGGTGGCCTTTGTTTTAGATGAACTCCCTGAGTTCATTAAGAGTGTGAATGTCTCCTTGACTTAGCCAGACCAGAATGGGGGGAGTGAATATGTTGCTCAGCTCAACATATAGTATAAAAACTGAAGAAAGCAACACATTTGAGCTGGCTTCAAGCCATGTATTCACTATTGGCAATTGGGGATGCCCAGCATTGTGACAGTGAGCATATTCTGGAGACTGGTAATGGGAATCTGTGAGAGACTGAAAGAGTTAATGTCTCAAACATTGTGGTGGGGAAAGTTCTGCTTAAAGACAAACCCTGCACAGCAAGGAACCAAGGTGAAAAGCCCATCGGCTCAGACATCAGCAACAGGAGAGGGAGGGCATGCTGGAGGGTGTGCAGCTCCCTATTCTGATAAGCTGCTCTGATACAAAGATCAAACAATGGCCATATCTGCAGGGAAGGAGAAGTTACTCCACAAAGGACCCCCAAGCCCAAAGGCTCACAAACTGCTCATTAACCTGATGAGTTCAGGTGCCCGCCCAAAGGAGGGGCAAGGATGATAAAAGGACACAAACTGAAACCCCGGGTGCGCAAGCCCACCAGACCCCTCAGCTCACTGAACCAATGCTAGACCCAGGACTGGTGAAATCTTTCTCTCTTCCTTTTTTTATCTCTGTATTCCTCTCTCTTTCCTTTTTCTTTTCCACAATCCCTACACCTCATCCATTTCAAGACATAAACCATCGACCAAGTCTGAGACTAAGAGTGGATCCAGCCACCCCTAGGCCCTTCTCTGAGGAGGAGTCTAGAAAGCACGGGGGTCTGCTCTGAACCTTGCGACTCAACAGGAGGGATCTCCTTATTCCTTGAATTGAAGTATACGGTTACCCTGGGTTACCTGGTTTACAGAAGTAGTCTTATGCCAATTCTTGTTGTGAGAAACCCTGCCACCTACTACCACGCCTCCCCAGTTCAGTTTGCTTCTGTCATGAATAAAATCTTTAACTGATCATTTGGTGTCATTTCACCTTAATTTAGCCAGAGGGAATTTTGAATTAAACATGACTCCCTGGTCTGTCCAGTCTCGGTTGTGACAGGACAGAATCACATTAGGATTGTGATTGAACTGTGTATTGCAATTGCTTTATATTTTTCTAAGTGTAACTTATTTTTGCATTGTGTTATTCAATGTATTTTTCATCGCTCTGCTAAATCAGAAATCCTCTCTAATATCAGCTATCTTTAAATAAGTAAATTTGATATTAAACCTTACACTCTCCAAGTATGGAATATCTAAAAGAACCTGGTCAGAGAACATTGGACTCTGGTACCACCTGAGAAATGGGATGTGGAAGAGACCCTCAGACTCTATGCTACACTGTGGCATACAATAACTATCCTGCCTGTTATATTATACTTGCTAACAGGTGTTACCTGTGTGCAGATTACATTGAGCTGTGTGTTTTTGTGTGTGTGTGGTTTTATTTAGCAAATTCAGGATTTAGGCTTCTGACTCTCACACTGATGGTGCGAGAGAAAGGGAAGAACTCATTTTAATAACTGAATTATACAGTTATACCTTTCAGTTTGTGGCTTACTGTGTATTTGCATGTTCTCTTATTAGTGATTATAATAATTTTTCTACTCTGATAGGAAGGTGAGTTTTGGCATTATTTTCCTGACACCCCCCCCCCTTCATTTCTGTTTATTGCTGGGCTCACAAGTAAATATCCCTAAATAGCAAATAAGCACCTGAAAGTAACCTGCGTGCAAGGAAGAATAGGACTAGTCTGTGTGCACCCTCACTCACTTTCCCTGGATTCAGTGGAGAGGGGGTCTGCATCTCTTTATAGCACTAGTTCTCAGTACATCTGTTCAAGTGGAAGATCTGTGAGCTAAAAGCAGGAGGCCATCTAATATTTCTTTTCAATTCCAGATTTTCTGTGCTTACAAATATCAATTACAAGGTTTGTGTAAATTATAAGTATGATGAACTTGGAGTAGCTACAGTATGTTTAAAATGTCTGTACAGGGATAATAAGGAGATTGTGAAAATCTGCTCTAGGAAGTCTCAGAGACATTTTCAGATAATTAATGCAATGTGTGGAAACCTGAAATCAGCACTGGTGGTGTTTTTTTTTTTTTTTAATAAACTAGTAATTTAGGAGTGCATTACAGGACCACATTAAATTAACCATTATTAGATGAGGAAATGTTAAGATTTTTAAGATAATAAAACCCAATTAGTGTAGGGTTTTTGTGTATAACATGGGTCTCATATAGAAAACCTATTATACAGGAGGGACTACAAATATTTGGGGGATATTTCAGGTAGAAGCCAGGGCTTAAGGGTCTTGAGCTTTTTTGCAGCAGCAAAGAGTGCTTTATGAACAATGTACTCACTGAAACACAGTGATGTGATGCTAGGATTGAAAAAGAAGTTACCCCAAGAGGATTTCAGGTAGTGTGTAAGAAGTTTGTCCCTTAGTCTTATATCCTTCAGGAATAAGTTGTGGCAGCTTGAAGAATATAGATTTGTTAATTTGTTCACAAAATGATGGAAAAAACCCTCATCTGTTTGTCCCTGTTAGAAATGTTTAGATATCATTCCTGGAAGGTTAATGCATCTGTTTTTCTTCTGGTTAAGGAGTAAATTAGAACTATTTCCACTGACATTAAAAGGTTGACATCAGTGTAAGGATACTGGAAAGGAGATAAGAATCACTCCCAGCTGGTATCTCAATAAAGGTTAACATGATTCTGTGAAACTATTTACAGTGAGTGGTGGAAAATATCTTTAATATCAAGGCAATGCATTTTCATAGCTGTACGAAGCTTCTCAGACATTGTTTTAATTTTGCTCCTGTGGCTGTGATGAATGATTAGAAGTTTATCACCACTTCAGGCAGAAATTATACAAGGTCAATAATTTCCCCGTTATAACTTTATGACATCAGACACCCTTATAATCCTTGCATCACATTCATTTAGCTGTTTCCTGGGCTGTTATCTGAGTCACTGCTATTGATTCTTGTTGGTTAGTTTGTTGCTGTGTCCAAACCCATTTTTTCAGATTAGCCTCAAGCTGGAGCCAATTAAGGGGACCTTCATGACAAGTGTGTTTTCCATCTGGTAGTTTATTCAAATGATCTCTCTTAGTTTACTAATCCCAAATGCCAGTTCTTCATATGACAAATTCTTGTCCTTCAGAATGACTTCCATCCCACAAAGGATAGCTGTCAACCTAAACTTCATTCAATTATTCCATGTGAAAGATCTCTTGGAGATGCTGTATCTAGCTAATGTGGTACGGTCTTCACTCACCTCCTACTTCAGGAAGAAGCAGAAGTAGTGTTTGCTCTGAAATGACCTATGGGCTGAAGATAGGATAACTTCAGCTTTGCATGGAAATGCATAATTGCACATCCTTTGTATGTGTCAGGTTGCCTGCCTGTTTTTGAGTCAGAGGCATTTCTATAGTACATCTCGTCTAACTGTTGTTAGAAATGACCACCTTCTTTCAAAGAGAAAAGTAAATTCCTGGTCCCCATACAGTGTCTGTCTGCTGTTTTCCATCTTCCTCGGGCTAGAGGTTGTCATTTTGAAATAACTTCTTTGGAAAGACTATAAGCAATATCTGGTTTTTTTTTTTTTTTTTTTTTTCCAAACTTTCACAGGTTTTGTATAGGTCAGGGCCTTGAGTGCACCAATAAGCCTTAATTGTCCTGTCCAGCCTCACTTGAGACCTCCACCCCTCACTTGTGCATCCAGGAGCCTTATTTAACCTCAAACCTGGGCCTTCAGTCCTGGTCTGAGCTGGAAGAGCAGAGTGGTGACAGCAGCAGTCCAGCCATCATTAGGTGAAAGTAATGCAACAGGTCTGGTCTGGTCTGTGGTCATTGTGGGAAATCTAAACAGCAGCAACTCAGGTGCAGGAATGGGAACAGGTACACCTGCAGCATAGCTCAGGCCAGGACTGCTGGCCTAGGCCTGAGTTTAAATTCTATTCCTGGATGTATGGGCAGAAGGTGTGGGTGCAGGTCCTGGGCAAGGCTGGGTGGGGCAGGTAGGATCTATTAGTGCACTCTGGGACCCGACTGTAGGTAGTTAAAATGCATGTTCATGTGAGTTTCTGTAGGAATTTATATGCTAAAAGGACATCTCTGTCAGCTTGAAAGGCAATCTGAGGTGTGTTTCTGAGTTTCAGTTTTTGTGGTGTCCAGTTTTGCCTTTTACTTTCAGCCAGATCATTTCCAAAAATGAATGTGACAGTTCAGGAAAAAACTGTGAGTTTCACCTGGTTTTATCTGGGAAAAAATGATTCAGTACAAAACCATTAATCAACCTTTGGTTTATGTAATAATTGGACAAAATTCTCTTGAATGCACTAATCTTAAGTCCACCTTTGAGCAAACAAGGTCTAAGCTTCATGCTTGTAACAAAACCTGAAATGAGGCCAAGGCTCTCAGCATTTGTTTTCATTGCCGACATCTTGCAGCGCACCATTACATATCTGTGTATAGAATATCTATAGTAGTCATTAACGTGGGCTCATTACAGCCTGCCATCTGTAGTGGTGACAAAATGAGCTACATTATTGCCTCAAAATGCTGTGATCTTGAAATGATTTTGCCCTGCATCTTCCTCAAAGCATGTGCAAAGCAGTCAGGGAAATTAACACTACAAGGAACTTTTCTTTGCATTTTCTGTTCTGTTCCTTTCACTCATTCCCAAACTTGCTGTAGTTTTAAATTCCCCTCCAGGTAAATATAAGGAGATGTACTGATCCTTGCCTCTTCATAACTTTGTTTTATTTGGAGTTTATCTTATTTTTTGGCCCCCCCCCCTTTTTTTTTTCCTGTGGGTGACATTTTATTGCCATCTTTTTTTAAGTGATGCTAAATGTTGCTCAGACTTTGAGTGAAGGGTGTACTACATGCCTTTGGGTCAATACCACTCAAAAGAGAAAATACATTGTAAGCCCCTGCTCAGACACAAGACAATGCATTTGTTTAGAAAGGGAGAAGACATGAAAGAAAGCTAGGATAAGGATATAGACAGTTTCTGGGCATAAACAGGTAACCTGATCTTGTAAAATTACAGAAGATTAGTGTTCTATCAAGGAGCAGAGAATTCTTTTTGGGAGAATAAAACCAATGGATTAAGCACAGAGGTACCTGTCTCTGGTTGTGCATGACAACAGTGTTAAGGTTCTGCTTAACAGGGGAATTACACAAAGAGACAGCTTACACTTTCTTAAGTCTTCCATATTTGGCAGCATTGAAAGCCTCAACAAAATCTTGGATACTTCAGAGAGGTTTACATCCCCATTGGTCTAGGGGAATGCCTCATTCTCTGTCGTAGTTTTACAAAGGAAAAGTTTTAAATGCAAAATTTTTCCAGGCACTGTTCAGAAATGATGAGAGAAGGAAATCTCAGAAAACTTCACCAGACCTATTAGTGTCCCAACCTGTTTCCCCTTCCATCTTCCTCTTTTCTTTCTGGGGGAAGAAAAAAATCATAGAGTTCTTGTTTCTTCAGTTCTAGACTTTTTTTTTTTTCTTTCTTCTTTTTTTAGGAGTGAAAGGCTCATTTTTGTCCTCTTCCTACTGCTGTACTGTCCTGTTTGCCTTTTCTCCAAGAAGATGCCTCTCAGTCCTGGCAACACTGCTGCTTTTCTTGAAAACTGCTCTGCAGTTTGCTACCATACTGCAATTGCTGCCTTAGATCTGACCTCTACCCATAAGTTCAATACCCCAAGTTTTTGATGGTGCTGTGATAAATTGCAAAAAACGTAAATTCGCTTTGTTTGAGATACACAGGAAGAGGTTAAGCTTTGTATTGCCACAGTCAGAAACTGGTACATGCCAATATCTGTGCTAACACATACCCTTATGGAAAAATATGTTATTATCAGCATAAGTAGCCCTATTTACTACTGCTGCTACTTTTTAACTTTATTTTATTTTTAAAGACCCTTTAGATTGGTTTTCAAAACTTTATTTTCAAAACTCAATAAAAAGTAAAAATAAGTATAAGTTGTCTTTCGGCTATCACCTGGATACTGTAAACTCCCATGCTTCTAAGAAAATTATTGAAGTTCTAAGGTCTTTCATAAAAAAGCAGTTGAGTACTGTGTTGTCCCTCATGGCTCTGCTTACCATGCAGTAATGAAGCACTGGGAACTGAATCAAAATATGTATTGAATCTATGATTGCACTGCTTCCTGCATACCTATCCCATAATTCCTGGAAAACCTTATTGAGATACATGTGATTGGAAGATATATTGCTAAAGAAGACAAAGTTAATGTGTACAAAGGTTAGAAGGTTACTTTTGATTACAATCAGATCATATCCTACTTTAACAGCTTAGACTTCACTGTAGAGGCTGTCAATATCTAGATGGAGTGGATGCATCATTACCACAATGACCTTAGTTTGATAAGGTTGACTTTTATTCATTATTATTTACACAAGAAATAACTGCGGCTTTAGGAATGCTTCTAGTAGCTAGTTCTGAAGACAACTAGAGTTGCCTTCTTTAGAGTGCTTGCTTCTCTCTGTTGATTACAAGCAATTTTTTCAGAAGATGAAAGAAATTAAAAGGCATGTGAAAAGCTAACTCAGAACTAATTTTGAACCTTTTAAGTAAAGCTTAAAGAGGGATTTACTTTAAAAATCCCCCCCCCCTCCCCCCATCAGGATTATATGTCAACTGGAATGTATTTGTCAGTATAGTTAGTGGGGGGTGGCAAAGGTAAACATATGGCTTGTGTGCTTGTGGGAAAACACTGCAATCTCATATATATGGTGGGAGATGAGACAATTTTATAAACTTCAAAACAAGCTAAATGTGGAGCTTCCATATGACACTGGTTCTTTGTGCTTCTAACAGAATTGAAGGGTACCCCCCAGGCAGAGTAGTTACGAGATCTACTGATTTTTACTGTAGTCTGGATAATCATTGTTGATTGACCATATGCTTTTAAAATTCATGTCTTTTGACTGTATTGGAATGTCATTAAACAGGTCTTATTGTCTTGAATCTAGAGACAGCTAATGGCTGAATTGTTATGTGGGGATGCAATATGCTTTCAGGACAAATACATGCAACCATGCATGCATCAATCTGTCCATCTTTCAGTTCTCAGTAGCTTTGGAACTCACTGGACATCTTCAGCCAAATTTGATAGCGAGATATTTAGTTTCAAAGGTGTTATGCAGTGCATATTGGTGGCTCAGAAGAAGCTAGAGTGCATGACCCCCAGTGAAGTGGAACAATTATAACTTGGCATCCTGGCCATTCCAGAAAGCAGCAGCCAGCTGGACAGTTATCACACATGTAACTTAAGTTTGACAGCAGCAACCACTAATCACTCTGGTTTAAAAAGTTCTCTGGGAACTAAGAGAGAAGGCAGGAGTGATACAGAAATGGTGTGGAGGAGAGGAGGAGCTATTAAAGGATGGAGGACACAAATGGGTAGGAAACTTGCTTTGCTTAGTTGTAGTACCCACAGGACAATTTGCTTAGCTTTTTTGCTTTCCTTTGTTAAAAAAATGTGGAAAAAATACCTAAGGAATTATTATAACCTAGAAAGGATCTGGTGTGATCTAAAAAGAAAGTCATGCACTGCAAATGTCCATACTGGATAGTAACATCTTCAACAGCAAGGGCACAGTTTGAATAGAATACATTGCAGTAAAACCTGAAAGGAGGGATTAAATAGAGGATTACAGTATATAATTGAGATGAAACCAACATTTCCTCCTAAATTGGATAGTACAAGTGTGAAAACTGCTTATGGGGTTATTGATGGATGTACTTAGTCTGCTACAAATGCAAGTGTAGAACAGAACACTTTTCAGTACAGTGGTGAATGGTCTCAGTTGTGACAGGACACTTACTTTTTAAAGTTAAGTTGCCATAACTACAGAATGCCTAGAAACCCATAAGTTTCCTTATAAGTCTGTATTGAGACTGGCAAATTTTATACAAAACCAGGTTCTCATATGTTTGATCTAGTTCTTTGTGAAATGATAAACTGATGGCAAAGAAGACAGATGTCCAGAGAGGCTGAAGTGGTATTCAGCTCTGTTCCCAGGCTTTCTGTGACTGGGGGAATCTTTAACTGTGTTGAGGGATGCATGTTACAGGAAGTTATTATATTCGCAGACCTGCTGAACTGGTAGTAACATCTGCTTCAGTGACACAGAACCATTTATTCCTCCTGCCCACAAAATAAGGTGTTTCTAGACAAGTGCCCAATATGTGACCTTCCTATCCATCAAAACTGGAAAAGCAGGAGGATGATGGGGAGGGAGCAAATAAGTTCCCCTGCTTCTGTGCTGCCTGGTTTTGGAAGAGGTAAGGGCCCCGGCTTGCAAAGGGAGCACTGAAATCTTGCCTCTAGCACAGACCTCATGAATGCTTTGAGAAAGTTATACAGACTCTTTGTGCCTCCTGTTAGTACAGGATATCTGTACAGGATATCTAATCTCTAGATTATGCCACTGTTTTACCTCAGGAGCGTGGTGAGGGTAACTGCAATTAAGGGTTGCTGAATGCTCAGCTGTTTTGATAGAAAGAGCTAATTAATAGCTCAAATAGGTAGAACCTCTCAGGTGCTCTCAGGGAAAGTAAGGCATGAAAGTTAGGAAGCACTTTTCATGCTTTTATGGTTTCATAGGAGAATTTTCTTTCTATGATATGCTTGGATAATGGCTTCTGCAACAGAGGGTAAAGAAACTGGACTGCCATCATAGTTTACAGACTGGATTAACTATCCATTTAGTCATGATCACTGACACTGCAAATCAAAGACTGGGTGCCCTGGATAAAGCTATACAGAGAAATAAGGAAAAAGTCAATGTCATGTCTTTCTGACTAAAACAATAGAAACTTGGTGCAAAGATAAAGTATATAAATCAGAAAGAGAGAAGAAAACTAGAAACATCTTTATTTAAACTGTGATACTACTGTCATGCTTAAGAGAAATATCAGAAGTAGTTCTTTGTTTGCTGGATCTAGCCTTGTAGATATATAAAAGAGAGTGATGGATGAAGCAACCCACTTGTTGCAAGCCTCCAAGCTGACAAAAAGAGAGTAGGGAATATAGTTCAGACAAAGACTGTACATGCCAGTTCTGTCATCTATATTATTGATGTTCTGTGTTTGGTCCCAGTGGAGAGCTTAAACTGAGCCAGAGACAGGATGTGCATCCAGTGAACATTTCCTATGATGCTGGATTCATAAAGTTTTTTTAATAGTCTTGAAAGTTAACTCCCCTCTCCCCTTTATCTGTCTTCCCTTCCAGAGATACCCCAAATGTTTGATTTGCCTTGAATTGGTTCCAGCACCAGTCACTGAATGTTTTACTTATACTGAAAGAAGAAAGAGAAAAGCCAGGCTCATGAGGAAAAGGTAGAGGCAAATGTGAATTATCAGAGCTATTGCTGGCTAAAGATATGTGAATAGTTTGGGAGTTTGTTTTGAAGAAAGAAGGGGAAAATCTAGGCTTAATTGGTGTCCTGGTTTCAGCTGGGATAGAGTTAGCTGTCTTCCTAGTAGCTGGTAAAGTGCTATGTTTTGAGTTCCGTATGAGAAGAATGTTCATAACACACTGATGTTTTCAGTTGTTGCTCAGTAGTGTGTAGTCTAAAGTCAAGGATTTTTCAGCTTCTCATGCCCAGCCAGCGAGAAAGCTGGAGGGGCACAAGAAGCTGGCACAGGACACAGCCAGGGCACCTGACCCAAACTGGCCAAAGGGGTATTCCATACCATGGGACGTCCCATCTAGTATAGGAAAGGGGAAGTGGGGGTGGGGAATCGCCGCTCAGGGACTAGCTGGGTGTCAGTCGGCGGGTGGTGAGCAATTGCACTGCGCGTCATTTGTACAATCCAATCCTTTTATTATTGCTCTTGTCATTTTATTAGTGTTATCATTATCATTATTAGTTTCTTTTTTTTATATTCTATTAAACCGTTCTTATCTCAACCCACGAGCTTTACTTCTTTTTCCCGATTTTCTCCCCCATCCCACTGGGTGGGGGGGAGTGAGTGAGCGGCTGCGTGGTGCTTAGTTGCTGGCTGGGGTTAAACCACGACAATGGGAAGGGACTCAGGAGTGAGTCCTCTTAAGTTGTCTGCTTGGTGTTTTATTTTATAGTCTTGTTTCCAATTTTGCAATCAATCTTCAGTATTCAACCCGCTTTTGCTAGGATAAGCTTCTAATATTTCCAGCCCTGAACTGATTTTTAAATGAATGTTTAGTGCTGAAAAACCTAGGGTGCCATCTTGTTTGGAGTAATAACATTGCGGGTATTATGACCTTTTGGAAAACTTGAGTGGATCTGACACTGACCACTTGATAAGCTGAAAGTGTAACTCCAAATTTCTATGAAGCCTGGTGTTGGATGCCAAATTCTAGAGAGGCAGGGAAAGATCAACCCTACTGCCAGGAAAAGCAGTGAAGTGCCAACTCTTTTCCTCTCTGGTTTGTCACACCCCATTAATACTTGTACCTCTCAATCCCACTCAGGAGCACAGTCTCTTCTAAGATCCTGTAGCCAGCATTATTCAGTTTGTATAGTCCAGAAAACTGATTAGGAGTTGGGTGCATATGTCACCTTTTGAAAATGTGGACTAGATGTTAGAAAACAGGGTAGCTACTTGTACTGCATCCCTACCATATACTGGACTTTGTATGTTTGGATCTTGGTGGAGTTTGGGGTTTTTTTTTTGTTTGTTCGGTTGGTTTTTTTCTTGCTGCTTCTCACCTTTGACAATTGCTTCCCTCCTTACTAATTTTTTTTTCTATTATTAATAGGATATGGCAACAGTGGAAAACCAGTTCAACCAACAAAATACAGTAGGGATATAAAAGGTTTTTGAAAGGCCTTTGTTTGATATAACTGTCAGATCTCTTCAAACAGTACTTTGAATTTATAGACTTATGTTTCAGTATTTCTGTGCTCTTATGTGTGGCTAGGTTATCTCTGTGTAAATTCCATCATATGAACTCTGCTTTATGACAAGAGATTGGAACTTTCCAGTTTAATGCCAGACCATCCTGCTTTATATGTTTTTGGCTAAAGACAAGCATTACTGTAGACATAGCTACAGTACATATCTACATTCTCTGGCTGCAGATAAGCTGGAAGAAGACACCAGTCTCCAGGTGGCTGTCTTTGTCAACCTGAAAAAATACACTGTCCTCTGGTATCTAGCAGCTGAGCTGCTTGTGACATTTTCCTTAACCCTGTTCCAGTCAACGTGGACTGGATTAGTGTTAGCAAAGACCTGTTATTAAGCTGTTTATGCTAATCAGATTTACTTTGGCTGAAACAAGCACTCAGAGAAGTAGCTTAGCTGGGAGATCTGAGAGACCAGTAGCCAGAGAGTGAAGGGAAGTTGTGATGGGGACATAGGCAGATGGGACTTCTGCTGACACAGCTGGAGTTGAGAAAGAACTTGTAGCCACAGCCCCAAGTTAAAGATATTCAAAGTCTGATGAGAATATGGCTCTATAACTGCAAACACAATCTGTATTTTGACATGGCAGTGAACTCTTTCCCCTCCCAGGTTGGAACATTCTCCTACTTAGAGAGGTGCAATGTAGTGTTTCAAATTTGCTCTTCCCAGCTTTGGCTCATCTCTTATGTTTACTCAGCACTTTTAATTGAGGAGCAACTCAAGTGAGCGGGATGCTGTCTCCCCAGCCAGCCTGACCCTGGGGAGGTAAGGCTTGTTCTGGAGCCATCCTCAGAGAGGAACATGGCAGTTATTCTTTATCATCAGCACCAGGCAATGTTTTATAACTGGGGAAATGAGTAATTTATTAAAATGAAATTAAAGAGTGGAGAGAAATAGAGGGTGTTTAGAGTAGAGAGGATGTAGTTACCCAAGCTGGAACATAGCCAGGATACTTAGATTAATTTCTGTATTCTTTCACAATATTCCTTGGGATCAGTAATGAGAACAAATAGCCATTTATGTCTAGGTTGTCTCTTTTAGCCTGTATAGGAGGTGAACAAAGAATCCATATTGTGCGTGGGCTCCAGAGTTTTACTGTATTTGGAACATTTCAGATCAGCTCTCAAAACAAAGATCTGGCTATTCAAAAGTGTTTGCAGCTCTGATAAAACTATTACTACTTACTGGTAAAAGTTAGTAATGGAGCAGCTCATTAGTCAACACTACCTCTCTCTGTATATTAAACGAAGAATGTTTTTCAAGTCACAGGAAGCACCTAACAGTATCTAATTATAAAGAGTAGTTGGTAACTATGTCACTTTTATTTTAGTGGCACAATCAATTTTATAGATGAAAGTTTGAATTAAAACTTAAGGACACTGTATTTTTAGGCAGACAGCCAAAGCTTGAATTACTGTACTTAGTAACTTGAGAAAAAAAAAAATATATAGAAGCGTACACATGTCTGTATTTTTTAAAAAGAGGTCTTGATTGCTTTTGCTTTATGTCCTTTTTGAAATATTGACTAGAAATCAGATGAGAAATAATAATAAACTAGATGGTTCAAACTCAAGTGGCCAACACTGGGAACATATGTGTATGGTCCCAGAATATATGTTAATCAGGACTGTGGCTGGATTTTGGAATGAAGCTATCATGGTTGCACGTGTTGGAAACCATTCAGACCTGCCTCTTAACAAGAATGATGCTTAGGTTTTTCTCTCATTTATTATGAAGCTGTTTACATTTTTCTCTTATTTATTCTGAAGATATACTTCTCCCTAACTGAAAAGTTCACTTAGGACAGAGTTTTGAAAGGCTATGTGATCTCTCTGTGAAATTGTAGACACAAAACCCCATTAACTAATACTGAGGTGTAGAACTCAAATCTCTCTGAACCTAGAATTTTGTACATGGTAAAAAATAGGTCCTTCACTAGTTCTTTGTGTGGAGTGGTAAAGGTGTAACTGATGAGTTTTATGTGAACTAGTGCTTGAGCTGGTTATGAACAAAAATATTAGAACAATGTTCCATATGCTAAAATTTGTCTTTTCTCAAAAAGTTTCATAATTCAGAATTGGCTTTTCCAGTAGACCTAAACATTTCTTTTGTTGGTTTTTTTTGTTTGTTTTTCAGAGGAAATTTGTCTTAAAACAAGCTAAATGTCAGGGTACTCTACAAAGATTTGATTTTGGAGAATGTTGAACTGTCTAAATTGTTTTTAAAACAAAACCTGTTGAGGAATAACTCTTATAATAGGTACTGTAGGAAACAGGATAAACATTCTGAATTAAAGTTTTCTAGAAAGTAGATAATAAATGCAGTACATGGAGGAATGGATGGAGATTATTCTTTCCTCTTCTATGCAATAGTTCTTCTAGATACATACCTAAATAAAGGACCAAGGCTGTCTCTCCAGGCTCCACAAAATTATTTTCAATCAGTCAAAAATCAGGGATTTCCAGTTTTGCCCAGTGGTCAAACCAGGAAAATACAATACTGAGCTAGTGGCACTTGAATTAGACTGTGCTTAAATACATCACAGGCACTCAGAGGTCTGCATATATATTCTATATTATACTATAATTGTAGTAAAGGGTTACAACACCTTTAAACATATGCTATTCCATCCCTGATAGTTTAATAATATTTTAGGATTACTAGTAGTGATTTTTAAATATGTTCAAAGCTTGCAAGCTGTGCATTCCAGGCTTTCTGGTAACAGCTGGAAATCCCTAATTATAGTTCACAGGTTATACATTCATCTGGCAAAATCTGTAAATAAACCCTGAAAGGCAAGAATTCCACTTCCATAGTTAAATTCTGAATGCTGCAGACTCAATCACCAGGGAATGGGCAAATAACTCTCCAACAAATTGCCTTTCAGTATGCCAAAGGATGAAAACTTCCACCCCTTGCCAGATTAAGAAGGGATTATGATGTTAGTATTTATGAAATGCACAGGACCTTGTTGGTTGCTTGTAAAGTGAAAATATTTTAAGTACTTGGATAAACTGTACCTGGTGGCTTGCTGATTTAATGACATGGATAAAAGATAAATGAAACTAAGTCAAGCTTCCACCTAACAGCAGATCTGTCTCTAATCTAAACCTATCTGTCTTTTTTGTACTTATTTCATGGGGGCTGAAATCTTGTTCGTCCAAAAGACAAGGCAGTGGATCCAGAGTGATTGTAGGCTGGAGTGAAGATATCTGTGGTCTCTGCTTCCCACAGTACAGTGGATGACATAGACTTAATTTGAGCTTAAAGGTGGTCTGGGAGCTGAGCAGTTGTCTGATTTCTTGCTCGGGCTTGCTATAAGACTGGTATCACTAAGATTCTTCAGAATCCAAGCACTTAGGCCAGAAATTGGATTAGGGAATCACACTTTAGTGAGAGGCAATAACTCAGCATCCCACTTGTTGAGTCCTTGACCTGGACTAGAGGTAAACCAATGGCTGACTACCAATCTCTCGAGCCATTTACTCTCCCAAACCACACTTAATTAATGAGAATGGCTACAATTTTAAGGGTTAGGAATAATTTCCCAAAGCAATTATATTTCTTCTTGGGGTTTTCAGATTATTCAGTTAAAGGAGGTTTGCTCAAATTTTTCAGTAGTTTTCAGAGGTAGATATATAAATATATAGAGCCAAGTGACATAATTGTACTGCTCAGTGACAATCAAAACAGCTTAACTTGCAAGCTTCCATGGAGGTACACCCACCACTTAGAGGACTCCATGACTGTCAGTCTTTTTGGTTTTGTAGGAGAACTTCTCTTTTTGTTTGGGTAGAATACATTTAAGCTATTTATTTACACACTTAACACAATTTAAACAAAATAAAGCAACCAGAAAAAATGTAATTTGCCTATGATTGTCACGCATCAGCCTTACTGGTATTAGTCAGCCTGTGTGTCCTGAGGCGCTAGCAGATGTTTTACTGACTTCCTGTTCCAGAAAATATAGGTCTTATTACTGTGTAACACATGTCATTTAGTTGGATATAAAGATAACGTTGAGGATGTTAGCATTTATAAAAGCGTGATTTAAACTGCATCAATTTCTTCCTTTTCTCTTGCATTTTTGCAAAGACTGTTCTCTCCTGCCTTCAGAATTTTTCCTCACTTAATGAGACTGAAAAAATCATGTTCTGTCCGTATTTTTGATCTCTCCTATGCCACTGTAACCCCACTAATGATTACAAGGGGTGGGGAGGGTGTGGGGGTGTTATGTGCTTAGAACTTCTGAAACTGAAACAATATCTATGCCTCTAAAATAGTGCATCCAACAATTAAAACACCACAAATTAAAACTGCTTATGGAAACACATTGCTTTTTTCTGGGTAAACTCACTTCTGTGCAGAGGACCTGTACAATGTCTGTGCACTGCTGATGTCTTTCATGTGCTTGCTCAAGTGTGAATGCATTACTCTATTTCAAAAAATAATATCCAGATTTATGACTTGTCCTTTTGTCTCCTGTTGTTAATGGGGCTGTGTCTTCAAAGACAGCCTGCTTTTCCTTTGTGCAAATATTGCGTGTGCCCTTAGCAATCGCTGATTACAGCAGGGAACATGGGCAGCTGGCTTGGCTAAGTTAGGGCCAGCAGCAAGGCAAAAATCCCCATGCTCCCAGATCCTGATATGGAGCAAAACTGTGTGGCCTAGGGAACTCAGCTGGCTGCAGAGATGTCTTCTGTACCAATTGGGATGCACTGGCAGAAATTTCTGGTGCATATAAGTGACCTAAGAGCCCTATTAACTGGGCAGGCTGCTTAAAGGTTAATTTTCTCTCCATAGCTTTGATATTTATTTTTTTATACAGCACTATGATGTTGCATATGTTCAGCACAGCATCCTAACCAGACACAGAGAAGAAGAATGGAGTCCAGGTGAACATGGGAGAACAGTATATTTGCAATACCGAACCTTGTTAGTGCCTAGTTTAGGGGTTGACTGATCTTCCTACACTCCTCACAGTGAATGGGAATGTGATTCAGATCTAGTGTAGGTAATATAAATACCTGAAGCTAATCAATATGATCCACTCTGTATCTATCTGCCTATTCTTTGGGACATGTCTTCTGCTTCTATAGACTCACATAGGTCCACTCAGACAAACCTCTGGTAATCCTTTTTACAACTACCAATGATAGACTGCAAACCTTAGCCTGTGTGTTAAAATAGTCTAATGAAATCCCTCCAAGGATGTATGCAGAGGTATTCACAGCACAGAACTCCTGGAGACAGCTCTGTGCTGTGGTGGTACCCTCCTCGCCTCACAGCCATGGACCAGACTGCAGTCACCATTTTCCCAGTTAAACCCACAGCACTGGTGGATTAAGAGATCATCCTAAAACCTGAATAATCTTTTTCTAAAAGGGAGGAAGAGAGCCTGCTGCTGCCTTGAGCTATGCATAGGAAAATATAACAATAGAGAATGAGGGGCTATTGTTTTAGAAGACAAAGCGTTTACTTCATTCTGTCAATAACCTTCAAGCATTTTGCATTTACTTATACAGGAATACATCCTGCTATATTAGCTGTATGCAATGGAACAAAAGCCAACATCTTCAACTGATGAAGTTTTCATGATTTGTTGTTTCTAAGGCTGTACCTCAGTCACAAACCCACAAGCACAGTCAGTGCTCCAAATGTATGTGTTTTTAACTATTTTATTGCACATAATATACCATACATGTTACACAAAATTAGGAAATGTGTAAACTTATCTTTGCTACAGATATAGTGTTTCTTACTTATGCATATGTGTATTCATACTGAATGGAAATTTCTTGATTTGTTGTGGTCAGATATTGTCCAGAATATTGAAGTGTGTCTTACTGTGTGCAATCCATTTGCTGGAATTTGTTTTGTTGCTACAAGGGATTTACTGAGTAATGAAGAGGAATGAAAGAAATGTGACATTTAATTATTCTATGATGAAGGAATGCTTTATCACAGGGCAAAGGTATATGCCCACATAATGAGAACAGGTGTATCGTGTGAAAGCACATGGGAAAGTTCGGTAAGTGAGAGGAAAAATGATTTTGTGAATGGAATTTATTAACATCTGCACAAAGCCTTTAAATCCCTTTAATTTACAGCTGTAAAACCAGTTTACAAGTGGAGGTACTGAAGACTTACAGTTTTAGTGCATGCCACTTTATGTTTTTATGTTTGAGCCAAACATTTCCACACACACACATAGAAAATCAAAGCAATATGGTTTGTAGCACACGCTCTGGTGTGCAGTAAGCTGTGGAAGCCTTTCTAGCTGGCACTTGATAAGAGTCGTTCCCCTGAAACAGGCATATTCTCTTAATTATTTATAGAGTTACAGGAAGGACTAGTGGATTGGTAAATGGTACTTGCTTTATGAAAGCAACCCACCTGTGTCTCCTAGGTAATAACCCTAATGCTGATTTTATGTTGCTCATACATGTGTGAGTTCAGAAATATTAAACAGAGTTGCATAGAATACTGAAACCCCCAAACAAAAAATTATGCTTCTGTCAGAGAACTACCTTTAAAGCAAATTGTTTTTTTGCTGTTTTTTCACCCCATATTCAAGTTTCAACAACCTCTGATAACATTAGTAAAGCAAATCGCAGTAAGGACAGCTGGGAAGCACAATCTCTGAGCAAATACTTGTAAAAATGACCTTAAATATCAGGGCTAATGGAACAAATTCTACCCTCTGTTATGCTGGTAGTAAAAAAATAAAAACAACAACAACCCCAAACAGATCTCAGTGCAATGCCTATCTTTGTGCAGGGCTTTAAACAATGTTGTTATTCTTTGGGGGTGGGGAGCATGTATTAAAAAGTTAAAAAGCATTAAGACCCTTGGATATTGCTATATATAGCCTGTATTCTCTTAAATAATTCTTTTTAATACTTGATTCTTACATGGCTGTGCCCAACTGAACCGAGAATGTGAAGAATTGCTGTGCTATAAAGATAGCAATTTCTCTTCTATTCAGGAGCGCAAAAGTGTTGAAAGAAGCAGTGAGGGAATAAGGGGCACAGATATATTTAATTTTTGTTCCTGTCTTAGTGAGAAATCCTATCTTGAGCTAAATTGCTTTAATCTAAATGTAGTTTAAACTGGGAGAAAGGGTAATGAGCTCTAAACTTAAGAGCTCAGATACTTATGGACTTATAATTTTTTCTCTGAAATAGAGGAGCATGTGAATCCAGCCTCTGCCATTGTCCAGGCTTTCCTCTGTTGCTGTGGGATATCCTTATTGCCATTCAACTGCAAAATCGCCACCTCTGGAAAGGTGTAAATGTATGTTGCCTGCTAATATCACTGCTCTGGGGGAAAGGAGAATGAGTCTATCAATTTCTATTTGTGGCATTATTGAAAAAAAAAAATTGCATGTACACTCATAAGCACATGCATATGTGTAGCTGCAGCATTACAAATGGAAGATATCTGCTGTTGAAAGGGAATTCCTCAAAGTGCCAAGGGGGTATAAACATTCACTTGGGCAAGAAAGGAGAAGAAATGAGAATGTCACTGCTTCAGCTTAGATCCTGCAAATAACTGAAGTTATTTTTTTTGCATGGAGGCGATTTATTCCTGTCTGCTTTCCTACCCAAACACCCCTTGTTGCAGGCAAGAAACGAGCCTGTGTCTTTGTTACAATGATGTACTTTTAAACATTAAAACTAAGACCTGGCAGGTTTTTTTTTGTTTGTTTGTTTATTTGCTTGTTTTTCTGAAAAAAACCCAAAGTATAATAATTCTTAGCCTGTATGTTGAGCTTGCACGTTGTAAATGATAAGCCATTAAAAAAAGCCCTTGGATTACCTGCTGTTCTGTGGTGAGGTAGGGTCAGTGACTAATGAAAGCTCTTCTCCCTAGTGTCCTCAGATAGCAATGGTTGTTTAGCTCCCCATCTAGCATGCTTCTGGAGGTGCAGGTAGTACAGGAAATGGCAGAATACACTGATCAACATAGGCATGATTATTTTTTATTTTCAGCACCCAATGGACAGTCATTAATACAGTGGAATGTCCACAAGGAAATAAGTGAACCTCTTTTAAAATATATATATTCACATGATATTTGTAGTAAGTCCTCCTGGATTTCTGCATTTTTATTCTTCTTTTGCTATGTGGCAACTTTTGAATCAAAGTATTGTCACACCAATGAGGTAATGTGGTACCATCACCAGAGACAGTATAGCAGTCTGGGTCAACGAATCTCCACAGCTTTGAAATTTTAAATTGTTTTAAAGACAAGACTTGTCTTTGTTAAAGACTTGTTTGTTAAATAGATAGGCTCAGGGCCTGTCCCTTTATTGTGACCCATACATATGCTAACTTATTGTGTGCTTCATAGAGAGAGATGGGCACTTCTAGCAGGTGATTCAGCCTACTGCAATCTGATTCTTCTTCCATAGGTGTCTCCTGAAAGTGCTGCAGATGATTAGACTCCTAAATTAAGTTTCAGTTAGTTTTGGATTCATCCCTTGTTTTAGGCACCTATGTGTTTGTATAGCACCTAATGTTATGGAGTCTTGCTCTCATTATCACACTCTTTTGAGTTCTTCTGTAATACAATCAATAAACTTGTATGGTGTAGCTCTAAGACATAGAGCAGAGTTTTTCCTGGTCTACTGTACAGTATTTGAGTTTAAAATCAAACACCTGGAATTTGGGCTAAGGCTGCTGACAATCTATCAGTTGTGCTAGCAGCTCTGGTTGTGTAAACACCTGCATTTCTAAGTAACTGTTAGGAAATTCATTCATTTTACATAGGCTACCAAGCAACATTCAAATACGAATTATTTTTAGCCAGACTGGTCTTGCCAGGTTTTGATATGGCTTTGTGCCATGTGTTCAATTCAGACTGGTAACTTAACTACCCGTATCTCATTTCTGAACACCTGAGCTATGCAAAAGCTGGTTTTACTTTAAACTTAAATCGTTTTGCAAAGCTCTGTAGCAGAGTATACACACATCAGAAATGATGTAACCTGACAGACATAAAGTGGAATTAAAGTGAAATACATGTACTGGTTAAAACAAAATCATCTATGTCATGAATGAGAAAAACAAAACAGATGGAACTATGTCCTTGGTCATGCACCAGAGGATTTTCAGGCTCTTCTAATATAGTGTAATTTAATAAAGGGAAAACCCCATCAATATTCAAAATGTAATGAAGTGAAAAATGTGATTTTGTAATCATGTTGGAATTTAGTATCAATAACTGCAAAATAAAGAGTGCATTGATGAAATGACATTAGAGCTTAGGAAGAATATACACATTGATTTATGAATGATTGAACTGATATATACTTCAGTTGTGGTGTCACCAGCATACTGACAAAGTTGGCTTTATATTAGCATACCCCATGGTAAAAGGAAGATTATATTGTTTAGTGAGTAGAGGTGTGGTTAAAAGAAGGGGAAATGTCACAAGGACTTTGAACAGCCTGCTAGACCTATCTGCAAAACTGCTCAGTGCTCAGAAATGGTCCTAAACTTGCAATTTTTCACACACACTTTATGCTCCAACACTGTAAAGATGAGGCAGTTTGGTATAATGATTTTAGTAGAGTGAGTTGAAGCCACAGGAAAGTCAGCAGTCTTCATGTTTGAAATGCAAAAGCTTGAGATCACTGGGAAAGCCTCATCCTGCCAGAGGCAGGGAGAAGTGCACACGTACAATAGTACTGGTTAAGAACTGGATGTGGAGAATGTAAGTAAGAATTTATTCACTGTGAGGCATAGATTAAGCAAGGTAAGGTTATAGACTTTACACTTATGTGTAACAAACAATGCTGAGTTTCAGGTAGTTTGCACAGAGTGAGGATTGTATCAGACAGCACCTACTTATGGATGATTATAGAATCTGACTCATTTCTGTGCTCTGTATAGTTTGCCTTATTCCATTACTTTGCTGGGCAGTCAAAGCCTGTAGTGCATATAGTATACCAGTACCCCTCTAAGATCAGGGCAACAAAGCAACGTGTAGAGCGGATAAATGCCTTTGAACTTAAACTACAGCTTGCAGAGTCACTTTAGACATGTCAGTGACAATATTATCCAGCATTTAATATACAAATGTTTTTGTGCTCTTTTCCTCTTACAATAATAAACACAAATAATAACAATATTTTCTGTAATAGGCAGTTTAATCACAGTAATGTGGTCAGGATGCAGGAAGAGGAGGTTTTAGGTACCAGAAATCCATGGGGGCTTTTATTACTGGAAATGGGATCTTTGCTAGAATCTGCAAACTATCTTTATAGAAAAGACAAGATAAATGGACTCTTAACATAGGATTGTGCCAGACGTTTAATTTTCAGGAGTCTTTTTTTTTTTTTTTTCAACCTAGCAGAGGGTCAACTTAATTTATGAATCAGTCGAAAAAGGAAGAAACAAGGAGGGGAATGGGTAAAACAGGTGACATTTTAAGCTATAGAAGCCCATGCAGAAAACAAATTTCTTTTGGCAGTCAAGATAACCTAACAACCATAAACACATTGTCAGAGGGAAAAATTGCATTTTGCTGTAACACAGATCATACACAGATGACTGATTTCTCTTTCAAGTTCAAGCACAAAAGGGCTGTTTATATATATTCATCATCTGACCTAGCTCTTGAAGAGCTGAGGAATGGTGGCTAAAGGGCTCTCAAAATGCTTCTTGGCAAAGAGTACAGGATAACAATCAGCGTAAGTATAAATAGCTTAGAATGTTGATAACAAGAGTGAAGTTGTTGCTTCAGATAATTTGCAATGCTTGCCCACTTACATAGATGCAATCAGAAAGTTTTTGTTACAGTACATTATATATCAGTTGTGAAGCTGCTTTGGATACCCGCTACTTTTCTTTTGCGTGGGATGTGCTAGAAGTACCTGTGTCTATAGAAATCTAGAGAGTGCATGTTTGTTTAAATAAGGAATGTCCTGCAGTGTGAGCTTGGTTTCTTTAATGCATCAGATTCTTGCGCAGATAACTGTCCTCTGTAGATGGTCCTGGAAATCATGCTGATGTAAATAAAAGCTTCAGAGTGTGATGTATTAGTTTAGATAGCTTCTTCTGAATCTAGAGACCATAAGCAGAAAGTATCTCCTCTTATTCCTCTGTTAATTAGTATAGGTAAGACCAAAGGGACTCTTTCAGTGTATTCAGTTTCAGTAGTCTAGTGCTCAACTGTGGCAGCTTGGTTTGTACTTGCAATACCTACCACTTCCAGGTGGTTTGTATCCTGTACTGCATCCACCTAGGATTGTTTAACTTTCAAGATCATGCAAAATCTTGATGTGTTCAACATAGTACAATTTATACTAAGAGGAAGGTAACTATGTGAAAAGAAATGTATAAGAATATCCACCTACTGTTATTTTCCCCAAGGCTTTGTACTTTCAGTGATGCTACACTGACAGGGTGTTTTTACTGAGCTTCGACTTTCCTTTTGAGACTCCTTTTAATTGTGTCATTTGCTGAACTGATGTAATGTGTTGCCTGAAATGGACTTTCCCACTTAATTTTCATATGAGTAGAAAAGAGACAGTTGTCCTTGATCTGTCCTGCTGCTGCTCATACACCTTGCTTTACAGGATTATGGGTTTCTTGGAGACTCACATATAGACAAACCCCATAACAGCACGGGAAACGGTGGTTGTGTGAATTCAATCCGTGTCTCCTGCAGAAGGGTCTAACTGATGGGTTCTTCAGCTCTAAAAACAGCATAGTAATATCACTCTAACCTTATTATAACCCTACTGATTTGATTACAAGCGTTATGGGCAGTATGGATGTGTGGCTGCTAATATTACTCAACTGCGTGTAAATAAATATATAATTAGAAATTTGATACACCTTGATTATTTTTTTTTTAATTGAGAAAACCGAATTCTACCTTCTGATATTAGCTTTATAGATATAGCTTTTAAAATAGCACTGTTCAGCAATCTAGTCTTACTGGTTACTGCATGCTTCATTCCTACTATAGAGCTAATGAGGAAGGTGACAGACCAAAACTTTGAAAAGTATAGCACGGTCTGGAAACTCACTGTATCATCCAAGTGGGATGAACAGACATGCACCAGTTAAGGAATGTGCAGGACTGTAAACATCATTCTTTTTCTTAACTGAGTGTCATGGTTTAACCCCAGCCAGCAACTAAGCACCACGCAGCCGCTCACTCACTCCCCCCCACCCAGTGGGATGGGGGAGAAAATCGGGAAAAAGAAGTAAAGCTCGTGGGTTGAGATAAGAACGGTTTAATAGAACAGAAAAAAAAGAAACTAATAATGATAATGATAACACTAATAAAATGACAAGAGCAATAACAAAAGGATTGGAATGTACAAATGATGCGCAGTGCAATTGCTCACCACCCGCCGACCGACACCCAGCTAGTCCCTGAGCGGCGATTCCCCACCCCCACTTCCCCTTTCCTATACTAGATGGGACGTCCCATGGTATGGAATACCCCTTTGGCCAGTTTGGGTCAGGTGCCCTGGCTGTGTCCTGTGCCAACTTCTTGTGCCCCTCCAGCTTTCTCGCTGGCTGGGCATGAGAAGCTGAAAAATCCTTGACTTTAGACTACACACTACTGAGCAACAACTGAAAACATCAGTGTGTTATGAACATTCTTCTCATACTAAATCCAGACCATAGCACCGTATCAGCTACTAGGAAGACAGTTAACTCTATCCCAACTGAAACCAGGACACTGAGGAAGCTTATTTCAAAGTGAGTGTTCATTTGACTGATTTTTTGTGTGTTTAATGTTATGTGATTAAGGAGCCTAGGTCTTACTTGGTTGATGCCAAGACTTTTAAAACAAGCTTATGATTTGCTGGTGCGTTGATCAAATTGTGTGGCTTCATGTGTTTCTGTCTGTCAGCTACACTGCAATAACTATGTGCATGCTCTTTGCAAAAAAGCACAGGAAATTTTAGAGTACCTAACTAGAGATGTCTTGAAAGATGCAGCTTTTCAGATGGTTTGTAGAATGATCTCTGAAGGTTGTGATTCAAGCCGAATACTGGAAAATGCAGGTTTCTTTCCCAGAATTGTTGAAGCATACGTGGCAAGACAGCTTATTGGTGTCCTCTTGGAAAATATTGCTTTGTAGGAGTTGGACAATGTAATGTATGTGTTTCTGAAGAAAGGTCAAAACAGGAAGGTTTCTGAGCTCCACAGAATTAATCTTCAGGCACTTCTGAAGATCTGCATTTACAATGCAGCTCTGTTCTGTAAAATATGGAATATAGAACAAATAAAAAATTTTGGTGCTTAAGGCACACACAACTGGGCTTCTTTCTCCAGGCTACTTCCTAACTTATATTTTCTGTTAAAAATATTTACACTTTGTTTTTAACTTGCTAGATTAGAAGGACATTCTATCCTGAAGCACTTAATTAAATGGTGGTTTTCCCCCACCCCCTCAGGGGTTACTGTTAGTTTAATACCATTTCTATTAGTGATTTAATAATAGAGACAGAAGATTAGCAACACCTCAAAAACTGGAAAAGTTTGTCACAGCTTATGAAGTCACTGAAGTAAATAACTTTTTTTTTTTTTAGTGTCTATGCATTTTCTTTTCTTCATCAGCAAGTTTTACTGTCTACCACCATTTAAAAAAAATATTTTTTAAAGAATCTCATGATTTCAGAGTGATCTTATGTGAAAAAAACCCTCAAGCCTGTGGCATGAGGAATGGTACATAGACATTAGAAATCTTAAGAACACATTGAGCTGCTCAATCTGTTTTTTCTGTTGGTACGGGATTTCTTCTTTTATGATTTGGTCACTGCAGTGCTAGATGAGTCAGCTACAGATTTCCAATTAATAAAAAGTAAAGGAATGCACTTTATTGATAAGACAAAGAATTAAACCCACCAGCAATGAGAGAACTTAAAAGCAAATGTGAGTTAAATGAATATGTAGTGTAGCCTTGCTGATGAGATGTACAACCAAGGGCCTGATTGCTTATGGTTATTAACAGTCCAATGGCTCTTTTTGTAGCATAGGGCATAGTAGCTCCAGTGTCCTGGCCTAATTCCAAATAGGCATTTATTCTCCTTCAAATCTCCCTGAAGTACCAATTGGATATGGTATTGTCTTCTCTATTTCCTCTCATAAACCAACATGTACTGAGGCTACTGCTTCCCAGGTCAGGAGCAGAACTTGGGGATTCTCCATAAGAAAACCCATTATATAAATTTTAAAAGTTGTTATTGTTATTATAATGCAAGTTAAATTTTTTTTCAGAGAAGAATGAGGTCAGTTCAGCCCTTCACAACATACCTTTTCCTCACATGTATGTGAGGAAATATAATCACTTCAGAGCTCATCCCATATATTCTCAATATACTGGAGAAGGTTGCTTTGTTCTGAATCACACTTTTGTTTTTAACTCCTTCCCTTTCCTGGCAGCTAGACTTACGAACTTTTATGACCATCTTTTAATTCAACATAAAATACCCCATTTGTGTGTGGTGATATCCCTCCCTCCTTTCTTGCTGTACAGATATTCATTATTGATGAAAATCCCTGGACCTCTCTTTTAAAGCTGGAGATTAGTGTGTATAATTTTAGGGTCTATCTCGTGTCTTGAGATGCATGGCAAGTTTTCTCTGTTTGTATCAGGCCAGTCACTTTTCTATCAGCCATCAGCAAGTGCTGTGAGGGGGGAGAAAGCAGGAGAAATCTTTCAAGGAAAACATGAAATTGGAAAGAGAAAGAAAATCGGAAGTTGAGAATAGGAGTAAACAGCTCTACAATAGTGTCAATAACTCTCTGTGGGAGTGCCTACATTGCAGAGGGCAACCTAGAATAACTGTCAGGTTGCTCCCCATAGGTTTGACCCACCATGTAACTCAGCTCTGACATTTAGGCACACTGTGTGTGCACATGACATTTGCTTTGGGTGAGGATGTCTGCGGTTGAATTTGGTGAGAAATATAGGGACAAGATGGTGCATTCTCTTATGTCCAATAATGATGGCGTGGCCTCTTCAGTTTGCGGATAAGAGGAGGAAAGATGGTGCAGCATAAAGACAACTGTAGTGAACAGAGAACCTGGTTCAGTATCTTAAAATACACCTAATCTCAAGAAGACTTGTGTCCTGCTTTCAGAAACTTAAATGCTGTGTTTTTCTGCCAAAGTGGTGAAGTTTCGATTTGTACTGAGATCTAAATCAGTCTTCCTGAACTGAATGACATCTACGTAAACACAAGTTAATGCATTATGAACTATTCAGAAAGTACTGTATGACTATTCTCTTTATAGCCTTGTTACAAAAAGTAGTTTTTAAATTTAATTTTTAAATTAAGATTATATGTGCTATAAGTATTACTCTTCTTGGAAAAAATCTGATTTTGATTTCATTCAAACAAACTTGAGCTTGCTTTATTTTTATATGATTCCAGCTTTTTTAACACTTTTGCAGTTTCAAATGTCATCGTCCTGGATAGTGAGCATTAATTGACTCTGGAAGACTGTTGCATCATTCTTTCTAAACTGAGCTTCCTCCCTGATAGCGAGATTATTTTCTTGATGAATTTCCCCAGAAAACTCAATACAGCCACCATTTCTAGCACAAACGAAAAAAATAGATTTGGTCTGGTTTCTAAACATGCAGAGAACTCACAGCTTCCATTAAAATGTGAGAAATCTGGAAAAGTATCTCACTCTGGTAAAAGTGAACAACCACATCTCTTTCACAAGCTAACAATGACATAAGACTTTATAAGAATTTCTGCTCTGTACTTTCTTTGGAAGCAAATGTTATTCTCAGGAAGGTACAGATCTTCCAATAGAGAATCCTGCTTTCTGCAGCCTGATCCTTCAAGAAATTTACCCTGCAAGATGCTTTGGAAGAGAGATTTGTACAATTTTTACCTGTACAGTATGGGATGTGACCTTTAGTACATAGTCTTTGTAAGACTTGACAGCATAGCTGAATGGAAAGGATAATTCCTTTTAAATGTGCATCTTCGTTAAAAATATTTGTATATAAAGTTATATAAGTTATATATCAATATCTTAATGCATTTTTTCTGTTAGGAATGCCATCAGATCTGTTAGGCTGGGGCTGTCAGCAGACATGTACAACATTATCTGTGTAAGGCACCGTCCTTCTGGGATGTCCAACGGGAGACATCTTGGGCTCAGTTCAGTGATCTAAAAGTAGTGCTTAGTGTTATTTGAGGTGTCCCAGTCATCCAAGGATTCCCCATAAAGCTGGCAGGTACAGTAACAGGACCTACAGGAAACTCAGGCACTGCTAGACTGTCAGCTGGAGCCAGGTGGAGCTCCCCAGGGCATCTCACATGGCACAAACAGCTATGTTTAGGCAGTGGATTGAGTCTTCTATTTCACTCATGTCAGAGGCAAAATTTTTACTGACTTTCCTGGGACCCTGTTTTTACTTTATAATGAGAATTAAATAGTACCAAATTAAACTTCACCATTTTTGCACAAGTTTGGAAAACTTATTATCCTGGGATTATTCCTAGGTACTGCTGACTAGAATTGAATTAGAGGAGGTATATGAGAAATCCCCTGAACCTTTCAGTATTTTCACTACTTGTTTGGTTGGGTTTTTTAGTGTAATAACATAACTTCAACTTTTTATCAAAAAATAAGTAAAAAGTCTCTGAGTAATGAAAATGATACAACACTCCCATGGTTCTTGTTTCTATGGCTGGGAAAATGTATTACTGGACTTTGCGAATCGCTATACTCTGTAAGCAGCAAACACAATTAAAGCCAGAATATACTGCATCACAACATGTACTAAGTTAATTTATCTTGACAAGTTTCATTTAATTTAAATAATTCATAGTGTACTTCTATTAAAATCTGAAAGGAAAAGTAATGAATTCTTGGTTGCATGGTATCTTACTGTAAAACTCTTACATTATTAAAATTATAAATGTAATCACTTGAAACTATTGCTTTTTTTGCAAAAAAGCTGTTTGAGGTGACTTTTTGTAGAGACTGATGATATGAGAAGAGCTGGAATTAGAAGGATGTGCTTAAATGTGATATTGCTAGTTATCTATTAATCATACTTTGTTCTTCATAGATCTAAATGCAATTCGCAAGGGCATTTAGTATTGTCTCCCCTGTGCACAAACCAAGGAGTAGAGAAATGGAGAGGGGTGAAAGAACTTGCACACAACTACCCAGGAAACCAGTGGCACAAGTGGAAACAACACTTTAAAACTGTGTTCAAAGGCAAATTCTCTCTTTCCTTCTGGCCCCTGCCTCACTACATTTCAGTATGGTGATTTTGTCAGTACATTATATTTTTTTCTGTTACTATTTCTTCATGGCTTTGTCTCCAGTGGCTTTAACCACCATTGTTCATGTCTGTGATAAATGTCTTAATCCTACTTTTTAATCTAGTTCTAGTTTATAGCTCTTGGAAAAAAAATAGGTATTTTCTGTGAGAAGAGAGTGGAACTCTCTTGCTGCATGAAAACTTTACCCTCTCCTCTATACAGTCTCCTGAGCATAATATGTGAACAGAAGATCATAACCTCAGGTGCAATAAAAAGCAGCTGGAGAAGATGATCCCTAACAAAGAAAGACTTGGTTTTGTGCAAATTATGAAAAAGAGTGATATGATATAAACTGAAAACTTGTCTTACAGCAACAAAACAACATCTGAAGAGTATGTTTGACAACAATCCTTGAGCTTAGATTTCCTGAAAAAGACATTCTTTCTTCTTAGAAGTTCTCTTTTCTTATTTAAAGAGTGTGATAATGAAATAAGTGAACAATAATAATAATAATAATAATAATAATAATAATAATGTAAAACATTTTTCTTTACTTAACCTGTTCTGAGAACTATGTTTTTGGTAAGTAAGCTCTGAATGGGAGGGCAGACTTTATGTTTACTCTGGACTCCTGATGCTGTAATTCTGCTCCTTCCCAAGGCCCTTCTCAGTAGTTTAACATAGGTTTTTTTGCTATTCACTGTGACAACATGGTCTCTCACAAAATCTTTTGGCTATGTGACGATAGATAAATGAGGTTGTGCAGTGTGCTGAGAACATAGCATTCAGTGACTGAAACTTCAGTTTCTAATAGTATTCAATAGAATAGAACTGTTCAGGTGTTTGTATTCTTCCCCAGTTTAGACATTTGGACACACTGAAGCTAAGTGCTTTTTTTTAAACCAAAAAGAATGTTTCATGCTACTGTTGATTTGTGCAAGCTGCAGAGCAGGACAGTGCCATCAGACCATTTCTCTTCTAGCTGCTGATTGTGAGTTGTCACAAAAGTGACAAGTGTGCACTTGACATGGCACTGAGTGCCAGGGAGGCAAAGGAGGACCCCCCCCCCCCCCATCTACTTTACTCTGTTTATACCATACAGTTCTCTCATTTTTCCTTCTATTTTTTCCATTCTCTTTCCTTTTTTCTCTTCTGACCTTCGAAATTACTTTGCCCTCACTGTAATTCCTCTCAGCATGTTCCAGTTCCCTTTTCTTTGTCTTCTTCCCATTTAGTTTAGAGGTGTTGATTTTAGCCTCATTACAAAACCATTACAGGATCCAGCGTCGTTGGCAGGAATTCAAGAAAGGCTCCACAATGCAATAGATGGCCATTTGCAGAGAAGTGTCATAAAGAGACCCTTCCCCAAAGACGAGTGGCTTCTAGCCTTTTTAATAGTCTGTTCATTTTCATGAACATCAAATTCACATACATTTATGTAGTGTTAAAACTATAATAATTATGTTCATATAAAGCATTACTAAAAGATGTGTACACTGTAAAATGTTGCAGACTCTACATTTAACAATGTGAACAAGCTGTGCTGTAGCTGTCCACTAAAATACAGAATATGGTTTAAGTATTTTACCCTAATATGGAAGACTTTATGTAGGATTGGCCTATAAGTATATGAGAGATTTTTCTTCCTCTCAGGTCTTCCCCTGAGAGGCTGACGTCCATAGGACCTGAAAAAATCAGCTTGTATGTCTGCCACTGCTAGTATCAGGAGACTCTGGAGATGCTGGAGCACCTTCCCTGTGAGGATAGTCTAAGAGGGTTGAGGTTGTTCAGCCTGGAGAAGAGAAGGCTTCAGGGAGACCTTATAGTGGCCTTCAGTACTTAAAGGGGGGCTACAGGAAAGATGGGGAGGGAGTCTTTAACAGGGAGTGTAGTAATAGGACAAGGGATAACCGTTTAAAACTGAAAAAGGGTATGTTTACATTAGATGTTGGGAAGAAATTCTTCACTGTGAGGGTGGTGAGACGCTGGAACAGGTTGCCCAGGGAGGCTGTGGATGTCCCATCCCTGGAAGTGTTCGAGGCCAGGTTGGATGGGGCTTTGAGCAACCTGGTCTAGTGGAAGGTGTCCCTGCCCAGGGGGCTTGGAACTAGATGATCTTTAAGGTCCTTTCCAACCCAGACCATTCTATGGTTCTATGATTTTGGTGAGCCAAAACCTCACTAAGGAGGTCACATCTGCAAGAGCTGACAAGTGATTACAGACCCTGCAGATTTCAGGTAAGTGGAAAAACTCTTCTCTTCAGCTTTTGCTCTTATTAAGAAAGAAAACCAAGTAAAAAACCCTTTGTCTATCCTTAGGTGCTTGGTCACGTGCACACATACAGAAACACAAACTCATTTGTTATACAAGTGTTACTCCAAGAAGCAATTAAAGGAAAGGGATTCAGGTTGTTACTCTTGCTGTTGCTACTGCTTAAATAGTATAGTGTTGAGAATATAGACTTTAGCTAGATCAGCAGACTGGCAGAAATGAGGTAGTAGTACCATTGGGGAAGGCAAAAAAATTGAACAAATTAAGAAGAATAGGAAAGTTTTCTTTTTCCTACTTTTTTTTTTTTAACCAAACTTCTTTCAGGATTCACTATTTAATATTGGGTTTTCCTACTGACCCCGATGAGTTATAATATCTCTACTGTATGCCACCAGCAGTCAAATGACTGATCTCTGGTCTTCCAAGTGTTTCACCACTGACATAGACAACTCCAGGAGAGACAACCTGAGGTTGTTGTTTAGGTTCTATAGACATAGCGCTGTAGCAGCTGATAGGTTGGACAGTTTCTTTCTGAGGTCATGTATTGATGATATTATCGCCGGTCTGGGAACTTCCATTAGATTTGTGTGTTGCTGGCTCATCTCTGACTACTAATCAGAATCTCATCAACCTGCTAATGTGTTTCTTTGGATGTTTTGATACAGTGCACTTCTTTCAAGTTTGGGCTTTGTTTTTTTCCTTAAGCTCTCCATTAATTTTCCTACATACAGCTTTAGAAATGTTCAAATCATACCATAAGTGTGCCTTTGAATGAGTTATAGCCCCTCCTTGAGAGACGACCTCTTTTTTAAATCACAGGAAGTCCAGGTGGCCTCAGAAATGTCCATATGGTTTGCAACATGTGGACTAGATAATGATTTTCCTCTGAGAATGTAGACACCATCATTCTTTGGGGTGCATGTTTCTTAAATTTGCCACTAATATCCTCATTCTCTGTTTAGCTGTGTGGAGAAGCAAAAGAATGAAGAATCCATTTATTCACTGTGGACAGAAACATGTTGTAGTTAAAGCTGTATTCATATTGCTTTCTTGGTTGGACTGAAAACTATCTAAATTCCCATTGTATCAGTCAGCAAGCTGCATTTGACCTTAAGCACTTCACACAAGAAAAATCAGTGAAGTATTTGAGTCAATCACATATCAGTATTTTAACTGTAGACAAAATTTTCCACTGGAAAGTAGTCATGGCTTGGGCAAGTTAATCAGAACTGAATTACAGCTAACTTGGTCGTTTCAGTTTGCAATGCCATATGCTAAAGGTCTGAAAGAAGTAGCAGAGTGCAGATAGGCCATCTAAAACAATCTCATTGGCCTGTTGGTCAAAATATTGCAGTTCATTTTTCCAGATAACATGCTTTCACTAAGCTAGGTTTGTCTCAAGTTAGCTTTCAGACATGTGAAATCTTATATATTTATTAATGAATTTTTTTTTTTAATTTTATCCCCAACGGATTTTCTAAAGTGTATCACAAGCGTGTAGGGATTCTCTTACAAGTGGAATTCATTCTCATCTGCAAACAGGAACACCTAGTAACAATATCAGCCTTGTAACTATCAATATTTTAGGGCATTTCAGAACATTATTAGAAACCTTGGTTAAATGTTAAAACAAATGAAAACACTTTACTTGGCCTTATAGAATAAATATATTTTCCTACTGTAACGTGATCTGGAAACTAGTTCAGAACAAATAACTTGTTCAACTTTTTTCCCCAACTGCAAGTTCTTCATGACTGTGAATCATACTATACATAGTGCTGATAAAGGCAGTAGAGTTAGCAGGAGTTTTTTCAAAAACTTCTCTGGCTTTTATTCAACACTTTTATGAACAGTTTCTTGCATTCAAACCTTCCTGGTTCTGATTAGCTTCTTCCCACATATTTTCCAGCAACATTTTGTTAGTTAAAAATTAAATGATGCATTTTGATAAGCTGTTACATGATTTTGAAGTACCTGTCTATGACAAGAAGGGTATAAACTAATATTCAGGTCTTCTGTTTCAGTAGCAAATTAAATGCATTTTGTGTAACATAGATTGGTTTTTCAGAAATAATGTGGAGAGAAATCTACTATGTTACCCAATGTACCTATTTAAGGAGTATCTATCTGAAACATATGTTACTTTTTCAAAAGCATCTATGACCTCTTGATATGTGTGTATTAGAAAAGTTCAACTGAAACTTAAGTCATTGGAATTTAATGTGGATTGCTTAAATGACATCAGTTCCTTCTCCCAACCCTCATTCAAAATTAAAATGGCTTAATTTTTACTTAGTCATGGAAGTAAATTAAAATAGATTTGGTTTAGTTTATATCAGTTCTAAAGGAGAGCTTCTACATAGTAGTTTAACCTAACTAATTTTGAAAATTCTTTCAAAAATGGAAACATGACAAAATCCCAAGAATTTGGAGTACTTCAGGATTTAACAAAGCACGTGTGCGTACCTTCAGTTTTCTGCTAGAAAAATAGAACAAGCAAGGTTAAACAACATTCATGCTTCATCTAGCTCAAAAAGTTGGCTTTTTTTCAAAAAGCATCTGATTTTTGTTGCTGATGATCTGAACAGAAGATAAATTTGACAGGCCTCTTTGCAGATAAAACTGAAAAGGTGATGCTATGAAAAAGAATTATGACAACATCTGCTACTGCAAAAATTAGAAGAGTGAGCAGAGAGCCAAGCATCGCCTGAGCTATCATTTTGGATAGTAAATATGGCACCAATGTGTAGGCATATAGATAGCTGGTTTGGAGGAGGAAAATAATCTACATGGTAACATGTGGAAAACTGGTATATTGTGTTGGTACACATTATTCATATGCTATCCTTGATCAACATTTTTTTTTATATTAAAGAATCATTCCTCTGAATAGGAGTGAATCTCATCGTTAGTGGTAATGGCTATTGTCTTGCCTGCGTCACATAATGGTGCTCATTCATATGCAAGATTAGAAGCAGTACAGATCCACCCCTGACATTATATCAGCATGTATCTCGCAACTCAATATCAAAGTAATAACTAACTGCAGGGGACAAGCATTTTTTTTCTTGAAGTCAGAGTACATACATAGCCTGTTTACAGTTAAATCGAGATAGAAATGTTAAACAGATATTTTCAATAACCTATGATTATCCAAACGTCTGACCTGAAAAGAAGAGACTATACAGTTGCAAATTGGGATGCATTTGCCTTGATAATGACACAAAAAAGCAGCTAGAAAAGCAACTTAAAAACTTTTGCTATACATTGTCAAAAGGCTTACATAAAGAAGATGGCATTTACAGGTGGACTTTTTTGCATTTTCGCTAGAGTTAGTGAATAGGAAAAAGAACCTTGCCAGACAGGCTTAGCTGAAGGTCAGCTAGGCCAATAATGTCTTCCTCCCTCTAGGAGAATTTATTTTTTGGGGGGTAGGGTGGGGGTAAGTCAAGAGTGGAATGACACTTCTCCCTATTTACTCTGCCAAATTCCAGTATTCTGTGGTTTTGGGAATTCCAGAGCGGCAGATTACATTTGTCCTATTTATATAATAGGCCTTGGTGAAACTCTGTTCTCTAAACTACGCTTTTTTTTCTTTAACTGGCCTGTGACTTTGGCACACAAAACATCCTGTGGCAAGGAATTCAACAATTAAATTATGCATTGTGTGAAAAAGTACTTCCTTTTGTTTGCTGCCTGATAATTTCATTTGGTGCCTGCTGGTGTTTTTATGCTTAAAGAATTAGTGAATAAGAAACCTGAAACTTCACAGATATCTAGCATAAAACAAGACATTAAAGATTATTGATATGACCTATGCATAGCTGGCTTCCAAATTCACTGTCAATGACATAGTCTTGCAATAAAAATTGTATGATAAATTATTCTCATTTTTATAGGAGTCTGTTATGCTTGATAATGTCCAATGTAATAAGGTAATATCTGTCTTTAAGGTTGTTAATGTGGAGCCTTTTTTATGTCCTTTTTTTTTTTTTTTTTTTAATTTAAGGTATATTTGAATTGCACATTCTCTGCATCCTAAGAGAAAGAACAGATCTACATTTTCTTCAGGATGATTATAAAGCATCTATGGTATCATTTTTGTAGTTTTAGAAGAATACAAATGGCAAACTTAAAAAGAGTTTATTTGAAAATTCTAAGGTTGTAGGAGTTTATTTGCATTTCTAGTAGTTATCAGATTTCAGGAGCCCAACTTATATAGCTAGGTTTTGCAGTGGTTTGAAAATTTCCATCCTTCTTGGCTTACTATTACATATGCACAGGCAGAGGAGTATATATGGATATATTTGAATGAGTGAAGCAGGAGATTATTTTTGAGTCCTGTGCTGACCTTTGCTCTGCAAAATTTATTGACTGGAAATATGCCAAGATAGTGCTCAAGTGCAGCATGCTCCTGTGTTATAGACAATTTGGTATAGAGGAGTAAAACTCCAAATTTATTGTTTTTACTTTAAAAGATGCAGGCCTCAAAATGCACATCCAGCCATTAATTGCAGATTGCCTCCATAATATATTATTTGTTTGTTTTCTTAACAAATCACTTCTCCGTATGTAAATGTATTTAATTCAGAGCTTTGAACCAAAGATTGTCATCAGTAGTCTTCAAGCTAAGGCCTGAATACCTTAATGCGCTCTGTGCAATAGCTAGAATGGCAACAAACCTGGCTTTGGCATGTGGTCAAGATGAAGCACGCTGCAGAAAGAGGGCCTCTGCTGACAATATGTTGTCTAGGCTTCTGACCTTTTTTTTAACATTCTGGGGGTCCAAAGTAGCAAATTGTAATATTTGCCTCTGTCTGTATTTGCAGTTTTGATATCACTAGATGGAGCTAAGCTTGACGTGAACAGGTTATGATACTTCAACCAATGTAATACTCAGTTTGGTTAATTAGTCAAAGCAGCTTAACTACGGGTAGTTTCTGAATATAAACTGGAACTGCATAGCCAAAGGTAGCGAGCTGAAGAAAGTGCTGTGCTTAAAAGGCTCATAGCGAGCTTTCATTTAGTGTTGCATGCAGTGCTAATGTTATTTCAATTCCAAGAATTAAGAGATGCATACAATTTCCATTAACTTTAATTTGTCATGGGAGTCCTGCCTACAATATTTAGACATACAAATATGTGCTTGTGGAAATTAACTAACAAATGACAGGCTTTGGTTTAAGAATGCTGCTTCTAATGTTACTTTGTCATAAATCCATAGCTGGAAAGCAGGAATTGCTCACCACTTGTGAGTATGATACATAGGGGTTATTATTACTCAGTTGGTTAAATATTTTGGTAAAACATAGTAACGATTGACAAGGTTTGCCAACATGCTTCCTGAAATGCAAAGCCTCTCCCATGATGGTTTTAATGTGCAAAAAAGCAGTACTTAAAAGCAGCTTATAAGATCTGTAGTTTGTCCTTTCATTATATTGCTGCATACTTATCAGAAACAGAGCAGTGGCTTGGCAGGCAGAGCACATAGTAGTAACACATAATTGAGCCTGGAATTTTTGTGTTCATAAAACATGAGACACACATTGCCTACCATTATAGATCCAGTGGAGGGTTTAGGTTTTCTCCCTCTCCTCTTTTGTGAGGAAATGCAAGCAGTGCTGTCTGAGTAGAACTCTTCTGAAGTGCTGAGCTGGAAATCATGTCAGTGGCTCATGGCTAGCACAGCAGGCTTGTCTTCAGGGAAGCATGTAGTAACATTTCTTTGCGTGCAGCCAGATGGTGTTGATATGTACACCTTTGCCAAAGAACTGGAAAACTTGTAAAAGGAAGTGCAGTAAGGTTCAAGGGGAGAGAAGATCAAAGAAATAAATAATAATGAGTAAAAGGTCTGCTGGTTCCCTATGAGCAGGGTGGAATAAGAGGAATTGTTATTTTAGTGGCATGGATTGCCCAGATAGGAAGTGTTTTGCTGCCACAGTGCTCAACTCTTCATTGGCTGGAGCTTTCTCAGAAAACTACGTAAGGTAGAATTTGTGTTTCATGATTTTAGGGGTAGTTGCAGATCACCCTGTAATGTTAGTTGCTAACTAAAAGTTTGGGTTAGGATTGGATTTTGCAGGAAATGTGTATATTTCTATAAATTTTTAGTTTCTTGGCTCAAGATTAGAGAATAGTGCATTTTGGGGTGACTAAGGCCACAAACTATCTATTCAACTTAGTTTTCTTAGTACAAAAGCATTTCTAGACTGCAGCATCTATTAGCCATAGCCAGAAAGGTAGTGACGAAATGCATTGTTATTTCAGCCATAGTAAACCAAGTATTTTTTAAAATGTTAGAATTGCAAAATTTCCTTTAAAAATATGGAAGTAGGTTGGGTGACAGTATCTTATTTTATTCAAACTGTTTCACCTTCTGCCATAAAAATGACTGATAAAGCTGATGCAGGAAAAGACTTCTTACTGTGATAAGGAGTATGAAGTATGAGGATAACTTCAACATGCTTAAAGATGTCACTGGAAGCATGATAGGAAGCCTTTTTCAGTCTCTTATAGTATAGAAATTGTTCCTTCAGAGAAGTAAAAAAATACCTCATATGAGCATTAAAACTACTTATATAACTGAGAATAAAATTTGGCACATGACTTTCTATTTCTTACAGAGTTCAGAAAAATCTTTTTACTTGTGGAAAGTGCAGCAACAGCTTGCTAAATACAATCAAACTTATAATATGCATCCACAAAACATGCCATGTTGATGCTGGATGGCTAGAACAGGATTGACTGACAGCAACTGCCTCTATTCTTTCATGAGTCCCAGTATTACCTGGATAATACTGGTGGAGTATTCAACAGACACAAATTCTTATGTGAGAGAGGCATATTTGCAACTGAAGGGAATTCTTAGGAAAGTGGTAATCCTGGAGCATGAACAGCTTTTTGTAATAATTTCTGAGGGCTTTCCAACATTTTATTCTTCACAGAAAATGCCTGTGGAATTGAATAGAGTATCATAACCAGTCTCTCAGATTTCTGAGTCATCTTAAGGAATTGTGGCTTCAATTCCAATAGCAGGAGCTTTGTTATCAACTTTAATGGGCCTGCATGCCTTCTATAGAATAGTTCCTTAAATTTAATACTATTAGAATAAAATGTAATAAATCATTCTCAATTGAATTCTTCTATTTTGGAGGGTAATTTTTGTAAATCCCTATCAAATTCCAGGCAACACTTCAATGATGGCGGTTTATCTTGTCTTTCAATAATATTAGATAAAAGATCGCAGGGTTGTCTCTGATGAATAATGCTTGCATTCTCCCAGTTCCCTAAGAAGGAGGAATATAGCAGAAAAGCATGTAATTAGCTTGGGCGCAGTGCCACACTACTGCTGCCATACTGCTTCTGGCAGTAGAGTTAGTATGTCTTTTTTTGGTGCTGAGTTGAACTGTGTAGACAATCCAGCTCACACAGAACTAGGTGAGGCATTTCTAGGATGAGATTAGGTTGTGCAATACAGAGATGTCCTGAGATCTTACCGGTAGCTCTCTTTATGGAATCCTACTGGAAAGAAAGGAGGATGTTATAGTAAGAACGCCAGTTCTCAAGTACTGTTGTTTTAATAGGATTACTACTGAATCACCAGCCTGTTTAATTAGGCCTATAAAAGTTATTTAGCAAGGTGTGGATTGAGGCTTGGGGGAAGAATATCAGGAGCACAGCATGTCTGGAAAAGTGTCTATAAAAATCCGTCTATAAAAGTCTCTTACTATGTGGTCTAATTAAGGTCTGGATACAGCACATACATTACTTACAAAACAAACAGGTTAGTTTCTGTTTGCTGCACTTTATTTTTATAACCTGATTACAAACTGAAAGAGTTTGTTAATTTAGTCTTAGTTTAGGTATACAGCAGAAAGCAGTGCTTGTCACTGGTTTAGATCAACCCTACTCAAGGCGTTCTTTGGAAATAAACATAACTGAATTAAGTTGTATCAAATAACTGCTTTTCCAAATCGTTAATTTGCTTTTTCTTGTTGGTGGAAGGTTAGATTATAAACACATCCATGATGTCATGTTTTTGTCTAAGGGAAGTTAGCATATGCCTGTGTCTTGAAGAGGGAAAATAATTTCTAAAACTGAACTGTAAAAGCTTGATGGTGAAACTATAGCAACAATATTTTGAGTTGCATCTACAGAAGAGAGGTGTGGGATGGTCTGGCTGAGAATGGGAGAATGGTGACACCACATTGGTGCTGTAGCAATGTATGTTTCAGTGTGAGCTTGCCACAACTACCATGTTTGTGTTCGGTTACAGCAGGGCAAATATAAAGTAACCCTGAAGTCATACTACTGCCACCACTTACAAGCAGAGTCTTTAGCATATATCACGAAATTATTCAAACTTTTTAACATGGTTTGTTTCTCTCTCTCTTAGGTCTTGTTGTCACTAGGATATTTCTTAAGAATGGCCATAAGAAATGTTTGGGTTTTTTTTTTTTTTTTCACAATAACGGTGGTCAAACAGTGGAACAGGGCCCTGAGAGGCTGTTGAATCACCATCCTTGGAGCCATTCAGAACTCACCTGGACAAGGGCCTGAGCAATCTAACTTTGTAGTTCTGCTTTGAGGAAGATGTTGGACTTCAGGGGCCCTTCCAACTTAAATTGTTTTATTATTCTGTATTACAGGGCTAATGTATATGGCCAGCCTACCAGGGTCACTTAGTATGGTTGATGAAAAGACATAGTACAGAGCAGCACTGATTTCTTCTCTGTACTGGTGGTGATTGCAGTCAATTCCAAATAGAAGAAGCAGTCTCTGGAGTTATTTTGGCATTGCAGTCCTTGTTCAGTAATCTTCAAGGTTGTAAGGTGATAGTGGCCACACCATCCCACTTTGGCTTCCCAAATGAGTAACCAGTTGCTTGTATTGGAAGGTAAACTGTCTGATGTATGCCTAGTGTACAGAGTGTAAATAGCATCTCAAATACCATGAAATGTCAATATTAATGCCTGATGGTATTGCAGAAATTCATTTTAAGTCTCAAGCAAGTGTAAATCTAACACAACTGATTTGTTCATATTCTCCAGCACTGAGGACCATGTTATACCTCAGACCTGCTCTAGACATGTTTTAGTGAGATCTTTGCTTTATCTCCTGTATGTGCCTCCTTGGCTGCACTGCTCTTATCTGCTAGAGAAAAGTCTAAAATAAACTTCTCAGTAAGATACGAGCTGTGTCAGTAGCTTCTCAGAGAGAATGAGCAATGCATTATGTAGGTATGACATAGTACTTCTGCTTCATGGAACAGAAAAAAAAAAAGAATTGTAACTAAATCTATGTGTAACAAGCTTCAGAAATAATGGGGATCAGCGGGTGGTAGATGACTAGGTGAGAACAAATTTATGGCCTAGGAAAAAATAATCCTGGTGGGATATAGTAGGATTATTGAAAAGTACAACATACAAGGTTCTGCTGGATATTTTTTCACTATGGTAAATGCTGGCTCTAGTTAAAAAGATTGTCTATCTGGCTCTAGATCAAAAACCTCAGCTTTGCTGGTTGCAAACTTGTAAAATTCAAAGACAAAGGAGAAAAATCAAGAAAAAATTATGTCTGTTTATTCTGTTTGCCTGTCTTCCCCCACTCTTCCAGCTTCCCATGCAAACATAATGGTTTGCAGAGCTCTGTTCTTTAGAGCAGAACAACTGTTTTACACCAATGAAGTTTCTAAATCCGAGTAAGTGAAATTTTCATCAGTCTTTTCCAGCAGTTGCCATGTCACTTTTCTTCTTTTACTGGAGAAATAGCTGGAGAAGCCTAGTAAGAGTGAACTTATGCTATTGCCACATGATGTCCTGAATGCCCAAGTAGGCTGTGGAAGATAAGTGTAACTGACATTCTGACTGATGTTGGTGCTGGCATTTGGGATTGTTAAAGAGGAGTTTAATGGAGTTATGCTGATTTATATATGTGGAGTACAGGGCCTTTCATATGCCTAGTTTCTACTGTTTTATAGCTACTTTTTATTTTATTGCTGACCGGCAACCAAAGTGATTTCCTTTCATCTTTTTCTGGCCAAAGGCTGAGACCAGTGCCACAGGTTGTGGGAGAGGAACGTGCATGCTACCACATGATGAACAAAGCCCTGAAGGCCATGGCAGGGCCATGTGCAATTTCCAGTAAAGGTGTACAAAAAGAGTGGTGGGCTCTCTGGGCAGCTTTTGCTCAGAGAGCGTGTCTATCAGGGTGATGAGCAGGCTGAGCAGCTGTGTGTGGTACCAATGTTGTGGGTCATGGGGAGAGGTTGCAGGACTCAGCTTAGACTGGGTTTCGTTGGGTTGGTAATGCTCACCCTGGATGCTGTGGGAGTCTTCCCAAGTCTGCTGATTCTCTTCTTTCTCACTCTGGTTTAAACCTATCTTAACTCTCTTGGCTTCCACAGAGCCTACTTCTGCTGCCAACAGAAGCGGCTGAAGAATTGGGACCCTTCTGGCTCCGGCATTTTCAGTCCTATTTTCTCTTGTTATTTTTCTAGCCTTCTCCTTAATCCTCCTTGCCAAAAGCGCTCTTTGGTGACTAGCAAACTAATTGGCTGGAGGAGGTGTCATCAAAAATTCATCTTGGATAATTAGACATGGAGCTATCATTATCCTTGAGGTTCAGATAATTTTTGTTTTCATTGGTTGGGTAGTTCCCTGTGGTAGATATTTCTGATAATTTCTTTCACACTGAGGGGGCCATGAGTCCTGGCATTCTCTCAGACATGCTTCTCTTACATGTTCTTGCTTACCTAGCAGGAGTTGGGGGGAAAAGCTGTATTAGTCATGCTGCATATTCATGATTTTATCTGTTATATAGGGCATCTTATGTAAGAAACAGAGATTTCACTAAACTTTGCTAGGTAGCTGGCAAATTCAGTGCCACATACTTTTTAAAGGAGCATTTCTGTTTTTCCAGTGTATTCAGATAAATGTCATTACAAACAGCTGTTCATAGCATTAAGAAATTCCATTTGCATTTTATGTAATTCTAATTACATAGTAATTAATTTCTGATACACTGGCAGATTATTATTAGAATTAGGTCCTTGAAAGTGTATTGCTTTATGCGAAGTGGCACTCTTTTTGTTATGAGTCCTTATATGTGAGAAGAATATAATCAGATTTCTGCCAGCAGAGTTTAGCACTTTTAAATTTTTTTAATGCAACAGTCAAATTTGAAAAAAGAAAGGGTAATTTCATAGTAAGGAATAATCTGCTTTTGTCTATGATATGAAGAAAAGCTTTACTTTTTTTTTTTTTTAAGGTGCTGCTTTATATGCTACAGTAATAAATAATTCTTAGAAGTGGAGCCAGCAAAAGATGGAATTTGTATTTTTTTGAAAATCCTGATATTTGGGAATTTGTTTTCATTCTTAATGAAAATCCAGACACATGAAAATATTTCCCCAAAATACATACCTAAAAAATTTTCTTGGATCAGCTGAAATAGTCATTGGAAAGCCGTGTTGAAAGGAAAGCTGAAAATACTTTGTATGGTTGGAAGGAAGTTAATTCAGGATCAATATGCTCTTACAGAAAATACAGATGATGCTAAAAATGTATATTTTAATTGAAGCAGTTTTCACTAAATATTTGTTATATTTTATTATATAAATTATATCATGGAAGTGTAATGTTGTTGGACTGCATTTACGTATTTAAAATTTTAAAATATTTTTAATACATTTAAAAAATGTATTCATATTTGCTAAACACCTGCACATTCAGCTTTTTATAAGACACAGAAAATTATATCACCTGTCTTTACAAACTTAGAATCAGCAGTAAACAGTAATTATTAGCCCTGATGCTATTGATTAAAATGTTTCATGGCTTTTCTCTCCAGCTGTTGATTGCTTCCTGCTAAGAGAGGAACTGTGATGCTGTTCATACCTTAGAGATGTGGAAATTGCTTGCAGAGAACAGTTGATTTACAGCTCTTGTCTGTCTTGTATATGTACCTCTTATAAATTCAACTTTGCATTCAAAATGCAATGGTATACAAGTAAGCTGTGATCAGGTTTCACCCTGTGCTTGTCATGAATAGCTCACATTTTGAATTCACTAGGAAGGCTGTATGATTGCTTGTAACAAAGCATGGACTGAAGCAAAGTTAAGTAAACAAACCCCTGAAATAACTCTAGACTTCCTGTTTGGTTTTAATCAAACCTGGTTTAGTTTCTTGGGTAGAGATCTGCAATTTAGTTTTATACAAACATTTTTGATGAACAGAGAGCTGGTAGGAAAGATAGGTGGGGTCATTAAAAACAGACCCAGCTCAATGTTACACATCTCAAGTTCATCCACATTTAGCTAATCTCTCTTGAGCTTAGTAGTAGGTTTCTGCTGGCACACTTGTTGCCTTTGACTTCAGTGGAGCTCTGCTGATGTGCACCAGCTGGAACTGTGGCTGAGAAAGCTGGTAGCTTTCTAAAGCTGTCTTTATTAAGATTACTTATCTTCCTGTTGTCTCTGGCTTTTATTTCTGAGTTATGAACAACAAAACCATACACTGTGTAGGCACCTAGATTTCCCAGTGGTTTTATTTCATGTTTTTCAAGGATGTATCATTTTTTTTCTAAAACTTTTAGACTCTTTTCTCCATGACATGCTGCTTTATCACATCCCCCACTGGGGGCAAGTATGCACTTCTGTACACTAAAACTGGATGGAAAGATGAGTGAGGGTCACTCTAGTTCTCCCCTTGGCTAAGGAAGCAGAGTTCCCCTTTTACCAATGACTTGAACCTAGTTGAAATTTCATTCTAGTGTATTAGCAGGTAGGCTGATAATTTGAAATATCAAATTCCTTCATCAGTATTAGCATATATATTTGCAAGCCAACTAATGATGTGAAATTATTTTAAGGAACAACAACGTGAACTAGTGTGAAGGTTGTAAATTTTCATTCTCATTTTGAAACCAAAATGAAATTAATAAAAATAAATAAAAATCACCAAATAAGTAACATGTCTATTTTTAAAATGTGGTATCTGCTTTGTATCTTGTGAGAAATGCAGTCATTAGAGTGAAACAATGTTGAACAATTCATGGGCATGTTCAGTGTTAAATAACATAGTTAGAAGGACGTTGAGACCTTCATCTTTCTTTGATAAAGTAAAGTATTTTTGAAATGAACATCTTATCAGATCAGAAAAGCTGGTAATATTGGCAGATCAGCACAACTCAGTCATGTCAATCTGACATTTGATCATAAGTAATATACTTTTGGTAAGAGAGAAAGTCAAAGTGAAGGACAACACAACTTTCATATGCAGTGTTCCAAACTCAGAAAGATAGTATTTTTAAAATATTTTCTCTTCCCATTTCACGTATCAGTCCTACTCTTAGATCCTTATAAAAGGAATTTTTTACTTGCCTCAATCTCTTTCATAGATCCAGACATATGACTCTGTATCTGTTAGCTCAGGAATATATAGCACAAGAGAAGTTTGGGTTTTTTTCAGGACATTGCTGTAAAGAATGTTGTATCTAAGCTGTTGAGCTGACTGCAAAACTTTTACTAATTCATTATCTTGGTGAACTGCAATTTAATTCTTTTGAAGGAATACTTGTCTTTGAGTGTCTCATCATCACTAGTTAAAACTTTCATGTCTGATATCAATACATGTTGATAGATAAATGAGTGAACACCTTCCCAGATATTAATTTCACTATTGTTTTCTTACATTACAATCAAGTTTCCTAACCTGGTACTCCCTCCAGCTTGCTAGACAATTTTCCTTGTAAGGGTGTTATCTATGTGAAATATACAGCTTATCGCTTTTTATGTCCCTACTTATAACCTATGGGACATGAGTCAGCTCCAGACCAAGTATTTGTATACCAGAATAGATTAGACATAAGTTAATATATCAGGCAAAACAGTTGGGCTCTACTAATTGTACCTAATCAGTGGCTAATTTATGACTTCTGGCTTTTGGTTGGCTTGCAGGATAGGTGAGGCAAGCTTGCATTTGCCCACAGTGTACATTGTAGACCTACTTTAATTAATGTGCATCACTGCATGTGAATTCTGTATAATTTCTTATTTCACAGAGATTTCTACTGAAAAGGTAGTATTTTGTCACACAACATGACCCCCTGCCCTCTAACTAGGGGCCAGTTTATATATGCTGCATACATGGGTATTTATAATGAGCTCATTTATTAATATACCTTGAATACAAAGAGTATCTACATGATTTTGTAAATTATAAATAAAATGTACAGGTATCTTCTGGTAAGACCAATCCATTAGCTAACATTCTTTCTTCAATGACAATGACTTGATCGGCTTTTAAAACAATTTATACACATAAATCTTGAGATTTTGAATAGCACTCAGACACAGTCTACAAGCACTGTGAAATTAAGTCCCCTGTGAGGTTTCTGCTTCTATTTGGGAAAAATGGTCCCCTTTCTCATATTTGCTTCAGGCTGAAACTAACAAGAACAGAAAGATAGAGTTGTATTATTTTCAAATATAAAAGGATATTCATTTTATTGTGTTAATTTTTTAGGTGTGCTGTATAAGGTGAATGCATGGCTATACTGAGCCTTTGAAAATTAGAATAAGAACAAGCAACAAAGGAGCTAGACTTTATGAATTCTCGTGTTTATGTAGTTACTAAAAACCCCTGCGAATTTCAAAATCATCTGCAGCATCTCTGCACCTTTAAGAGATCATCCATTCGTGAAGTGGGTGAGTGTTTCCTTTGGTCACTTCTCAAGTCCTGTAGGGCCAATACATGGATTGCCCCTGTGGCATATGAGATCCATCATTGCTTTCTGCTGTGCTCTGGTACCCAAAGAGAAATACAGAAGCTCTTCTGACTGACTTCTAAGTTACATGCTTGAGCATTTTGCTGAGCTAGCTTAGGGTGATCTGAAAGTTGCAGGTTCTTCCCCAAATCACTAAGTAGCTTGTTTTAAATGGACTGTTAAAAAGCAAAAGCAGAAAGTATTGTGGAAAGAATAAGTACTTGTCTTTCTACCAGAATACATAGGGGTTGAGATGAAAATGGTAGTAACTGCCTGTGAAATGTTTCAAAATACTTGTGTACCATCTCAGGCAGGAAAAGATATGGTGCTTGATTGGATAGGAAAAACAGTTGTTTGTTACTAATAAGTCATAGGCACTGCAAAATCAGGATAAAGCATGAGAAATGTCTGAAGAGTTATATTTGCTTCAGTGTTCCAACTACCTAATGTGTTTATTTTCAAAATACAGAGAAATGAGTATGGGATCAATTATCTGCGACACTCAGAGATGGCAAGGTGTAGGGCAGGATGGGCTTCAATATTCTCATCAGGACACTTTCTGAAGGCAGTTGTGAACCTTTAGTCCAAAATCTGGTGCTACTTCTCAATAAGCTGAAAGTACACGCACAAAATAGCATAAAACCTGAAATTTGGGATGTATTCTACCCCTTTAAAAAAAGGAATAATCTGACCTTTGCAGTAGAATTAAAATGTTTCCCTGGTCATTGCTTGACCATCTGGTATGAGGTAGTAACACACAGATCACCTTTTCCAAATACTGATGTTGAAACTAAAGGAGTAACTTCTCAAGGTTTAGGCCATTGTCATCAGATTTTACCATGTCAGCAGAAAAACAGTGCAATATTTATTATTAGGAGCAATTCTACTGCTATCTGCTAATCCAGCCAAATAATTTAAGGTGTATTATATCATTCTTGCCAACAGTTTTTATTACATGCTAATTATTTTATATTTTTACCTACCTTAGGAATTGTATTCTTCTAAATAAAGATCCCTGGGGCCTTTATCCTGGTTGCCATTTTTTATCAATACAAGTATGGCAGTATTTTGTTTTCTTGGCTGATATTTGGGTTTGCTGCTGTTACTTCCTCCTTTCTCTGTCTTCTAGGCACAGCCTGCTGCTTCTCTGCAGTTAGTAGTTACCTCCCCTCCTTTCAGCCATATGGTCTGGAGACACAGGAAGGCAGTGCCTTTCCCCGTGCCCACAGTGGGAAGGGGGAAGTCAATTATCCATAACTGTGAAGAGGCAGAAAGATTTCTTTTCCCTGTTTTCCTTAGTGGTACTAGGGGAAGAGAGAAACTTTGACACCAACCTCTCTTCCTTTAAGAGACATTAAACTGTCTGAATCAACTAGAATGAAAATTCACAGCCAGTTTGGTCCTGCAAGATAAATACCTGTATTTACTCAAGTAGCAAAAGAAAACTTCTGCAAAAATAGGCCAGTAAGCAGACGGGATGGAAACAGGGTTAAGGTGTAAAAGAAGGTAAGCAGCAGTCATGAAATAATATTTGGAGTCTACCTACACTGAAATCTTAGCCTAGGCATATCAGAGGCTTTTGATCTAAAAGTCAGGAGCTAACAAATTTAGTGTAACTGGGAGCTTGTTATACTTACTGCAGATCAAAATCACAATTACGTTTGTTTTGTGAATATATTTATTGTATTTGTTAGAACAACAAATATTTAGTTCCAGGATAGGTTTTAAAATGGAAAAAAAAAAAAAAAAATCCCTATCCCTGATAAAAGCGGTATCTGATAGTTCCAATATATCTTTTTTAATTGAACCAGTGAGGTTCTTATATACGAAACAAATGATCTCATGGCCATAATTATAATACCATTGACTTCAATTTTTTGGGCCCATATAATTTAGTAAATTTAATGTCTCACTAGTACTATTTATCAAGACACGTGCTTGTCCTGAGCCAGATCACGCTAATCTGCCAGACCTTGGTCCATGGCTGCATGTTTGCAATTGCCCGTTTGCAGTTCAGCATTCCTAAAGTCTATTTCTGCTGGTTTTCAGTGTCCTGGCATTAGAACATGTCCTCCAACATATAATGATTCCATAAAATATAGTCTTCTACATGTACATTCTCTCTTTATCTATTTTCCAGTTATTTTTTAAGATAAAATAAAATGGGATTGGCAAGAAATTGTTTTTCTTGTTTCTGCTTCTAAATTTTTTCTGTTTTGGATAGGTTCTCTTAAGGAACAGATGGCGTCATTTGGTAAATAACATGGAGGATTGAGAAAGGAGATTATTTCTAAAACCAAAGGCAATTTTTTAAAATTTTTTTATTTTGTTATATAATAAAGGCTGGCCTGGATATGAAATGAGTCAGATACCTGAAATTAATAAAAAGGAAACTTGAAAATAAAGGTCACATTCAATTAGTGAGATAAAAAATTTGGGAGTTATTTTTATTTATCATTGCATCTCTCAAATGACTACTGAATAATGATTCTTATAAACTGTTTTTAAAAAATGAAAGAATGAATCCAAGGTAGGTGTTAAAATGTTTTTAAAAACAGCACTTAAGATCTATTGTGGGGAAAGAAGCTGGTAGTTATTTTTTTTGTCCAGTCTGATGATAAATACAAATACTAGTCTTAAAGAAGGCTGGAGTCATTTCTATTCAGCAGAACAGCAATGTTTTCAATTTTGTATCTTCCCTCAACCTACAATTTGCTATTTACAAGGCATATTTAAGAGTAGTGTTGTTTCCATTCTTCCTAGGGAACATTAAACATGCCTGCTACAAAGGACTCTTGCTAGTATAAAAGGAATTCAGAGACACTAACTTTTTCTAGACCCTGTGCATCCCAGAAGTCCCATCCTACAAAACAGCTTCTATCTACTCTGCAGACCAGTGTTGCAAAATGCAGAGATGGTCCTGCAAGAAGCTCTTGCAGATGTCATCAGGAAGTGAAGCTGCTCAGCACCCAGAATGTTGCTGAGATCTCTGATGTTGCAGTCCCCAGCTTACAGCACACGAAGCTGTAAATAGTGCCAGTGCTTTGAAATTGCCCATTCCATTGTTTGCAGTACAGCAGAGCTTTTTCTTTTGGATGGCTACGAGTATTTGACTTGGCCCTGGAAGTCTTAACTCATTGCCTGTTTGGATATCAGGTTATTATGGGGAGAAAACATATTCTGCAGAGCAAGCAACTACAAGAGAGGGATAGTTCAGTGTAATCCCTTGGGCTACAGGCATGGCAGTGCTTTCAATTGAAATGATCAAATAAAAAGGATTTTTTTAGCTAATTAAAAACTAACAGGGAATATGAATACAAAACATTACTTGTGACTTGTATCAGTAATTAATTTAACAAACACAGACTGAGCTGTCTTCAAATAGCTAGTTCTAAATATAAACTGGGTTGGTATGATGTCAGCTTGAAAAATCAACCAGATTTGAAATGGATATCAGGGATGTTTTCAAAAAGTCTATTGCCGTAGTAACTGTGTAAGATAGAACTAGGTGGATGCATTAATATTTGAGCTGTCAGATTTACCATACAATTTACATGTCAAGTGTCAACCTGATGGGCTATCTTGATAAATGCCTACAAACTACACTGCTACTTAGTGCAAAAACTTTCCTGTTTGACAGTTCAGATTTAGAGACTTCTAGATAGCTCTTTTTCCTTTGAAACTAAATGCAAGGTAACATCTTAGGACATGAAAAAGTACTCCTTACACTTACAGGTGGACTCTGGCAGTCAACAGCTGTAATGTAATATATGATAATAGTGCACCAGTCAGGGGTCTGGGCCAAGGGAGGAAGTGCAATGGCACTGAGTATCCTGTGGTATGAACCCTGTGACACTGTTAAGGAGATTATTATCTCTTTTGTTGCATGCATTGGCTTTAATGGGAGTTTTTTCCATCAGCTTCAATAATTGCATTGGGCCCTAGCAAAGTAGATGAGTGTGGTTTTTAAGACATTTTACTTAGCAAGAGACTATTATTTAACTTTTTAATCATCAAATATAAGTGTCTATGGGATATTTTCTCTTTGCAGAGAAGATTCTATCCAAATTCTTGTGCTGTTGCATAGAAGCAAAACTGCTGTTGTCATACTAAATAAGATCCCAAGAAGAAGTTAGATATGTGCCTCCACTGGTTGAAGCTGCAGGTGCATTAGTAATGTTTTTCTATTATTTAGTTCATATCACTAGCAAAAGACTATGACTATACTTTGTATTTCTTTTATGTCATACAGTGTGGCTCTGTCAGGCAGTAAAATCCGAAATACTACATCTTGCATTTACAAAATTATTCTCTTTTTAATCTTAAGGTGACATTCTTGTTAAATATTCAACTTTAAATATCAACACCTCTTTCTCCTGACTATTTCTGCTGTGATGGGTTAAAGAGGTAGCCAGAGATTCTTAGTCTTTTTTTTTTTTTTAATTTTTGACTGGTATTTTAGAATATCAAATAAATGACTAGGGAAGGCTTATTATTTTGTGCAGGAGCTTATATAATAAATTTCTGCTTTACATGTCAATATGTAGATGCATACATGGCACCATTGTTAACATATCTTGTGAATTTGTGGCTGGTTGCTTTTTTCATGCGTCCACTTGAACACACATACACTTTCTAAACTAAAGAGATTAATTGTTACTACCAAACATTACTATTAGCAGGGATGAAAGGAGAAGGTGTAGATTATGTTCTTTTGGAAAGAGAGGTAGGTTTTATTTGATAACAGCGCCAAGTTCGGTTCCCTGCTTTGTCAGAGAATTCCTAATAGACTAAATCAGATAAGGAAGTGAAGGGAAAGGAAAGAAAAGGAAAAGCAGAAAGCAAGCAAAAAGGAAGGAAAAAAGGAGAGAAAATATGAAAAATTATCTAGGCACTGAAAGTGGATCTTGATATCTTAATCTGGACTAAGTCCACAAGTTAGTTTAAGTCCCCCTATCTTCCGTAGGCCGCACCTCGAGTCCTGTGTTCAGTTTTGGGCCCCTCACTACAGGAAAGACATGGAGGTGCTGGAGCGTGTCCAGAGAAGGGCAACAAAGCTGGTGAGGGGCCTGGAGCACAAGTCTTATGAGGAGCGGCTGAGGGAGCTGGGGCTGTTTAGCCTGGAGAAGAGGAGGCTGAGGGGAGACCTTATCTCTCTCTACAACTACCTGAAAGGAGGTTGTAGTGAGGTGGGGGTCAGTCTCTTCTACCAAGTAACTAGTGATAGGATGAGAGGAGACGGCCTCAAGTTGTGCTGGGGGAGGTTTAGATTCGATATTAGGAAAAATTTCTTTACTGAGAGGGTTGTCAGACATTGGAACAGGCTGCCCAGGGAAGTGGTGGAGTCACCATCCTTGGCGTAGACAAGGCACTTCAGGACATGGTTTAGTGGGCATGGCTGATGGTTGGACTCAATGATCTTGAAGGTCTTTTCCAACCTAAATGATTCTATGATTCTATGATTTTATATATGCCTCTAGCCATGAAAATGATTCTGCTTCACTGAAATCCCACAGGATCCTACAACTCCTGCTTTTATGCATGACCATGACTGCCTTGCTCTTGCCAGCGATTAGCATGTTGGAAACCTCTTGTACTTAAGGCAGAATAAGAACTTTGTTCTAAGCATTTATCTACCTGTGTCCCCTAAGGAGCTAGTTGTGTTTGTAACATGTAACAAATAGTGCAGGACTGGGGACCACACAAAAGATGGTGACAATGATCCTTTCCATACAAAGAAATTGCCAGAGCATGAGTTAGATGTAACTTTTAGGTATTTCACCTAAAATACATGTAACATATATAGGTACTTATACATAAACCAGAAACTGTTTTCAGACTAAGAATCAGAACCCAGGTTTTTTAATACTAGGTGAATGTGCTTATGGTCTCAGCTGCAGAAGCAATGCTCTTTGTGCTTTATAATGCAAAGCGGTGTGACTTTAGAAAGGAGTGTAGAGACAGGATACAGTATGGTGTTCTGGCTAACTCCCCTTCAAAGGAAAAGGAGATAGAGATTGGAGCTCTTTTGGGAGGACAGAACTGAACTGGAGTCTGTAAAGTTCATGTGAGTGCTATAACTCCTAAAGCTCTTGGTGCTATTCTAATACTGATGATAGTGGATTATGTGATAGACAATTGGGTGATAGGGACTTTGCCTGCAGTTATATCTAGAGAAAATTTATACCCACAAACACAGAAACAAGTGGGACTGTGGAACTGTTTTAACTTCAGTTTCTGCTGTACCAAGCTGGACACAGACTGTTCCTCTACAGGGGAAAGGATCATGCATCAGCCACTATATTACTTTGGTGTCTTCATCTGCCAGCTGGTTTTATGAACTATGAGAGATGATGGCATATCCTTAATATTCCTTGACAGTACAATATTTTTACTTAGACTGTCTATTCCAGAACGATGCTTCTCTGATAGAATGGCCAGTCAATCTCACAGCATGATAGAAAACAGATGTAAGATTAGGATGCAAAGTAGTTTTCCAGATACTTGGTCCCAGCATGCTGTACAACCCAGCCCTAGAGTTAACCAGCCAAGTGCTGACACATGTCTTATAGCAAAATATCACTCACAACCACAGTTCAAAGGCCTTGCTACCCTCCAGGGCAATTAATACAGCATCACATTCAATGGTGCTTGAACCAAATCCATTGAACTCTCAGGGGAGGAATAACAAAGCAATCTCAGAGCTCAGACATGAGCAGCATGCTGCTGCAGCTGAAGGTTCAGTCCCTAAGAACACAATCCTTCCTTAAGGATGCTTGTGTGACAATGCATTATAAGAAGTAGATTCTTCTGCCATTAAAATTTGTGACAACACTCTCATTAGCATCACTAAATAAAAGTTCAGACTCTAGATGCAGAACTCCACTTTTCAAACTATTTATCACAAAGGTAGCTCCAAGTGTCTTTCCCTGAGTATTTGGAAGTTGGCTTATGAATGAGAATTTTAAAGAGAGTTTAGAACAAATAAATGAAAGATTCATACTGTACATACACTTTTTTTTTTTATGAGGTTGTATGTATACATTCAGTGATTGTGTTAGTAATACTAACAGCTAACCATAATACCTTTTGCTTCAAGTAAGTACCCAAAGTGATCACATTTCATTTTAGAAATTATGGGCAGTTTTGAATACTAATGCTTGTATTATGCAGCATTTATTCAGCTAATGGTGCTATTGAAAGTACTGAGGCATCTCACAGTATAATTTAGTACTTGGTGTGAACACAATTTGATAGCCACCTTGTACCTGGGATGTCTGAAATTAACTGTGTCTATTATATAATTGCGTCACGCTGTAGAGTGCAGGGAATAACAACAAGTGGCTTTTAACTCCTGATTTCATTTCAGCAGTTCCCACTTCGATTTCTATTTATTAGTGTATGAATGATGTGTTCCCACTGATCCTTCTGTTGTGGTTATGATAGTTCAGAAAGAAATAAAAGCTATGTGCAGATGTGCTTTACACTCTGCTGAACATAACTTGAATATTAAATTGAATATTTTTATTCAGGCAATTCTTGGGAATTCCCAGACTGGTCATATCCAACAGAAACCAATTAGTAGTCCAAGTTCCATTGTAATTAAAAGTAGCATATGAAAATGAACAAATGAATGCGTAAAAGTTTAGTGTTTTTGCTGTTTAAGAAAATTAATATTGTAGTGGTGGCTCCATGTTCCATATTTTTTTCTTTAAGGAGAAGCTGTGAAATTCTTAGGAAGGTATGTTTACATCCTGTCCTACAGATAACTGTTTATGGTGGTCAGTTTATTACCAGTCTGCATGCCTGCATTTTTTTTTTAAAATGGATAAAACATTTATAGATGAGAAAGATGAATCTCACCAACCTTTTTTTGCTTGTTTCAGATCTACATGGTCAGTTCCACATCAGATTCTCCATACCTGTTTTCCTCCTCCCTTAATTCCTCTCAGGTATGCAAGTTTCAAAATTCTCTTGTAACCATGCTTGATTTCTCACACTCGCATGCAGATGTCATAGATGTGGACACAGATGGCTCTTTCAGACCTCTTCTTACAACATAGGTGCTGGGATTTCAGAAACCAAATTCAATAATACATATGACATTACTTAGCCTTGATAGGAAGGAATGATGGTGATGTGAAAGCATAGCTAAAGACAGGGTTTTATTCCAACCAGTTTAATTTGCCCCTTGAATACATACTGGTATTAGGAAGATCTGTCTTTATATTTGCAGGTTATGTAATTCCATAAAGCTAGGAGTATTGCATATAAAAGATTGCTTTCGTTGCTCTAAATATTGTAAGGTGCCTTGTCTAGTGAGTGTAGCTAAGGTTGCTGGATAAAAATCCTTCTCAGTAAACTATATTTTCTTCTATTTTTTACTGGAACATACTTGCTTTTTTTCCAGTGGGATATTTTCTGTTGTTTCTTTTTTTTTTAAAGACACCCACTTGTCAAAAAGATACTGATGCTTGCCAAAATTCTGTCCTGATAGGAAAATTGTATAAAAATGTACGAAGATGCAATCAAAACAATGTAAACTTGCTTGGAATCATTATTAAAATTTTGTTTTAAACTGCTTTTTTACTTCAAACTTTAGAAAGCATACAAAGTGAAAAAAACAGAGCAAGTCAAAATGCAGAGGAAGATGTTGAAACAGGTGGCTTCAATATTTCGAAACTTTGCTGTAAACTGTAAAACAGAACTTTCCTATTTTGAAACGCAAAAAGTGTTTGAAACAAGAAGTTCTTATGATGTGAGCAAACACAATATTTCTGGGTGGTTTTAAGTCTTCCTTTTTGGCCTGTTGCTACCTCAGCTTGATAGTGACAGAAATTGCATTTGTCCCTTCTGAGGGGAGGTGAACTTTGCATATTTTCTAGCTCTTTCATCCAAAAGCTTATACTTTGCGTTGTTTGTCTCATCTCTCATAGTACTTCCTCCAGACCAGAGTGGGAGTACAGTAGAGAAGGAGTGTGGGGGAGATAAGGTGCTGGTTGCCATCTGTAGTGCTTCTTTCCTATAAATTATTATTTTGATAATTTGTGCTGTCAGTTAAGCAAATTCATCCCTGCCTGATCACTCTAAAACAATACTTTGAGGATCTGCAGTCAAGTACTTATTTATCTTTCGCTATCAGGAGTTAAACACAAAGCAATACAAAAAGAATTTTTGTAATGACTAGCTTAGAACAAGTAGTTGATGGGCTAGAAACTGCTTGGTAGAAGTCTTTGTGCAGTATTAAAGCATATTAGAGAAAGAATGTATAGCAAGGTCTATAAATGGTCAAAAAGGTTCCAGGAAAGCACAGCTGTTCTAAAGAAACTAGCCTGAAATTATTAAAAAAAAAAAAAAAAGGTCATAATTAAAAATCTAAAATTGAACTTTTTTTTTCTTTGCTCACGTATTGTCCTTCATTCCCTGTAACTGTAACTGATTGTGTTTAATGGGCCTCCAATGCCTCCCTTTTATGTGATTTTCCTTTCGTAGGTCATATTACTTTTATTGCCTCTCTCTAGATCAAAAGCGTAGGAAGAAGAAAGGAAAAATGGTGACCAAGAATGATGTCTGCAATCTTCCACATTTAGCATTATTTTTCTAAATATTCTTACCTTTATTTAATGCAGCTTTTGCTCATTAGAATTCTAGGAGTCACTGTAGATAATTCTTCACCATCCTGGGTATCCCAACCTTTCATACGTTCATAGAAGTTACTGTTTTGCCAGCCCTAGTGATATAATTCTAAATTTCAGTTGCTTTCTTTAGATTTTATTTGCCATCTGGCTATATGAGCTAGTATAGCTTACATTTTTTTTTTAAATTTTCTTTTGAAACTTTGAAAACTAGAGGCATCACCGTTTTTCTAAAAGAATGCCAAATTATCACAAGACTACAGGCACTGATAACTTTAGAAAACCATCAAAATTGTGAGGAAATAGTAGACCACTTCCATATATTCATATGTTGAATTTCAGAAGCCTAGTGCTTCGTGTCTCTGCCCAGGATGAAATGTAACTCCTGGGCAGTGCGGGGATTTGTATCTTGTAAGCACTTAAAACTACCCTCTGAATTTCATTCGCTATTCTTGGGAAAAGTGTATTGCCCTTAGGTATGGAGTTGTAGAGGTAGGCAACATATGTATATTTGCAGGAAATGATCTCCCGTATTGTACAATTTTTGCCAGGGTACGTTAACTTTAAGGGAAACTGAGAGAGTTCCTGCCTTCTATATGAATTTCCACAGCCTGCTGGTAGCTGTGGCTGCAGTTCTCACAAGGAGTGGCTTTGTTATGTTGTAGGTATTAGTATGAATTTCTCCATGGTGCTGTGATGTCTTTGTCTTCCCTCTCTTCCCATGCCAAGCCTCTCCCTCATCCACAGGTTTGGCCTCTTTCAACAGCGATATCCTTACTAATGCAATGTAAGCAAGACTTTTGATGCTATAATTCTTTTTGGTAATGACTGCATAGCTGAATGTCATCTTCCATTAATCTGCCAGTAATTATCCTTGTGTTTAGAAACAATAATAGTAAAAGGATATTTAAATGTTGGCCTTGAAGATGTAATTTTAAAGTGATTTTGTACATCACCTAAATTCTGTATAAAGGTACAAACTCTACAGAGCAAAGGAAAAAAAAGTCAATGGGGGACTTGGTTTAGATTTTATAAAATCTTGAAAAACACGACTGTTGTGTTTTCCTCTAATTTTCAGTATACACATTGTCACAGGTACTTGTAGCAGCAAAAAAATTGGATAAATGTATGTAATTCTACAGCACTGCATCTTTTTTCAAAGAAATGTAAAAAACTTTCAGAAGTGCTATTTCAGTGGAGCCGTTCATTTCTGTAATTGGGCAGACCTATGACAAGTCATGGATTTTGATGTCTAGTAACAGCCTGAGTTATCTTCTAACTAAATAAAGCAACCTGTTTCAGGCTTGACCTCACTTTCATACAGACATTAGGAAAGCCAGTGATTGTAAACACAGATGGTCTAACACATCATGTCATGCTGCTGCCCTTGTGTTGGAACAGGGCTAAATCTTGCATTGAGAATGAGGATTTTTTAATGTCAAACAAAGCACTTAATTAAAAACAGATTTCAATATTTAATGACTACACAGTAGCTTATTAAAATGTTTGCACGAGCGTTTACGATGTTTGGTAGATTAAATACCAATATATTTATTAAGTGTAGAACAACTTGCATTGCTATTGCATCAAATCCAAGCCTCACCCCTGTGATGCTACAGAGGCTCCCTAGCCTAGAAAAACAGATTTAACATTTGTGCATTTGGGACAATGTTTGGTGAACTCAGCATTATTTGGGAAGCAGGTTACAGTCAGAGGGTACAAGGAGAATCTGAATGGACAATTTGGTAATTTTTCTTGTAGGACTCCTACATCCCTAAATCAGAAACAACTGGGTGAAATCTCTCTGCTTGCAGCCTAGCGGAGCATCTTCTTCGCTGTTTAACATTTGGGGGGTTAAAGGCATCTGTAGAGATTCCCACAGCCACACTAGGACGTACATATGTTCACAATCTACCCCTATTTCTTCCCTGAAATCATAGATTGAAGGCATGGGTGGTTTCTTTTTCTGAGTTTAAGGTATGAAGCTTATGAAGTTTGTTACATTTCAAACTAGAAGTGCACAGTTGCAATTTGAATAGACGGTCTTTTAACTTAGAGCCTTGGAGAACCCACCAACTCTCTCCCTCTTTTAAACTGTGAGGTAGAGAGCCATTTCCTTCTCCTGCAACACATACATTGTCTTGGTGTATGCTGAAGATGCCTTACTGTTTTCATGCCATTGGCTTGTTAAGTGATAAAAATAGAAGACCACAATGTCTCTCCTCTTTCCAGGATGAAAATATTTCAATGTTTCTTTTCTAGCAGCTCATTTAAAAATGATAAACAAACATCTCGTCACTGTTTTCCTTTGGGACCTTTTCCTCCATATGAAAGAAAAAAATTCGCCATTCAGTTTCCTAAATGATGCTTCTTCTGAGGAAGTCATTGTGGCTTCAAACTCTTGCATATGGTATTGTACATACATACTTTAATGCTATGGTCCTGTGAGAGATGCTAGAAATTTATACCTCCATCTGCAATAAGTTATGACCACCTGCATCAGCTCAACCATGCTGCTAATGTGGGAGCCCTCCTCCATTCCTGCTGCCTTCCCAGATTATCATTTACGGAGGGGGTCTAGTGCCTTTAGAGATTGAAGTCAGGTTGTTACTCATGACCTTCCATGAGAAACGTGGTTAATCAAGGGCACCATTCATCCCAGCAGAATGGGTGGTTTAACCTTTGGGGAAAAAATGTGATCTGTTGGTGATTAATTTGAAAAAAAGAAGCATCAATGTTTGTAGTCTGAATCACTTCTTACAGGCTATTCAGAGAGCTCTGCACAACATCATGGTTCCCCTTGTACTGTAGGTTTTTGCATGCTCTGACAGTAGAGCTGCTGGATGGGGCCTCTGTCAATACACTTACAGAAATCACTTGTCATGCATATTTCTAATTAAATTTAATTAAATTTTCATTTGAAACAATTTAAAATGAGATTGCATCTTTTTGCAACCAAATGTTAAGATATCATAAAATACATATTTTAAATTTCTACACCAAGGAGTTAAATATTTGATGGTATGATGGTTTTGGACAGCAGCAAAATTTAATCATTGAATTAATGAATATTTATTAAATCCAGCAATACTCCTTACAATATTACACTCTCTAGACTGTAGATTTTCTCAATTTCTATTTTCTGGAGTTAGATGGCTCTGTGTATTTGAGTCTTCCCTCTGTCTCACATTCAAAGGAGTAAAAGACATTTTTGCTGCTTAGTGCAAAATCTTGTTTTTTGCATTTCTGTGACGTCTTCCATACAAGAATCTCAAAGACCTTTGATGTTAGAGATGCAACTTTGCAGCACCCTTAGAGACAGGGAGCATCGTGATCAGTGTCTGAACAATAAGACAAGTCAGGCAAAAAGAATTTTAATAACTTAACTAAGCAGACAAACAAGCTTGTGGCATAGCCAGGAAAAGAATACAGAGCTGTTCTTTCCAGAAGAGAATTGTTAAATTTTTATTTTATTTTTTCCCCAGCAAATAACTCCCCAAGCAGTGTAATTTCAATCATTCAGAAATGATTTGTGAGTTTGACTAGAATTTATGCAAGAGTTATCTAAAAGTTGACAAAAAAGATCGTCTTTATTCCTAACTGCTGAAATGAACATTTTCACTGTTTTATTTAGAATTATTTTTCAGCTTGCCCCCCATGGAGGAGGTAAGGCCCCTCCCTCCTCTTCGTGTAAGCAGGAGGGAAGGAGGGCTGTGGAACCTAGTGTGCAGTATGCTGCAGGGCGGGAGAAGGGCACGCCTGCAGGGCTGCCATCAGGGTTCCTGGCCTCTTAGGCAGGCAGCACAAATGAATCTTGCTCTTCCACTCTTGTACTATTACGGGAAAGTACAACAACAGATTTTTTTGGTTTAGTCCTTTGCTGCTTTCATTTACCAAAAAGACTTTAGGTCTGAATAGGCTGGCTTTGAAATATCCCTAATGAAGTAGTTAGAATAAGCATTAGAAAGCTGGAGAGAAGTGTTTAAACTCTATCAAGCAGAGGAGAAAAAGAACCAGCTTTTTGGCTCACCAAAAAATGACATTAATTTTGTTAACTGAATGCAATTTTCAGTTTCCTTGCTTAAAAAAATTGTTTACACAGGTTTGCTCCTAAGCTTTATTCATACGTATTTTCCTCTATGAAAACACTGGGTTTCCTTACAGCTTCACCTAGTTGCATTATCCTTAGGAGTACATGTCAAGGTGCAGTGAGTTGTTTCTGTTATTATTTCTAAAAAAAACCACAATAAAATTTTTGGCTTATGTCACCTCATTGGGCCAGGTTATTCTGCAAATTATAAGTCACTGTTGTTTCTGGACACATCAGGAGTGATGAGCCAGCTCTGACACTTCACTGCAGCTGGGCTGATAATTCTTCACCTCCTTGGAATCTTGAATCATTTTTCAAAAACAGAGTTGTGAATAATGCTTGGTGGATAACCTAAGCCAAGATTTTTGGGAAATTGATTTCAGTTTAACTCTGTTAAAAAGAATGAGAGAAATGCATGTTTGTTCTATTGTCCTATAGGTATTTGGTGTATTATATAAGTTGTTGCACAACTGGAAGCAAATTCATGAATTTTCACTGTCCATTTATCCCTAACGGCATAGCTTATCATTATAGTCATTAAATATTTTCCTTATTTATACCAGTCCTGTTGTGAGATCTCAGCTTGATTTCCAGACCTTGCAGATTAGTACAAGGTTACTGAGGTATGTATGAATTACTTTGGAAGCCTCATTATTTTTCCTGCTCAAATAGTAGAACGTACTGCAGTGCTGAAATCGGGGAGCAATTCACAGCAGATAATTTAATAGATTTTCACCCCTTTCTCTGTGCAAATATTTTAAACATCTTTTTTCTGCAATTTGCTTGCCTACTTTTTCATATTATGTAGTTATTTCTGTGTGAACAAGTTCAGGCCAGCTGATTTTTAACAATCTGCTCCATGTAGATCACTTTCATATTGTTTTTTTTACCAAGACTGTCTGGCAATCTGCTCTTTTCTAATTCTAATGCAGTGTTGTAAATGCTTTAGTACAGGGGCTTTGTTCTCTCAGGCTAAGGGAGAAAGAATGACAGAAATATAAAGTAGAAGATGAGTTCATCTTGGAAGTTTGACATAAAGATTTCTCCCTGGCCCTGTCATAAGAAAAAGCCTTGGACATAGGGACCTAGTGTTCAAAATTCCTTGATCCTTTTCTGACCTGTGGAGGAAGATATAATTTAGGCTTACTAGCTTTCGGGAAACTTGACATCCTCCTCTCTGCTATCATATTTATGCCATCTGATTGCATGTGCATTCATTCACGTGATCTTATTTGGAAGATCTTTGCCTGGTTTATTTAATTCCCCTGGGTGCCTAAGCTTTGCACATGGGTATAATTTTGTTAATCTCTGTAGTCCCAGATCAGCAGCACAAGCTATTTCATATAAATGCCTTTTTGAATGGTGCCTTGAGAATAACTACATATTTTTAAGTGTCTTTTTCCCATCTCTGACTGAATAAAACTGCTTTCTTGGGCCTATGAACAAGCTGAAATTAATTCACTGACCTTCCTACTTGTAGGCTGTGCTGTAGTGCTTGTATTAGGCATAGTAGTTCCTTCTTCAATTCTTATGAGAATATTTGCACTCTCCTTTTTTTGTGAGGACAGTTCTTATGAAAGTTAAAAATCACTAAAGGGAGATAATGGCAAGAAAATCATGAGGTTCAGAGTGAGTAACAGTATTATTTTGGCTAAGGAATTTTGAGAGAATCTGAAGTTTAAATTATGCCTGAGGGCTATATCTTCTGTTAGTTGAAATCTTGGAGCTAAGAAGAAAACAATTAGTTGAATAAGTAAGCTGAAGAGTATGAACAGAGGAAAGAAGTAACTAAGTTGTCAAGGGTCTTGGAAGGAGCTTAGATGTTAGGTGGAATGGCTTAGGACAGTGGTGAAGGAGATTTAGCAGGCATCAAAAGGCAGTGGGTTGTATTTATTGAATGGATGTTCAACATGTTCTACGGTCATGTTAGTAACTGCTCAAGGTGCTACCTGACAAGGAAACACTGGGGAAAACACGAATGTCACCATTTCCATGCTGTGATTCTGAAATTTTTTTGTGGTTCAGAGGTTCATAGGTTGGAAAATAACTTGGGGAAAGTTTTTTGGACAGTTTTACTAGGAATCTCTTTTTGTGTGGACAGAATCCCAGTGTGAATCATAGAATCTTTTTGCACTAGCCCACAGAGACCAGATCAGTAGTTAGAGCAAAAATAGATGAGTACTATGTTTCTACCATTTTGATAACAATGACTGTTTATCTTGCCTCAAGTGCCTTACAATTTAAATACACTATCCGGAAAAGTTTTGTTTTGATTTTGAAGAGCAGGAAGAGATGTTCAGAATGAGGGGATTTGCATTTAAAGTTCCTGCAGAAAAGTGGTGACACAGCTGGGAACTAAACTCTGAGCTCCTCATTCCTAGACTAGAGTCTTAACCGCAAGATTATTCTCCCTGTGTTTACAGATCCTTCACTGATGCAGATAAATGTTATGGTATGAAATACAATTCAGCTGATTTACATCAATAGGGAACTGACCTTTTATAGGAAGAAGACAAAACTTCAGAGTTTGATTATTCAATTGGAATCTATTTTGGTTTCTTAATACAAGGACTATAATCGAGAAGAAAGCATGTCTACTGCAGATTAAAATTAATCTTGCTTCATTCTATATCTATTCTGTCTTGTAATAAGTTTATACAAAGAGAAAGCTAGTCGTCTTTTTTTTTTTTTTTTTTGGTAATCATATAACAGTCTTTTAGGTATTTGGATTCCATGATCTGTGCTGTATAACACTGGCATCTGTTAACCCTGTTAAGCTTGTTTCTTACAGAAAGACACACTGTATTTGATTATGGGCTGAGGGAAGAAAATGAACAAAACTACTGCAAAATTAATTGCAGAACTATGCTCACTGAATTGAGTTGATAATGAAAAACATGACATGGAAAGAAAAGTTAATGAAGAGAAGGGTGATAGCAGAATGACATTTAAGAAGAGGTGAGATTTGGATTTGATCTTTGTGGTTAAGAGTCAGTTGCTGTTACTTTTTATGATTCAATAATACTGAGGTTCAACTATATGGGAGGTTCCTCAGTAGTCTGCATCTTTGAAAATGCTGTAAATAAACCTGAACTAGAGGGACTGCCATATACATTTTGGAATCTTTTGTAATGTATATAATTTATCATTTTAGAGTGGTAGCCAGGAAAGGATCTGATTGAATTGTGGGGTGGGTGAACGCCTTTCTTTTTATCTTTTTTTTTCCTTTTTTTTTCTTTTTTTTTTCTTTTTTGGTTGTTAATAATGATCACCAGCAATATGCCATTTATGGTGAACTCTTGATTCTTTCTCTTCTGGGAGCAATATTTTTTGTGGCATTTTGACATGTTTATCTGATTCTTCACCTGACATTTCATTAACTCATTGGTCTTGATTTTTCCCTTACAGGGATGAAAATTGAGAGCAGCATATTGGTGTGCAGCTAGTGTGAGGGAGCGCAGGTTTGAATTCAATGACAGAATCCTCCTGCCTGCCAACCTACTGCTCTGAACATGCCAATGTGTCTTTTGGGATTCTGAGACTGCAGCTAGAGTTTGGCTAATAATACAACCCATGTAGTCTTCAACCTTGTGTTACCAACTGCTATTCTAGCACAAGCTCTTGCACAAGAAAGTGGTGAACCTGATTGCAGAATTGATTTGGCTTAAAAAGAAACTGGCAAACACCCCTACTTTATTTTTCAGCTAAATAATTTTCAGTTCTGGCTTGTTGGATGACTGCCAAATGCTTATAATGCTCTGGTACAATGGGTAAGAACTGGCAGCAGGGATGTGATTGTCATTATTTTACCCTAGCGCTACTGTGAAAAAGTTCTTGTGAAAAGGGAAGAGATGCCTTGAGATGTTTTGGCTGAATTGCTACTACTAGGTGCCAGGACAAGCCTGCAATTCTTTAAACTAAGTGGAAAATGCTCCCCTGGTCTGGAAATCTCAGAAATCTTCCTCCTTCCTGGTTTTGAAATTATTTCAAAACAAAACAAAACAAAACAATTAATTTTTGCCTAATGTTGAACACTTTTGTAATTATATCCTAAATGTTTTTTTCCTCTGGATTTCTGTGTTTACCTTCTCTGAGATTTTGCAGATGCCTCTTAGCATATCATACACTCAGGGAACATGAAGAGATTCTTTGTTGTAGAGGAAAACAATGCACCTGGCAATAATGTTATATATTTCATGGACTGTCTAAGTAGGTCAATCCTGACTGGGGTGGCAAGAACAAACTCAGTTTCTGGTGAGGGAAAAAAGAATCCTATGTCCTTCTCAGTGCTGAATAGGGTGGAAAATAGCAAAGATGTTTTGCTGTCCTTGATAGATATTGACAGGAAATGTAGTTAAACCTATATTTAAAGGTTTCTGGAGGCCTATACCTGTGTGATCCTCTTCTTCTCCAGTGTTAGGCTAGGGTAGTTGAACTGCTGATTAATGCAACTACATTAACATAAAATTGGAATACCTAATGGAGAAGGAGCACTCTGTTTCTTGGTTTGGTTTGTTTGGGTTTTTTTGTTGTTTTTTTTTGAGATTCTTTTTTACTGTGTGCTGCTGACCAGAGCCAAAGTCAAATGCATCTATCTACAGTTTGAGCTGTGAGTGATTTCCAGTTGTGTACTCAATCTCTATTCCAAAGTGCAGAGTTCCCATTTTGATTTATATTAGCAATAGACCAGTGTTTTCATTTTTGATAGTCATAGTAATTCCCATAGATATATATATATTTTTTAAACCCTTCCATAAAGACTACTGGCTTTGGCCTTGATTCTGGCATTGTCTTAAAAGGGACATTACACAGTTAGAAAGGGGGCACCTGTGTTTAACAATACCACAAAATTGAAAGCATTCAAATACAACTGAACATTATCAAGATTTCCAGCTCCATTCAGAATAAGGAAGAATTTTCCTCACTGCAAATTGGTTCACACTTAGACACTCTGCCAGCAGACAAAATTGGATTTTTTTTACAGCAGCCAAAGTATTGTATTTACGTTATCTGAGTGCGTAATGAAGCCATTAAGCTGAAAGTTCCCAGGTTTGAGCGTACAAGGAGAACATTTGAAAAGAGTTAGAAGGATTGTATAGTGCTAAGACACTGTAGACTGCCTGATAGGTGCCATCAGAATAGGCTGAGCTCAGCCAGAAGGCTTTTGCAGGGGACATAGGAATATCAGATACTGCTATTTCTACTGTCTTATTGTGACCTGCAAGAGACAGTATAATATGTCATGATCACAGGTGTAGCTTGCTTTGTGTGCTGGACCATTTAGACATGTAAATGTCACACTTTTAAAACTCCAGGAAAAGGGCAAACGAGGTGTGATATCAGCTGCCTTCTACAGAGTTCCACTTTTGAATCGCAGTTCTCTATCCTAATATCTTTTTCTTGCTGCTTTTGGCCTTTACCACTACTAAATTACATGTGTGATTGCTGGGCTGGCTGAAGCCTGCCTTCTCCTCTTGTTCTTTGCCTGCTCTCTGCAAATGCCCTAGGGAGGGAGGAAGGAAATGGATTTGAAATGAGGAGGAAGGAGGTTAGGAGAGAGGTTCAGGAAATAACAGCTTCCTCCTACTTACACAACTCTGTAGTTCTGGTAAATATTTTCATTAATGACTCAAGTGGTGGATTAGAAGGATTTCTAGACTTATGAAGGACTTGCAAGTTTGTTAGATTTTAATTAGAAGTCAAAATTATCTGGAGAGTTGAAGATGTGACTTGGAAAAGTCAGGATATTGTCCAGAAAGGGGAAGTGGAGGTTCAACACTTAGGCAGAACTAATCAACTGCTGCAGTATTGGGTGTAGGAATACAGGCTAATACCAATTCTGAAGGAAAACATCTAGCTTAGAGTTATAGCTGATTATGAGCTGGGTTCAAGCCAAAAGCCTCATGATGCTGTGAATAAGATAAACAAGACTGTGTGTGGAGCATAGCCCGCAAGATACGTGGAGTCAATTTGCTACTCTGTTCCCTGCAGCAGTCTCAGCTGGAGTAGGCTGTCCAGTTCTGGGCACTGCGTGTTGTGAAGGATGTTGGCCAATTGGAGACAGCGCAGCAGAGGGCAAGGAGAACGGTCAGTGACTTGAAACACAGGGAAAGTTTAAATAAACTGGGGTCGCTCAGGCTAGATAAAAGATTGAGATTAATTTAAAAATGTAGAACAAGATGCTGCAAAGAGGGAGGGAATAATCTGTCCTCCATGTCTAACAGCTGAGACAAGAAATTATGGAATTACACTGCAGCAAGACAGATTTAGATACTGAGTCAGGATAAACCTTCCTGAGAAGGGTAGTGATGTACCAGGATAAATTACTAGCAGAGGCTGTTGAGTCTCCATTACTCCATAGAGGAAATCTTAAGGAATGCAAACTATAGATCTGTCAGGAATGGTATAGCTATCATGGTTCTCCCTTGTGGAAAGGGTATGGTCTAAAGGATTTCTCAAGTCCACTAGAGAGACAGATTTTTTTTTTTTTAACTTAGGTAACTGTGTGTGATTTTTTTATTTTATTTTATTTTTTCTCTCAACTGGGAGACAGATTAAGAAGTGGGAGCAGCAAGAAGCATAGGATCACAAGATAATTCAGGTGGGAAGGGAACTCGGGGTCTCTTGACCAACCCTGTTCAAAGCAGGGTTAGCTATGAGATCAGGCGTGGTTACTCAGGGTTTTATCCATTTGGGTCTTGAAAACCTCCAAGGATGAAGACACACAACTAGCTGCTTTTACCACTGGCCTGAGAGTGCCTCCTTCTCCCAGCTGATGCCCACCTGGTGAATGTTCATCCTCTTCCCTGGTCTGGTACAACTGAACCCCCTGTCTCCTTGATTTCCCTTTCTAACTCCTGAGTGTGAAAGAGGCTTCAGTCCTTGCTCAGAATAGCCATACAGGTACCTTGTACCATGAAACTGAGCAGACACCTCTGACTGTGCATTGACTGCTAGTGACACAGCTAATGTCCCCACAGAGACACCATCCTTGACTTAGAGGTGGGATTTTTCAAAGGAATTCAGGAGAGTTCAGCTCTATAAACCACTGCCTGCCTTTAGAAAACCCCACACCCAAATGAATACAAGATTTTTAAGACAGAAGTTTTTCTTTTAATGTCTTTCTTGTGGATGTTTTAGGAGACACTGGATTGAAAATAATGCTTGTGTTACATGAAACAGTTGAGAGAGCAATTCCATGGAGAAGACCAAAGTAGAGGAAAACAAGACAAAGAGATATCTTCGGAACTATTGATCAATTGAATGAGTGGGAAGAAATGAATGTGAAATAGGACATCATGGCTGACTTTTGTATCAAAGGGAGAATGATGCATATTTAAAAATAGTTTTCTTATTATTTCTTAACCCCAGTGCTTATTGTTCAGTTTTTTCTCCAGTTTCTCATAATTTTTCTGATTGTTCTATAATAGGATTTTTATGAGCAGATACTCTTGCTAATAAATGGCTTAATCTAGCTTCCTCTGAAGACAAGGAGAGATTCCTATTGATTTCAGTGGGAAATTAATTAAGTCAATTTTCTTTAAACTTGGCACCAGTTGTTGTCACTTAGAGCTATTGTTCAGGAGATGGTAAGTCATAGAAAAGGTGGGAATTAGTGTCTGATCGTGTTGCCCAAATGTGCTCTGGGCTAGATCCAAAATAAATTCATGTTTGTATAAACTGTCCAACATATCAAATTGTCCTTGCCCAGCAGTTTCTTCTCTTTGCTTGCTACCATTCTGAACCATTTTATTTGCTTTACCTTCCCATCTGGGCCTTCAAGCTCTATTGGCCCTCACTTTGCTTGTGGCCTCAACAGTTTGCAGCCCTCAAATTGAGGATGGAGTTCTCATTGTGCAATGAGTTTAATAAGTACCATATGTCCTCATGATGTTTCCCTGTCCAGACAAGTCCTGTTATTTTGTTGTTTGGATGATCTAGTTTCCTTCTTTAGCAGGCTGCTGAGTTGAAAATATCCACACAAATGGTTTCATTCCAGTGAGCTCCAGCGATAGAAGCCTATTTCCTCTAACAGCTGGCCATACGTCATTGTAAAATTGTAAATGCTCAAAACTTTTGCTCCCGTTCCCAGGGGTTCCCCCATTAAAATGATTTTGCATTCACTACCTGCCAACAGGGCCTGTAAGTGAGCCAGAAAAGCAGCAGATTAGGCATAACTATGAATTCTGAGTGGAACAGAGGGGTTGGAGATTGAATTTTTAGCTGAAAAATAAAAGGGCCTTTCATGAGAAACAAAAAATTGAGTACTAAGTGCTCTGTGGGGCCTTTATATTGAACTGTAGTTTACAATTAACACCTCTGCTGTTTTATCACCATGGGAATAGAAATCCTCCAAAAAGTTGATTGTGTTAAGATTTGCCCTCCACATCTTGGAGATCTTCTTCCAGCCAGATTCTCTTATTTCTGTAGGCAGAATAAGTCATTGTGACTTTCCCTTTAAAAAGAAGCTGGGTATTAACTGCACCATTCCAGTCTTTTCCCTAGGCTTGTATAGATCTAAAGTTTTAATCCTTTCAGTTTTACAGACCTGCAGAAATAAGTAATGAGAGAAAAGTCTCTTGCATACTTGTACCTATAAAAGCCCAACAGTGTCATGAACAGACCAATTGTGTAGTACAACAGATGCTATGGTCTTTCAACCTTCATAACAAGGAAGAAAAGAAAGTCAATTACACATTTGCAACCTGGAAATATTTCTAAGGAGTGAAGCTATCTTTCTATAATGAATATTTATAATATGATTGTTTCAGTTCTTAATTATTAGTAAGAGCATATCTCTTGCATTTTGCTTCTATAACCTGTGCTTGCGAGCACAGCAATTTGACGTTCCTTGTGATACAGTTTGTTGGCACATATGAGCTTGTGTTTCTAGTAACAGACCATTTCTTTTAAACAACTTATCTGTTTTCCTTTCTTCTATGATAACTTGACCTACATGCCAGTGATTGCCTGCTGATGTTGAAATGTAGTGTCACTCGTAATGTTTTTTTAAATTGGAATAATTATACTTTTCTGTTAGTGTTTTATGTAATAGATATGATGTATTTTTGTTTGACAGATGGAGGGGGAGAAGACTTGCCATATTTTATCTACTATTAAAATTCACTTAATGTTGTACTGTGTTGTCTTTGGAGCTGTCCTGACTTAGGTGCTTGATACTGGAGAGCTGTTAAGCAAGAGATAATTGAATGCTACTTCAGTGTTGTATAGCTTTATGAGACCTGACGCCAGTATATAAATATGGAAAGAATATTTTGGTGGTTGACATAATGGAAGAATTAAAATAGTTGAGAACAGGAAGACAAAAGCCACCAGTAACCTGTCAGATTAGCCTTAACAAATGCTCCTTAGAGACATGTTTTCGGTGGGAGTCCGTAGAAAAGAACCTGAAAGGAAAATGACCCAAAATAAGTAAAGGCAGAGGAACGCTTTTCTTCTTATTTGTGCAGGTTTTGTTTTGCTTTCATTTTTGAAGAGACAGAAGCCAGAAAAAAAAGCCCAACTCCTATTCCCTTTCTGATAATCAGCCTATAAAACTAGTAGCTAGTGCCATAAATAACAGCTGTATAACTGCTGAAAGGTCTGGAAACTGAAATGTGTGGTGATGTATGATACAACTTTAAGTGATGGCTTTAAAATATTATTGGTGATACATTTTCTCTTTCTCAACATAACTCAGGAAGCAAATATGAAGGTCAAAAATAATTAAAATGGGCTTTAGATGTGCTTGGCTTTTTCTTAAAGTGGAATTGAAATAGGAGCTTTATAGATATGTATATATATATGTTTTTTTCATTATATTTGACAGCATAAACTTCTTCAGTTTAACAGTCTCTATGGTGAATAGTCTAATATTATTCTTTAAGCAAGTGAAGGAAAACATGCCAATTTGATCACACTGAAATATTAAAAAAATTTTATATTTCAACCAAATATAGATAACAAGATAGAGAAAAGTATTTTAGGCTTTTTAGCTGACATGCTTCACTTTTTGTTCCTCTTACTTCACAATGCTTGACTTGAGCTGTATTCTAACCTGTGGCATAGCCCATCGTTGAGGTTTGGAGATCTTGAAAAGAACTGGACAGAAACAAAAGAAAATGAATTTTCATAACATTTCTCTGGGGTAATTCTTAGATCAGAGCAACCTTAAGGGATGAGGAGTGCACATCTATATCAGAATACTTGTCAAAAAACCCCAGCCCTTGAAACAAGGGAAATTTCAGGAAAAATCCCCTAATGATTATTAACAGAAATATAGAAAAACTGCAGAATAAAACCAATATTTGTTCAGAAACATCACTTCACAAATTGTAACTTAACAATTGAATGGGTAAAAGACAAGAAAAAGATCAAGTGTTTATGTTCTACTTGGTTGTTATTGAAAATATTGTTTGGTGAGACATTCAGAGTTATTGCCATGTTTTGGGACAGGTGACTGTTCAATGGCTTTTGTATAGTTCCTCACACTTCACTTATAGTGATAACGGTCCCAGTTCTTGAGCTGTACATGCATTAATTCATTTTTTATTTTGTTTAATCCTGAAAGTTTAGCTTTCCACTCAGGAGGCAGAAAGGATGATTGATCACAAGCAGTATTACTGCTCCTCCAGGTACATGATCATGTACTTGATATGTTTCATGTTCCCTGGGGGAAGAAAAGAAAATTCTGGCAAACATGACCTTCCTCATGTCATCATGGTACTCTTGATTGCAGACATGTTTCTTTTATTTGCTTACTTCTACCTTTACAGAATGACGGTTAATCTTGTGGTGTTGCAAATCCTTTCTCTGCCCATTTCATGATATTTCACATTTTTATTATAAGCCTTGAGAAGCTAATCTTTTTGCTCAGACACTAGCCTTTCATAACAAACCCCATACCACCCATTGTTTATCAAACAGTAATAATATAGCAAGCTCTGTTGTTTCTTATTTTTGGACTAATCACACAAAAATATTGATATAAAATTCATTTTATCCTGGATTTCAGTGTAGCTTTTTATTGACTACATCTTATGGAAGTAATTTTAAAATATAAACAAATTCTTACAAATCACAAAGATTTACACATTCTTTCTAGGTTTTTTTTTCTGTTCTATAGAAATCTTAAAGTTACATTCACGTTTTTATTTGGGAAAAATGTAAATGCTCTTTATAAGTTACAGTAAGGCTGGCATTGAATATAAATAACTCTGGCAAGTACAGGTACCAAGACCAGTGTGATGAACTTTCACAGTTTAAAATGCAGTTTTGCCCTTAAGTTTGATCTACACTGATGTAGTGTTATTAATAATGAGATTGTATTTCCCTTCAAGAGAGGTTTTAAAACAATATGTTTTTATAGCATCTTATGTGGTGGTTTCTGTGCTTTTGATAGGGTTCAGCTGCCTTATGCTATCAAGCTTCACTTAAAAGCAGAGATAAGAAATTATTTTGAAATCTCACCTTCAGATACAGTCACATGACCCTTGCAGCTGGGATTTTGAAGAAAAGCACCCAATACAGTGAATATTTTGATAATATTTTGGATGTTGACAATGTTATACTGTCTGACCAGTCCATGTATTTTTTTAATATGCTAGCTGATAATAATATGGAAGTTTTGTATGGCAGTAGTGCTTAGACACTTGATACAAATAGCCATTTTGAAAGGGACAGAGACTAGTTGTTCCATATGAGATTACAAAGCTCAGTGATAATTATGGGCCTTAACTGTGTTTGAAACACTGACTTGGAGATGAACTGAATCACATCTCATGAATTTTTATTCCACTCAGAAAAACATGGAATGCCAGATATGTCCTTTTTTGCAAACTATTTCACTGAGTTAGTGGTATGATTTTCTGCAAAATTCCCAGATAATGACATGATTTTTTTAAAAAATGAAGTACCTGGCATCTTCCAGGTTTTTATAACCTGGAAGTGGTTTGTAACTTGTAGAAAGTAGGGGGTAATTCAAGCAAATATTGACATATTTTCCTTGTCATGGGTCTTTTCATCATCCCTACCATCAGTTGCTGTTGTATGATAACTGGATGAAGGCATCCCCTCAGCAGACAGAAGAACTCTCCACATATCTGTTTGGAGGTCACTCATGTACCTTACCTGGGAATGAATAATGCAGCTGTGAAAAGAATAACATCCTATTAGCTGCTAATAAGATGTTTAAGCGCAGTGACATTCTAGAGATCATCAAGTATAGCTGAACTCTGAACATATTTATTGCTGAATTGGTCCTTGAGGGGAAAAAAAAACCATCAGGAAAGGTGGATAATGTGGTACTGACACAGGGGATGAGTTATGAACTATCATTCATAACATTTCATTTTTAAGAGCTCTACTTTTCCAGTGGTGGCAAGCATTTGTTATGGGGTTTTTTATACTTTGAAATAATAAAACAACCCCAAATCCCTAACCATAAACCAAAACAACAACAACAACAAAGCAAAACAAAAACCCCAAACCCACAGAGGAGCCAGTTTTAACTTTCACTATTACCTAAAAACTGTGCTCTGGCTCTACCTTGCACCTCCCTCGCTCACAAGTTCTCTGTCCCCCCCCACTAATGGGCTTTGAAGGGCAAGCAGACAAAAAGTGCAGTCCACAGACTCCCTCGGTTGATAATCATGTGCCTCAGTGACACCAGGGCTGCCTTAGTTCACCTGAGAAGCCCTGTATTTCCCAGAAGAAGGAAGGAAGGTCTTGATTCCCTTCCTGGCAGACCAGTGTAGGCCTGAACGGATTTTTACCCTATGTCATTGCTGTCCTTAAAGCCCTTAAGCAAAATTTATATAGTGCACTAGCAGTTTTGTTTACTTTATTTCCCTGAATGAGATTTTGATTATACAGTATCTCTGTCATATGAATAAGATGTGTCTGAAATGCTGATGTTTTGTGAAGATTGGAAAAAAATGTAGAACATCTATGAAACAGTAAGTGATGGCTTCAGAAACACTATTTTTTGAAGTATCACAGTGGTTTTCATTCTTTTTCTTACATATTTCCTGTAGTTTCTACTCCATTACTTTAGTAAGACTGTGGCCTTTTCTATTTTCTACAGCAATAATAATACTTCAAAAGGACGTTTCACCTAGGAATCACTAAACATTTTACAAATACCCATTAAATCTCATAGTATTTCTTGTCAGATTCAGGCAGATATTTATGGAGCTTGCATATTAAAAGCATCAATTTTGTACCTAGCATTCCATCAATAATTACATTATTTTATACTTGGTTGTTTCCTTCCAAGCAGGGCAGATACTTCATTCATTGTTCAAGATGGACAAACCTATTGAAGATGAGACTTTCTTCAGTTTTATTTGTGAGTAATTTTTAGGCTGAGAAGAATCTTCTCAATTTCAGTCAGCTGCTTCTCTGGCTTCCAGAGGCCCAGGAGGAAATCAGATGAAGGTATTTCATTTGGGGAATGTCACATTTTGGAAAATATCTTGAAGAAAGTTGTCTCAGGATTTTAATTGTACAGAAATTTTCAGCTTTAACTTTTTGGATGAGGCTTATGAACAGTTTTCATGGAGTTAAAACTAGTGTCCAGTTAGGTCTTCTGTTGCAGGTCCTTATGGAGGCTTTTCGTACGATGATTGTGAGAATCATCAAAATGTACGTGTCTAAAGGGGTTAAGATTCTTCTGATAGCCTTAATTCTGGTATTGTTTGACTTTTTAAAGCACAATCTTACAAAATTCCTCCAGTATTGTTGCTTTATCTGTAATTATAGAGAGAGGTTGATTATGTTTGAGGAAATCCTTGGTTTCTGGAATTCATACACCACTTCCACTTCTTCAGAGCTTGCTGTTCCCTGCAGAGCTCCCATATAACTTCTCTCTCAGAAGATGCACCTCTTCTTAAGTTGGGAGGCAAAGGTGAGTCAGACACTGGCATAATTGTATTTTCAGTGGGGGGAATGGAGCTTCTGTCTGCTACTGCTGTTGGGAAGGGTTGGGTGGGAAGACTTGTGAGTGGGTGACAAGCTAGCTGGTGTGAGGCAGAGCAGAGTTTCCTGGACAACTTCAGCAGCATATTTCAAGGAACTGTGAGATGTAGATAGGCTGAGCAGATCATGGCAATTTGAGGAGATGCAATAGATGTCAGGTTATCTTCCGTGTTATTTTTCAGCAGAACTTTGAAATCTGAGGGTGAGGATTGTGTGAGATCTGTCAAGAATCTGTCCGTTGCAAGCACCCATGAGTTAGAGCATCTCCGTCCCAGCAGACACCTGCCACATGACATCCAGAACTGAATAAGAGAATCATGTGTGCTATATGTGTAAGCCACTTTGTGGGTACTTCTAGACAGATTTTTTTTCTATCACAAAACCGATTAAATCAAAACATTACAAGTTCCTAAATAGCCTCAAACAATAATAGCTATATGTAAAGCAGGACATTAATCAGATGGATTTTTAAGACATGCTAGCAGTCTTCTCACTGATACTTTTTCCTCTTCAGCCCTGAGGTCATATTTTGTCTGTATGTTTTGCTGAGTGCCTTATAAGAACTCTATAAATAAAAAGTTATAACTGCGTGTTTGCATTTTCCTTGATTAAAATGCCATGTAAATGTATTTAAAATGATATGCAAATGATATGAAAGCTCCAGGCATATTTTTTCCAGCAAGACCCTCTGCATTGCAAAGGTTGTTAACAGAGCAAGGAATAAAAAAACAAAAAACAAAAAAAATCAAGTCATTACTGGAAGCAAGAGGACAATGAAGGACACCTCTTACAGTTATAAAATGGATTTAGAAAGAGGAGGGAAGACATGTTGGTACAGAATTCACTCTTTCCTGGTGACTATCATAAGGAATTAGCTATATCCTTGGGTCTTTTACTAAGGCTTGCTTCAGGAGTGCATGCTGTAACCCACATTATATTCTCTACTAGTTAGAGTTTATGTATTGAGACGGAATTAGCTGAACTGTCTTTCTGAAACGTCAGACTTGGTAACATTCATTGAAGGAATTTATGGTTTCAGTGGTTTCTTGTCTGGATTTTGACATATCACAATTTGGTGGTACATTAAAATGTGATAGGGACCTTCATGCTACAATTTTAACACTCAGGGTTATGATGTAGGAGCTAAGAATGTGTCTTAAATATGTTGTACATTATCCATGGATCTGTATTCACAAAGGGATGGGTACAAACACTCTGTTAGCATGGGGTTTAACATTTCAAAGCTCTGCACTTTCTGCTTTGTTGATGTCATACTTACTTAGGTTCTTTTTGAATCCATGTTTTCTTGTTTTCTCTGTTATCCGTGTGCGTGCATGCACATATAAGGATGTGTGTATACGTATGTTTGTCAGGGTGAACAAGATGAAAAGCAGTGGCTGTTCTCTTCCTTAATCTGTAAACAAAGGAAAACCAGACATAGCTGAATTACAGCATTTAGACAATTTCTTACTGGATTTCTATCTCCATATAAAAACACAGTAGGATGAGATTCTCTGGTTCTTTCTGCATGCTGTACACCTCTTCTTTTAGTTTAACTGGCTTTAGAGCTGCTCTTGGTCACTGACTTGGGATAAGGCATCAGGATCATACTACTCAGCCAGTTTTGCAATAGTTTGCTGGAGGGAGGAATGGGGCTTGGACTGAAATTGTCTAGAGGCACTTCCTTGTTAACAGAGAAGTCAAAACTTGCTTAAGCCTTCCTAGCTAGCACAGAAATTTCTCATCAATGCAATATCTGCTGAAGGATTGTAAGTCTAAGTCAATTATGGATAAGACAGCTGAAGGTCAGAATAAAATATTTCGTCAGGTATTTTTATTTAAGCAAGAACAGAACTGTGATCCTGATTTTAACTTTCGCATATTCATTCATTTATCTCACCACTGAGCTATACATCTGTCATTGCAGCAGTAAGAAAAGGAACACATTTCTTTCCTAGGTCTGGAAGATTTAGAAAGGGTAGATGTGACCTTTGCAATATCTTTCTTTTTGTCCACAGAAAAAGGATCAGCAGTTCTGGGATGCAACAGGATAAGTCAGATGCAATGTGCTATGGAGCTGATCAAATTCTCTGGCAACTGGATGCACGAGTTAAGAGCTGACTTGCCAGGTACTGTTCCCAAGGCAGCTAATTTTTTCTCAGCAGCTTTTCTTTTATTTCCTCTTTTTTAAGAACAGCTTTCCTGGGTGACAGAGAAGTCAATGCCAATATGCATAATGAGTATTGCTTTAGGTTTCATGCAGGACACAGGGCTTCCCTAACAGTATGTGAAAATTCAAGATGTTTCCCACAGCTCAGACTGAACTGCAATCACAGCTGTGGTAAGATTTGGCTTTAGATAAGAATAAAAGAACCCCCATGAGAAAAAGCCAGGTTATGTGGCAGGTACCTTCTTAGGTCAGCCACCACTAATATGAGAGAGATTAGGAGAAATTCCTTTTATGATTTAGTTAGGTATTCTTTTTTCTCCCCTGAATGCTACCTCGATTAAATTAACTGTGGAAAAACTGCCAAGGTCTTTAAGACATAAAATAAAGTACGCCAATAAAGTCAAAAGGTATGTTAGTAAAGTTCAACATGTTTGTACTAATAAAATCAGTGATTCAAGAAACACACTTCTGCAGTCTTTGAATGAGAGAACTTGTTCACTAGGTGTGAGTGAGTCACATTGCATGCATGTCCAGACATTTCAGTGGTTTATGTGCATGAGGCTAATGTTGTTAGAGTGCCACTGAGCTCATAAAGAATACAGAGAGGAGAAAAAAAAAAAATTCTTTACCAAGCTTCACATATTTTGGGGAGGGAAGGAAATCTATAGAGGAATTCATCAAATATGACTAGTATATTTAAATTGCTTGCAGTGATAACAGAATGAGACATTAATAACAGATAAAGGGGTTCTTAGTTACACACTTAAAAGCTTATTTAAAGAGCCTAGATTAGATCATAGATCAACAGAGCCTCACTGGAAAGAGCAGTCTTGTCTTCCACATAGGGCTCCACACTGCAGCACTTAACTGAGACTTTGGTGAGATAAAGCTGTTTGGCTCTTAAGTCAACCTTGAGATGACTTTCCCTTTAAAAACCCCCACTTTGATTATGTATTTGGCTTGCATGTTAAATAAGCTGCTCTGCTAAAATTATACCCCTGCAAGAAGCTTATGTCATCTCCCCCCAAATATGTGACAGATAGTGAAAGACAGGGAGGGCAGAAGAGGCAATACAGAACCCAAGTTTTAATTAGGGACAGGATGAATTGGAAAGTTCATATTAAATTATCTAACACCTAGAAGACAAAGGCATTAGCTTTTAGATGATAGCAAATCTATGACAGCTAAAGGCCAGATCTACAGGTAGCATAATCATGCCCTGGTTGGTGGACTTTGTTCATTCTGTGCTATTTTACACCAGCTTCCAGTGCTCCTGTGCAAGCCTCATGACCTTTCTACTTATTCTAAAAACCACAACAAAGTCAGCTAGAAAACCTACTGCAACTGAGGTTGACTTCTTCACCCCACTCCCGCTGTGCACCTTCAAACACAGGTGCAGACTTGGCTGTCCTGGGTAAAGAGTTGGATCTTCAAAGATCCGATGTGCAGTAGAGTTGCTGGATGACCCTGTGCCCACAGACGGCACACGTTGTGGAGTGACAAGTACAATAGAATTATATTTCTTCCTGCTCTGTTTTAAAAGGATATGCCCTCCAGATAAATTCAAACACTGTCAGAACTGACACCTTTCTCAGGAATTAACAGGAGGCAAAGCTCTGAAATGCCAGAGTCACAGTAAATTCTCTCAGCTTTTCATTATTTCTCTGGTTGTAGATTCTTACCCCAGGAGACCTTAAGGGGCCTTTTTATTGCTCTAAGGAACTTGTTGGAGTAATTTAAACAGATAGGAACACCATGTCCTCTGGATGGGAGGTGAAGAAGCCATGATAGGGTTACTATTTTACTAGAAGGTAAAGGATGAACAATAGGGAGTGTTTAAATTTAGAATTCTCCACCACTGATCAAAACTCCAGCTCCGCCCAAGGGCTGTGGAGAGGAGGGAGTTTTCAAAAGCCTATTCTTTTTGGTTTACTGCATTGTGACTTTTTTTTTTTGTAATCTCCTCAACAAAACAGGGATCAGAAATGGAAAAGGAAACCTCAACAATGCAGCCTAGCCCCTGGGGAAGCAAGGCTGATTAATGGACAATTTTATGGCTCATTTGTAAAAAGGGAAACTCTAACAGAGTACTCTGTTTACTTTGTCCATATGATTCATATCAGCATTTCCGGAAGGGGAAAAAAAAAAGAAAAAAAAAAAAAGAAAAGTGTGAATGCTTGAATAGCTTGGGAGAATAAGCAAATAGCTTATGGACATCTGCAATGAAGAGTACAAACTACTGGAGGATTATTACAAACATTGCATGTACTAGAATGGTCAGACTCCAGTAGATTTTTCCTCTAAACTCATATTCTTCCTATCAGTTTAATCCTAAATGATACTTTGGAGATTAGGGATGAGTTTCCCTCTAAGAGGAACAGTGTTTACAGACCTACAGACCTGCAGCTGGCTTTGGGGGTTTAATGGCTCTTTGGAGTCTATCTGTATCTCTTTGAGGTACTATGGTTTGATTTGCAGCACTGTTGACTAAGTCTGGAATTACAAGAGCAGCAACAGGCAATTCTGCATTTCTGGACCTCAATAAATAAGTTTAAGAGGCTCTGGTTTCTTTTTCCCAAAGTTTCAATTCATCCTTACCCATTCCAAATCCCCTATCCCCCCCTGCCCCTCCCTCAAAAAAAAAAAAAAAAAAAAAGAAAACATATGGAAAAAGTTAGATTAGCCTCTGCCAAACTGTACACAGAGTGGCTGTCTTTGGCACTGAACTGATAGGCCTGTGACTTTTGGATTGTTTTCAGATGTGTTATGGCTATCATGAGATGTCACCTGACTGGGAATCACACACTGGGAAGAGTAAAAGGTGAAAGAGAAAAATCAGAAACAAAGAAGAGGTATTATACAAGGAGAGGTGAGCTGTGAGAACATTGGTAGAAATGAAAAGAAGTATCAAATACCTCCTAAATTCTGCCAAAAATATCAAGCGAATGATCTAAACACAGAGGAGGATAGTCTCTTTAAAGTACAAAAAGATCTGTATGTGAATATATACAAACATACATTACACACATTTGGTGAAGCCTGAGACACTAGAAGTACATTGGAGTGAAAAGCTGCATTGAAACTTTTCTGCCTAACACCACCACCTCCTGCATCATGGATGTTAAAGTTAGTTTAATGTTACAGTCATCAGCGATGAGATTTGCTTCTCTTTTTATATATGCACATAAGTTACATTTACTTTGGTGAGTTGAAGGGAGCCTCAACCTAAATGTGAAACCTGTAGTAAATACATTCTTAGTAAATGTACACAGAAACTTGACACTTTACAGATGGCTTTATTTTTCATAGATACTAACTGTGATTGGCATGTTTTCACAGAACAGTTGAGGTTGGAAGGGATGTCCAGAGACTGTCTAGTCCAACTCCCCTGCTCAAAGCAGGGTCAGCTACAGCAGGTTGCCCATACCCAGTCAGGGTTTTGATTATCTCCAAGGACTGAAGCTCCACAACCTCTCTGGACAGCCTGTTCCACTGTTTGGCCACCCTCACAGAAAAAGTGTTCTCCTATGTTTGAATGGAATTTCCTGTATTTCAGTTTGTGCCCATTGCCTCCTGTCCTGTCACCTGTCACTGAATATTACCGAGAAGAGCTTGGCTCCATCTTCTTAATCCCTCCCAACAAGTATTTATGCACATTGATAAAATCCCCCCAAGCCTTGTCTTCTCCAGACTGAACAACCCCAAACCTCTCAGCTTCTCATCTGTCAGATGCTGCAAGCCCTTATAATCATCTTTGTGGCCCTTTGCTGGACCTGCTCTTGTGTGTCCCTGTCCTGTCCCGGGGAGCTCAGCGTTGGGTACAGTGTTCCAGATTTGTGCTGGCAGCTGCTTATCCTAATGCAGCCTAGGAGGCTGTTGCCTTCTTTGCCATAAAGATGCACTGCTGACTTCTGGTCAGCTTGGTGTCCACTAGGAGCCCCAGGTCTTTTTCTGCAAACCTGCTTTCCAGCCAGTCAGTACTGAGCCTGTTCTGGTTCTGGGGGTTATTGCTCCCCAGGGGCAGGACTTTGCACCTTCCCTTTGTTGAACTTCATGAGATTCCTGTTGGCCCATTTCTCCAGCCAGTCCCGGTGCCTCTTTATGGCAGCACAACCAGCTGGTGCATTAGCCACTCTTTCCAGTTGTGTATCATCCGCAGATTTGCAGAGGCTGTGCTCTGTCCCCCCATACAGGTCATTTATGAAGATGTTAAACAGTGTGGGCCTCAGCACTGACCCCAGCCATGGCATGCACCGCTAGTGGCTGGCCTCCAGCTTGACTTTGTGCCACTGATCACAACTCTGAGCCAGGCAGTGTGGCTCATTTTCAGTCAATCTCACTGTCCATTTATCTAGCCCATACTTCATTGTTTGTCTGTAAGGATATTATGGGAGACAGTGTCAAAAGCTTTGCTGAAGTCAAGAAAGCCAACATCCACTGCCCTCCCTTCATCCTCTCATGTCATCACAGAATGCTGTCAGGTTGGTCAGGCATGATTTCCCCTTCATAAATCCATCTGATTTCACTAGGGGCTATAGTTAAATTTTGAATATTGCTGCAAAACAAACCAGAGAAACATAGGAGATGGGGTTAAATCAGGAAGCTTACACCTAATTTTAAATTCTGGCATATGGATGCTCTACCTGAAGCTCAGATTAGTGGTGTCACACACAGAACCTCCTACAACAACATCCTAAGAGGATCTAATATATGTGTATCTTTGACTTCATACCCAACACAACTGAGAGCTCATACCTGACTGGTAGATTTCCATGTTGTGTTTTATTTCAGGGTGTTAAATGAATATCACCACTGAGATGTACTAAATGTCTGCCTCTCCACCTCTTTCATGACCTATGGTCTCCTTTGCCCCTTGAGTTTTGGGCCTGCCTTACCAACTGATACCTGTCGTATTTGCTTTCTTGTAAGGCCATCCGCTCTTACTAGACCTCTACGCTTTCTATTTAGCCTAATTTTGTATATGTTTGAACAGTGAATTCCTTAGTCTCTTGGCAGACAATTTAATTGGTTAATTGAGCTTTGTTACTCTTTCATGCAGCAATCATAGTTGCCTTTGAGGGGTTGTCCTTGTCTGTTGCATAGTCTTGTACATTGAGGAGATTTTGGCATTGATAAAATGCTTTTGGCCAGACTGAATGTGTGTTATTTACTCCTATTTCTTCAGAGGCAATTATTCAAAGGTTGACTTTAACATCAAATAGAAATAACCAAACCTACAAATGCTTCTGATCAGCTTGTAGCTGTTTGACAATGCTGGGCTTAGTGGCATGTGCATGTTATTGGGCACAAGCCATTGAGCTCTGGAGGGGATTCAGAGCCAGAAGTCGGCAGCCTAAATGGATTGGCCAGAAAACGGGAACTGAGCATTTTGAATCTCCATTCAACAGTGTGTGCTGTGACTGCCTGTGAAAATATGGCCCTCCATATTTTCATGGGTATTTTAATGCCTTGGGGTGCCATTTTTTAGAACAAAATAACAGGAAGTCTGTGCTTCTCATCATCTTTCTGTTGCTAGATATCACAAGTATCTTGAGGACAAGATCTCCTGTTGTTTCTACCTCATAAGAGACTTTCTGAAGCAATCACTTTCTTGGAAAAACATGGATGCATACACAAATACAGCTATTGAAATACTTCCCATTAAGAAGGTTTCTTGTGGGATGCTGTATGCAAGGCTTGTTGAATAAGATCCCTTCTGGGTGGCCTTTGTCCATCTCGCAGTGTTTTCATGACACATCTTTTACTGCAAAGAGGAATTAAAGGCCTTCACCTCAGAGGTTCAGGGACAGTGGAAGGAGGTCTTGTCTGAACGATGATATGACCGACACTTTTGTTCCTATCGCTTTCCTGATAAGCTCAAGCTGTTAAACTACAGCTAACCAATCAGTAGAACAATTTACTATTTCTGTGTCATTTTAAGTGGGCTGTCTGGCTGGAGCAGGATGTATTCAAATGACAGTTAACAAAGTATGTTTTCTTTTGAGGATTTGTCTGCTATAAAGAGCTTGAAGGGAACCTTTGAACAGGCATTCTCATCCCGTTGCAGCTGAAATATCCCTTGTACCTCCCATAGCTTCAATAACTGCAGTTATTTTCATTTCCAGCACATTGGGAACCAAACAATGTTGAATCTATTTTATTTGATGGGAGAGGTTCATAAAGAAATGGCAAAGGGCTTGCATTTTTTAAATATTTGGCCTTCAGATATCCTCTCCTTTCCAGACCCTTTAAGCCATGCTCAGGTGACCCTTACAGGCTGAGCAGCAAAACCCTGCTGGGAGAGAGGGGCCCAGAGCCGCCACAGTCTCCCTTGTGGTCCCTGCCTATCAATGTCTGCTCTTATTCCACAAAGAGGCTGGACTGTCTTGGCAGGGAAAGCTTCATGGGATCAGGTATAATCCCCTGAGGAAAACAATTGTATACAATAAGAACTTGAAAGCATGAAAGGAAAAAATTTTCAACTCCTCTAAGCAGCGCTTTATTGATAAAAACTGCATCTGCCAGTTTTCTCTAGTTAGTTTTCTATTATGCTAAAAACTGTAGGAAAGCAAGGCTCATGCTATTTCATAAATGAGCTTGTCTGGTAATTGAAAAACAAAATAAAGCTATTTAGCTACAAACCTAATATAAGTTTGATGACTGAGTACGGGGTATTTGTTTTCTTGTGCAGACTTCTCACATTTTCTCCTCCCCTTACCCCAACACATCTGCAGAAATGTTTTTTCTTTTGTTACCTCAAAGCCTGAATATTACAGATTCTGGGTGAAAGACTTAATTCAAATCCTTTTCTCCCATTCTTCTGTAGCAATTCAAGACTTGTTGGTTCAGACAACATGGGTTCTTGTCTTTTCTTTTGTTTTCCTTTCACTATGGTCATGCTGTTGAATTTTAAAACTCAGTGCCAGCTAACAGCGAGATGATGGTGAAATATCTATTTATCTGTTGTGTGACTGGAACAGGTTGTTTTCTTTAATATAGAAAGTAGAAGCCAAGCAAGCTACAAGTATATTTTTTCTCTTTGATGATGAGATAGCCCTTGAGAATATTCTTAAATGCCACTTTATAGGATAGCCAAACCCTGCAGGTAAATGTTACCCATAAAAAGGGAACATTGCACTTGTGCCATATGTACCTGAAGTGCCTTTCTGTGTGACTGGGATGTCAATAGGAATTTCCCAGACACCACACAGAACTGCAGCTAAGAACAAAGACACTAAACTGATCTTTTGTCTGCTGTGACCGCCTTGGAACTAACTTTATAGACCTTCATTTTCTTTCCCTCACAGGCCTTAGCCTGCTGTGTACAAACAGGAGAAAGGCAGCTGCCTGGGAGCCTCTCCCTGATGCAGAGTGATGGGCAGAGCCAACCTTTTGTTCTTGCCTCTGTTCAGTGTGAGCCCTCATAAACACCCTTAGAGTGTATGCTTCAGGTGGCTTCTGAGCTTGGAGGGCCTTAATGTTTGGTCATGTTTCTGCCTGATCTTTATTCAAGCCATCTTTTTTTCCCATGTGCAGAGTCTGCTAGTTAAATTAATGGGATTTTTTTAAATCTGCCTAGAAGATAGAAAATGAAGCTGCATTTTGTCTCTCTCTGGCTATCAAAGCTCAAACTTAAGACTACAAGAATGTAGAATAGATGTTAAAATCATATCTTCTTACTTCCAAAGACACTAAATGAACACAAGGTGCAATTATGCTATTCTATTTAATCTCAGCTGTGAAGAGAGAGTTCAGTAAGAATGTTGTTTTTGACATCTGTCACTTGCACGATCGCTTCCAGTGCCATCAGAACAAATCCATTACCCTTTCTGATTAGAGAATGATTTTAGCTAAGCAGAGTTATAGGGTGATACTAGCTACAGTGACAGATACGTGTCCTGGAATGCTTTCCCAGTCCTGCTGTGTTTATAAAAGGGATACATTCAAGACAATATTAATTTTTTTATAGCCACATTTCTGGGAGGAATAAAACCCTATAAAGAAACTCATCATTCTTCCCACAAGTAATATTTTGATATGCATGTTTAAATTATGTTGAAATTACACCTACTAACTGCTAGAAGTAACAGATACACATTAGTTTCACAAAAAGGAAATACTACAACGTGTAAGAACTGAAGTAGCACTGGGAAATGCAACACCATCAATGTATAATTTGCCATGTTGTTTTTTTTTTTATTCATTATTTCTGATTAAAGATGTTCCCAACTTTTAAAGGAAATAATATGGAACAGGATTGTGTATTGTCATGTCAGCTATAACTCTTCAAAATCAGAGACAAATGAAACCAACATATGCTGAAGTTCTGAAAGTTGGGGCACTGTAAAAAAACCTGAGCTGCAGTAAGCCGTGGTCGGGTAACTCTGGCTGTGTGACAAGTCAACCCAAAATCCCAAATCCAAACATTCCTGACCACTGGAACTTTAAAAATAGGAATCTGGCTATGAATCTGTGGCTTGGTTCTGTGCTTCAAATAAAGGAGAATCTCCTTTCTCCAAACCAAATATCACTGGGAAAAAAGGCAGAAGTTACAGAAAAGGAAGAAAAGGCAGAAGTGTTCAAGAGCTGTTTATTGTGATACTCCTCCACTATATTACTAGATAGGTCATTTGTATGTTAGTGTACTTACCTTATGATCTAACATACATGTCATGTGCATGGATGTACAACTGACACATGCCTAAGGTGAATGTAGCGCTGTGACCTAACTGGATTTACACCTTTGTCTTAGTCACTTAGTGCATGCATATTTTGGCATATGAAGAAGAAAGGTGTTTGGACTGTTGGTAAAGAAGGCAAAAGGGAACAGGCTTTGGTCACGGTAGTGTGAAAATTTCTTATTGGTATGTGGATATGGAAAATGATGTCCCAAGGATGTCTTGGGAAATGGACTTCCAGGTGACTTCTGGTCCATGGGTCATTATTCAGCTATCTTTGGTATTAGCTGGCCATTGCCATAAAATTGGCTGACATCTCATCAAAAAGTGCATCAGGGACTTTAAACTTCCAAAACAATATCAGACCACTCTATTGTAACACAGAGAAATTCAGGCTGTTCTGCAGCTGAATCTTTACTGAAGCCGTAAGAAGTATGGTATAACTTCCTAGGGCACTCAGATTGCAGAACCTGCATATGCATATGTAAAGTCAGATGATCTTTCATGAAACTAGTCTGAAGATGTTTGGTTAGCTTCACATCTTTTGAGTATTATAACAGTGTGTAATTGCTTGCTTCCCTTGATTGTCAGTAGCAGCCTTTTTAAGAGGAAAATTTAGTAGAAACTTGAGGAGGAAAGCTTTGAAACTTAGTGGAGCAAGGAGCCCAAACTAACCTTTTAATATAGGAACACGCTGTTCTGTTATATTTCCTGCCTCTTCCTAGGCTAAACAAGTTCTAAGATCAAAAGGTTCTTTTCTCGAGTGGTCAGCAACAAAGATAATGAAGATTAGGAGCTTAGAAAATAAATAATTGGCCTCAGGAGGATAGGGCTGTACAGCACAACTTGCTCCTCCTTAAGAGTTCTGCTAAAAGTTGGCTAAAACTGTTTTTTGAGTGATTCCTTGTTGAATAGTAAAAATGTAACTGTGACAACTTTTCCTTCCTTACCTCTGCTCTGAAACGTGTTGAGGCTAATAGAAGGATTCCTGTTGCCTAAAATGAGTTTGGGATTGTACCATATCAGCTGAGTGTGGGAAACAAAGCCAGTCTGTGTCTGGTACTCAGGAATGGGGAAGACACACCTGTAATGTGGGTCTTGTTCAGTTGTAGTTTTCATATCCTTTTCATACACTCATTCTTTATTTTCATGTAATTCATCGCATATCAGTGAAGGCAGCTGCAATCATGCAAATAGTAGCAGGAAAATGGGAGGAATTAGTCTCCCAAACCGGTAAATATGGATTAGGGAAGAGCAGAATCAGAGAAGGTTGGAAACATTGTTTATGCTAAAAAGACCATTTGCTGCTGTAATTTGTGTTTCTCGTTGTTAGGTGGCAGGGAGCCCAGTGGCTCACTGGCTTTGGCTCAAATAAAAGCAGTGCTGTACAGAAGGCAGATCGTCTCCCTGTTGAATTGAGGGCATGCTATCTGCTGTCTGCAGTCAGCATGGAAATGGCACAAACGTCCAGTGACTGCATTCAATGGGTAACTTTAACATTTATGGAAACCATTTTTCTGACTCAGCTGCTGAGTTCTGAGTCTGCTCTTATGCTACTTTTAAATAGACTTGCTGTCTTCAACAAGGTGAATCTCACTATTCCCTTCACCCTCTTTGTTAGTACATGCTCTGTGTTAAATCCACTGTGAGGAGGTTTCCTGTTCACTTGGCAAAACTTGGGCTGTGAACACTGCCTGGCCAATTAATTTTTGTGATACCTGGGGAGCAACAAAGCCTGAGAAATGAAGTTATGTTTTTCTTTCTTCAATTACATTCATTGTGGTACTGAGGACGGGGTGGGAAGCGCTGGAATAGTTTGATCCAAAGTTGTTTTGGCAGGATTCTTCTGTGATGGACTCCACTGTGTTTACTACCAATTTGGGTTGATGTGGTGCTGCAGAGAGCTACCAATAAACTAGGAGTTTGGGCCAACAGGAGAACAGGTGAGTCAGGCTTCCTTTATGTGTCATAAGGACAAAGACAGGCAGTTTCACACTGAGCATACTTCATGGAGAATCAGCCTCCCAGAACTCTTGTCATTAAAAAGCATTGCCAAGTGAAGTATCATTTAAAACAGCTGGACAAGGTAGGAGGCAGGCTATGCCAGACAGTCAGCAGGTGCAGAGGACAGCAGGAGGGCAACAGAATTTGTTATAAAGCCTGCCATTAATGATAATTTTTACTAGTAATTTTATTAGAGGAAAGGTTCTTTTATTATTACTGTTTTTTCATTAGAAAGAATAGTGCTTGTGTGTGAGGCACATTTATATATTGTACCCTAGGACTAGATTTGCTCACAGAGTCTAAAAGAGCATATTGTGTACTACCTAACATGCTTCAGGCTTTAAGTTGAATTTTGCTGCCATCTCAGTGAAGTGTTTCTCAGTTGGAAAAACTGACTAACCTGTGTCATTTACCTACACAGTAAATTCTTTGACTTTTATAGATCCAGAGCTGGGTTTTGGAAGGGAAAGAAGAGTGTTGTGTATGGCTTTTTTTGTTTGTTTGTTGGTTTTGGTGTTTGTTTTTTTTTTTTTTTATTCAAATGCTGCTTCAGGTGTCATTCTGGCAGAATAGAAGCTGCCAGGTTAAGAAAAAAAAAAATATTCTCTATGCTGAAGTCCTGTGGAGAATTCCTGCATGATTAAAAGAGAGTTAGTAGAGTCTCCTTCCTCCTTTTACATTCATGTATATGGCCACACACACACACATTTCTCTCTGCCAGCACTTATCAGTTTTTCAATAAATCTTTGCTGAAGTTTTGCAAACAGCTGCCGCATTCTTTGAAATGGCTGTTCCAAATACAAGTGTCTGCCGTGTAGGACTTCACCAGCTGGATGGTTAAATGCACTTCCTTTGCTGCAGGAGACAATCTGTTTTACATTGCATGAGAGAAGTCAAAAAGTCAATTAATATGCTGACCAAGACAAAATAGTTCTTTACACCTATAGTCAATCCCAGTGTGGACTCTCTTATGAGTAAATTATTAATAATAAGTATGTTGTAGGACTCATGTCATCTCTCTAGGAGATACTTAATCCTACAAGTTGGATCAAGAATCTCATTTGCTTTTAATCAGATGGGATATAGCTTTGTGTATGAGAAAATACTGCTTAAACTTTCTGCATTCTGATGGGGAGGCTGGGAGTCTAATAGCCATTGTGATTTGAGGACTCATTCAGTGTTGGTAGAAATGAATAACTTCTGTATTCCAGGGTTTTAGCATGACTCCTGTGGTTTCCTTTGCCTGTCCTTTTAGAAAATGTTTCACCTGCAGGCTCAGAAACAATCTGGGGAGGGTGAGCTGTATGAGGGAGAGTCTTAATGGGTCAAAAGCCAGCTGCTGTTCCAATTACTGGGTTGTTTTGTGTTACAGACTGATAACTTAGCAGTACACTGCAGGTGCAACTTAAGGTGTAAAGGCCATTGAACATGCAGTAGCTGATGCATGACCATCCCAGACACACCTGTGCCTGTGTATTCCCAAGGCCAAATCCTTAGCTGCAGTCAGCTGGTATCTCAGTTGCCATGTAGTACCAGGACTACACTGGCAGATGACAGCTAAACTCAGAGGAGTTACAAGGACATCAGAGTGGGCAGGTGAGGTTCAAAGTGAGAGAGGCTTAGTGAGAGGAGCACTTCATGCATGTGAGACTGCTGCTGATTAACCTAAGTTCAGGCTTTTCCTGAATGTTTCTGCATGCACCTCAGCAACTGTGTTCAGTAAAAGGCAAAATGAAATTAACTTCAATGTGTGTTCTTCCCTCCAAAGATTAAGATGCCTAGATATAATTTTCCACTAAATACAAAAAAAGCAAACTGGGATTGATTCTGAACCCTGATATGTTGGTGTAAAGTAAGAATAGCCTAAACACTATCACTTTGTTTTTAAATCAGTAGAACAGGATTTGGACCATTAGACTTCATTCGCAATGTGTGGAGGCTGTTAAAATTCTACTTTAAAAAAAGGCTAGCTCCAATCTGTCATTTAATCTGAAGAGTCCCTGCAGCAGTGAGATTCAGGTAAGAACCAATTAATGATAATGGTATTAATGAACATTTCCAAATGCACATTTCATTTACCTATAACAAGATAGTTATCTATGATACACTGAATATCAAATCAGCCACCAAACTGTGGAAAAGAGACTAATGGATCAGATAAATAGCTAAATATATAATGCTTTAGCCTTAATATGAGAGTTGCAAAGTAAATACTAGCTGGTCATCCTGGGCAGATAGTGTTTATATAAACATTATCTGTAGAATTAGGCTAAATACCAATCCAGGATTTTTTATATCACTTTAATGTTAAAATAACTAAAGAATCCTATTTGATGACTCCTGTAGGGGACATTCCCAAGTGTAGACTGAAGCAAAATGTTGCCTTTCCCTCCTCTGCCACAAGCAAATGCTGAGCATGCTTGTAAGATAGAGGTTTTTATCAAGATACATATGCTGTATTGTAAATGTCCCAGCACTATAACAGAAATAACATTGAATTGCTAAAGAAAAGACGGTATGCTTTATTATTTCACTCATAGCCCAGTTTTGTGGAAGTGAGTCCTCTGTTTCCTGTCAAATTATTTTTAATGAGCTTAATATAATTCCTTCTCTACATACAGCCACTTGTTCATAAACCTGGCCAGTGGATAAGAGAAAATTATGTATTCTTTGAATCATAACAGGCACAGTTATTTTCTAGCTTCTCAAGAGCATATTTATATTAATCATAATACCAGCCAGCCAAAGACCCTGACTGACATAGCAGGCTCAAAGCATCCTTCACATGGTTAGGACCACTCATCTGTGTAAGCTGGGTCTGGATGTGGGACATTGCTCAGGAAAGACTGGTCACTATGGCAAATGTTGTGCCTACAAGAAGAGAGAATCATCTCCACAGATAACCTTGGAAAAAGGACAGGAGGGGAGGTGAACAGAGAAAATGGAGCTCTCTAACTCCAAAAAGTTGACCATTGCAGAGGAAATAAAAGAAAGATGTTATGGAGAACATGTCATGTATCTCACATAATAGTCATGCATCCCTACCTCTCTGCTGTGGTGTCACACATTCAGCTGAGTTATGGATATGCTGCAGATATTGTTAGATGTCTCAGCAGTGCCTAGGAAACACATTCTTATGCTGCCTCATCTGATGGATCAAGGCGAGAGAAAACTGTCTGCTGCGGCAATGGCAAAGTGGCAGCACAAGGTGAGGGGCTTATGTCTGTCTTTCTCACTTCCCATTCAACTCAGCAACTCAGCCCTCGGAAAATTCTGAACTTTCTCTCCTGCTAGATGAAATTCCCCCCACAAATCACAGGACTCCTTACCACTTTCTGCTGCCAGTAGCCATTTATGTCTTGCTTCTCACCCAGTTTCTGAATCTTTCTGACACCTAAAATTGCTTAACCCTACTCCACACCCTATCCCAGCTAAGACTTGGGATACCACTAGTCAGTCATAATTTAGATTTATAGAAAAAAACAAAAAGAACCTGCAAATAATCTTGTTCCTTAAGATGAGAAAACTGTCACAGAGCAAAGGAAACCTTGATGGCTGATTAGATGATTGGCATAGTGCTGTTAATGGAAATCAGCTGTTAAGCAATGGGCATTGCTATGAGGGAATTCACACTCTGTTGGTTGCCCCCAAAAAGTGATGCTCAATGGCTAACGCATGAGCTTGAGTCGATATCTAACCTGACCTCTGTATGCCTCGGTTTTCCATACCTAAAATGGGGACAGTAGCTCTTTCCTACATCAAAGAATTGTACGGAAAGAGTGTAGTGCTTCGGTATCACAATAAGTAGAATTGCAACAGGCAGTAAGCAGATTTACCTAATGTAAGAAGTAATCATAGAAGACTTACCAACAGGTTTCATTTTAGAAAAGCAGCAGAACAAATTAAGATTTAACAGATATGGGCTAACAGAATAATACTTAGTTCTCTCTTTCCTACCTTACCCACAGCAAATCCACAGCTGACTGTTTTCCATTACAGGCTCAGCAGGTACAATTCAGAAAAATTCCAGTGACTTGTATGAAGAAAAAAACCCATGAACTGAGAATCTGATTGGTCTTTCAGTATAGGTTTTGTATGGCTTGTATGGCCTACATGGAGGAGGTTTAACAAACAGATAGATACATTGGTATCTATCAGTTATCTATTATATTAATTTTGAAATCTATAAGTTGGTGTAAAGTTCATTTATGACATTAATTTAGTGCAGCAATGAGGAATATTCCTATCCTAAATACTTATTACCAAAATGCAGCAACAAATCACTACGGTTAAATGTGATGTTGTAATAAGTGGCTTACTAGCCTTTTCAATGGCCTTTTTGATTAAGCTCTGTAGGAGATGTAGTCTGCAGGGACAAATAGGAAAAATGTTCTTAGATATTCATTATGTGACTTATAGGGAAAATGCAGTGCTCAGTCCTAACTTAGTTTGACGTGGCCCCTTATAATGAGACCTGGAAGAGAGCCCTTTTTGCACTTTGTGAAGATACACAGGAAAAATGGAAGAAAAAGGGGTTTGGGGAGGTCTACTGTGTGGCTTCTAAGGAATGGTAAAAACTTGTAGAAGCAAGGAAGGCAGTAACAAAGAAGGATCTTGGATAGCCTGAAGCAAGCTAGTGCTGCGAACATCTGGAGAACTGTCTCCGGGTGTAGGGTTTTTGAATCCAAGGCTGAAGAAAATTGAGACTGGGTTGCCTCTCATGCAGTGGTAAGCAGAAGCCTAAAACATAGGAGAGGCAGAACTGTTCTGCTGCAGGAGCAAGGAGGGAAAAAGAACAGCCTGAAGGCAAATGACCAGGACTGCCACTAGGAAGACTTGATAAAGGACAGCTTTTTGTTGCCCAAAATCAGGGAACTGTAATTGTGACATGAATGGTTTTGTCACTGACTTAAAAAGACCCACTTCACATTCCTGTTCAGGATGCCTCATTTTGCATGAGAAAGAAAACAGTCAAAGAATACTAGCCAGCACTCCGAGCAAGCAGTTGCAAATCTGACCTGCCAGAGGGCAATTTTGATAAAAGTTCTTTATACCAATTTTTGTGGACTTTTAAATCTCATATTCATTCATGACCATTGCATTCAGATTTTCTTCCCAAATTCAAAGACTGAGTACAGGAGGCTTATAGAATGATCAAGATTTTGCTTTTCTCTCCTTGTTTACTTGTTCTCTCTTGATTATAAATTACCAAGCCTCTTCCATTCTCTTCTAAATTAAAATTATCTCTGTCAAATGTTTGTGGCAGACAACAGTGCTGTTTTTTATGCCACAGATGACCTTTCGTCTCTGCATCAAGAGACTCAGTAGGGATCCATGCCTTAAAACAAGGAACCCCCTTGAAATGTATCTCCAATAGCAAAATACCATCCCATTGTTTTCAGCTAAAATGCCATAATTGTTCTGGTTGCAACTTTAAGACAGCTTTCCTTGCATGAAGATAATTAAAATTCACTGGCTGTTATGAACACTGCTATGCTTTAGTGAGTTTCTGCTGAACAAAATACTTGGGAACAAGTAGAGAACACCTGAAGAGGAAGATAGTTAATGATGGGTTTCAGGTACTGAAGAATGCCTCTTGCACTGAGGAACAAAACCTGAGCAAAACATCTTGTAATCAGCATCAGTGGCAGTGGGCAAGGGACAAGGCAAACAACAGGAATGGTTCAGTGGACTGGCTACTACCAAATTAAGTGTTTTTATGCACTATCTCAGCTAATGAAATCTGTCTAAACCTTTAATCCCTGAGCACCTGATAGAGAAGACAGATATAACCTATGTGAGGCAGAGAGCTGGTGGGTAAGAGGACAAATTTCATTGGGACATCTTTGAATTAAACTGAATCAAATGGCATGCTGCCATGTCAATGATCTTTCATGGAATGCAAATAAGTCTGTCTAATGTAGCAAAAATGCACATCATTCATTTTAGACTTTAATTAGGTTTTAATTTAATCAAATATTGGTACCAAAGCAGACCTTGGAGAAAGATTCTGATATTAAAGCCTTCAAAGCTTCTTTGGAGAACTCTAAATGGTTTGTAAGGTAGTAAATCAACTTGCAAAGTGGTGACTATACAATGTGCATATCTTAGCTCTAATCATGGTCTATTATAAAACTTAAAATGGAACAAGTAGCATGCAGTCCTTTTATGAAAGAAAACACTAAGTGGGTCATACTGTGAGTCACTCTATATCAGGGAGATGATTTCTTTTGAGCATCGCCTTTTAGGATAGTAGTAAAAAGAACTATCAAGGACAGTGTGCAATTAAAGGTACTTTAATCCACGTTTAGGGGCTAGAGTATACAGTATAGAATTATTAGTAAGTAATGTTTAATTGCAAAGCAAGGGAAGCAAATATGAAATTAATAATGGATCTATCAGCTTTCATTATTACGATCCTGCCTATGTGAGTGGATTCAGATAGTCTTATGTACCATTCTGGCTGGACTTTGGAACAGGAAGAGATACTTTCAGGTTATGGAGTATGTGGGATAAGTTCCAAAATTATTTTCATCCCTGGGCAATGTCCTGCCTCATTCCTTAGGTACTCTAGCCCTGTCAAGCAGGCTATATCTGAACACAGTTCAGCTAGAAGTTCACAGTTTCTGTGAAGGACAGTCATTGCCAAAAATAGATCTGTTTTCCATTTTTAAAGTATGAAAAAAATAGAGTAGAATAGGTGGTGAGACCCCAGACCTGAGAAGAATGACAAATATGGTTTAATAGGACCCCACGTCCTATTTTCCTTGATGTTTCTTTAATATTAAAGCAAATTACTTGTCAGGGCCCCAAGTGCACCAATAGGCCTTGATTGCCATCCACCCTCCACCCACACCCACAGAGGCCCATTGCTCCAGGAGCCCCATTTGAGCTCAGGCCTTCAGTCTCCTTCCTTGTTGTTCCTGAATTGTTATTTGGATTTCCTTGTTTGACCTTGGATGTGACTTGTTACCTTGCCTTTCCTTGATGATTGCTGGATTGTTGATGAGACCTATTGTTGTCACCGCCCTGCTCTGCTTGCCCAGCTTGGGCATGGTGGGGGTGCGTCCTGCTGGTGCCATGGTGCTGGAGCAGCCCTGCTCTTGCTATTCCCTGACATTACTAAAACCGGTAATACCTATGTTTCCACATGTATTTGTGCTAGTATAGTACACTTCAAGTTGCTTTAAGCTCTGTGGGAATTTAACATGTCTTCTAGAAGCCTCTAAAACTTCTGAAAATGAACTAATACACATCAGCTATTATTTTTTTGGGTTTTTGTTTGTTTGGTTTTGGTTTTTTGGGGGTTTGTTTTTGTTTTTTTTTTTTTTTTGAAAGGTGCAAGGATGCACTTGGACTGCTTATTCTTGGTTTGCTACCAGAGACATACAGGAAGAGGCTTGTTTTGATGTAGTTTCCCTCTCATAAGAGCTTGCTAATTGCACTGGAACGGTGGACATGACTGTGAACTTTAGACTTCCAGCATGCTGCTAGAAATGCTATTGTGGAAAGCGTGAAAATGCTCTAAAACTACCATTGATCATTCTAAGCACCAGTGACAGAGCCACAAGGTGCTTCCGCATCAGAGAAAGCCACTGCACCCCGCAGTACCACAAAGGACCTGACAGTGGCACAAGAGGGAGCAGCCTACATACTTCTAGATCAATTTCTAAAGGTAAGTGTGGGAATGGAAATTGGGAGCAAAACTGAGGCAAAATCCTTCTGATCCGTAAGAAAAACAGAGCTACCTTGAAGCTCTGGTTTTGGCTTTGTGTATGTTGCCGTGTTTGTATCACCAAATCCCTACAGGTAGAAAGAACTTGGTGGCTTTTGGGATATTTTCAAACTAATGTCAGACACTAATTTTGATCAATAGTAAATGCTTCTAGAGCACTCCTAATCACTGAGGTGTTTACAAGAGCGTTAAGTGGAAAAAGCATCCTGCTTCCCAGGATGCTGTCTGTGAACAGAGAATTTGGACATGGCACTTATGAGAAATGTTTGAATGTTTTGGTTTGTTGAGTAAGATTAAAAAGTCTTGTTGGATTGTTTTGTGGCTGAACTATATCCTCCTGAACTGATGTACGGTCTCATGAGAGGCATCATTCTATTGCCTTGTGCTTTTAAAGCCTGGGCTTCCTGGCCAGAATCTGTCTCCGATCTCTATTAGAAGCTGGTGTGTAAAGAACTCGGTGTTTTCCGATAGCTGCTTGATAGTGAAACCTAGGGGTTTGGTCCTGAGGTCACTGAAATAAATGAGAAAACTTGAATTAGCTGCACTGGATCTTCCACAGGGCTGCGAGAGAGCAGATATTGTGAGTTTAGAACGTGAAGTCGGTATATTCACTTCATGCCTAATTTTCAGTTTAACGTCCAAACTATAACAGGTATTTACTCAACTGTATTATTTGATTTTGCAGTTAGTATTAAAAGTCTACATACTCAGTTATGTATCTTCCTTAAATAATTTAAACTTACTTTAAATACATTAATTTTTTTGTGGTAGGCAGATAAATTTTTTTAGGTTGAGCTTAAGGAAAGAAGAGGGGATAAGAAAAACCCTACGCTAGCTGGAAGCTGTGTAGAAAGCTAGCATGCTTTGATGTGGAGAACAGTGGATATTGTTTACCTTGACTTCAGCAAAGCTTTTGACACTGTCTCCCATAATATCCTTACAGACAAACAATGAAGTATGGGCTAGATAAATGGACAGTGAGATTGACTGAAAATGAGCCAGAGTTGTGATCAGTGGCACAAAGTCAAGCTGGAGGCCAGCCACTAGCGGTGCATGCCATGGCTGGGGTCAGTGCTGAGGCCCACACTGTTTAACATCTTCATAAATGACCTGTATGGGGGGACAGAGCACAGCCTCTGCAAATCTGCGGATGATACACAACTAGAAAGAGTGGCTGATCTTTACCCAGTTAGCTTTAGGATGCATTACGTAGTGAAGAAAGAAGTTACACTACTATATCCAAGACATGTTTCTTTCAGAGAGGATTTTTTTTTTTTCTGACAGTGTGTCTAATCTGTCATAAGAAGCCTGAATATTATGGACACTTTCTCCTCACTTGCAGCAATTCCCATTTTGTACTCCTTGTAATCCCTTAAACAATCCTGAACTGTGGCAGGATTTGGACCTCAGTTTAGGAATTGATTCTGTTCTTGCAGTGCCCACTGATTTCAAAGGAAAGCTTTAATTTTCTAGGAATGTAGACTGAAAGAAACATGAGTTTACAGCAGGGTTGATCTGTGAGACAACCCAAAATTCATCTGTTAAAAAAAACCCTCTGCTTTTATTTTGCACCACTGACAAAGGCTTATTGGCTGAAAAGTCTATAGATGTTTGCAGCTGCTGCTTGTGCTAAATTGTGACTAAGCAGTTTGTCTGCAAGAGGTGTCAATTTAGCATCATATAGGCTATTGTGCTTACTTAAATATCTTCTGTGTAATTAGGAGATTGCTCATTAGTTTGCCACTGTCCCCAGCAGAAATATTACAGGCTCAGTTTGTTGGATATTGCTATGAGTTGATTTCCTGCCCTGCATTGTTTTCTGCAAATTGAGTCTTATGAGGACATGGGCTTTTACTGCAATCACGGCAAAAGTAAACATCTTAAATTAAGACAAACAAAGTTCAGTTGTTAGGAAGAGAACCAGTCAGGCAGGAAATGCCAAGCAAAACAACATTCTTTGGGTGCCTGATATAAATATGATTCTCCAAGCAGCCTGCTGAGTCCTGCTGGCTGGGGCTTCCCTACACTCAATGCAGACACAAAGAAGTGCAGGCTTAAGTGATCCTGGCTGAGATGTAGAAATTCTCATCCAGTATAGAATAAAAATCTCAAACTTTATGCTTATTTTACATCAATACCACCTTTAGCATGCTCTAAAGAGCAAGACAGTCCTGAAGCTCTCCCGCTGCACTTTGGGCTCTCTAAAGCTGGTCTGGACCTGCATTACTGCATGTTTGTATGGGTGGCATGGCCTAGAGTCTGCTTACTTGAAAGCACCCTACATGACCTGACCACCACTTTGTATGGAACTGTGTGCTAGGGGCTGAGGAGTTTCTTCATCAATTGAACCCATGATCAGTTATGGAATTTAGAGGGAGCTGTCCCTGGTCGTCCGATCAGACAAAGAAAAACACATCATAATGTGTTTTATCATCATAAAGCTGATCATCTTTTAAAACTTAAATTATTTGCCAGTTTCTTGTTTTTCTGCTTAAACAAAACAGACAAAAGCATGATGGTGGGGGCTTTTGTTTTCTTTTTTGTTTTCTGAATTTTAAATTTCTGATTTTATGTGGTTATACTGCACACCCATAAACTGCAGGAACATTTTCTGAAGGATAAACCTGGGATCTCTATGCAGTAGTCTCTAAGGAAATGTTAGCGTTGTCAGAGTTTTTGTAACTCACCTTTCTCTATGAAATGGAAGACGTACAAGTTCAAATACTTTGAGCAAAGTGTAGATCTCCAGTACCACATCATTCTCCTCTGGGGAAACTTTTCGAAGTTTTGGAAATGGGAACTCCCAGCAGCTAGAATGTGAACTGGAGCTGTTTCCATTTGAAAAAAATGTGATGTGCAGTCTTAAATGTAGCCATCCAGCTTGTTCTGAAAAGTTTGATCTACTATTGTTAACACTAAAGCAGTTCTACGTGGAATACAAAAAGGATTTTGAACTATTCGCTTGCATTCTGATACATGAAAAAATTTTGTGCTTTATTTCAAACACACATTCCCACTGAAATCAGTCAATGGAGAGGTGAGGCGAATTTTATGGAATTAGGAATTTGTATGTATAGAATCAGGGCCATTGTTTTCATTAATAGTAGACTTCTGCAAGATTGCTACTGACAGGCAAAATACGTTATTGAAAGAGGCATTAAAAGCAGTTGTAATCTAGCTGACTATATATGTAATAGAAAACATTTTGCAAAATTTCAGTCCGATACCATATTAATGACTTTCTTGCTAATGCGATTAAAATTACTTCCCCCTGCTGGTCATCATATTAGTGATGGTGATCTCTCCTTAAATTAGATGAGAGGTATAATAAACAGAATGTGAATATAGAGTCCCCATTCAGTGGAAGCATGACCTGTACATTAACACTAATGCTTCACCTAAAGATCATTACTAAAGCCTACCTCAGAGTTTTTACTCTGTAGGCATAACCTTGAGACTACCAAAAGTAAGATCTGACTCTTCACTTGGGATCTGGCCTCACGAGGTTATGATAATGTCTGAAAGTCCAATTTGGTTAGACATTCTGGTGGCCTTTATTTACAGATGATCAGGAATGAGGTTTGGCATCTTGTGGGAAGTTGGTTTTAATTTTACTTTGTTTTTAATTCCACAGGCTCCGCGTCTTTCAACGATTAGCTACCAATTGGCTAAACTGACTTCACAAAATTCGTCACCTGGGTTGTGGGGGGGCACTATTGTTCCATTTCCTCTCCCTTGCCTTCCCTTACCACCTTCCCCTGGCCAAATGCAGATGCATCTATAGCGGAAGGCCTCAAATTTCACTTTAAATTCCCAGGGCTTACCTAGAAATTGCATTTGCTCTCCTTTCTTATATTTTACATATATTTTAATTCCTGAAGTTTCAGATCAGCATATTTTTTCCTTTAATAAACATTTAAGTTTACAGCCTTTAATCTTTTTTTTAATTTAAAACCACAAAGAAATGTACAATCTTTTATGGATTCAAATTAAAAATGAAGTGTGATGGGAATGATTTACAGGCACTGTAGCTTAGCAGGGAAAATATACAATTCCTTTGCAGTACATCATATTCTGTTCCTTTAATTTATAAGCAAGCTGTAATGTAACATATTAGTCATACAAAGAAAATGTAGCTTCAGTTTGAAAGATTTGTTGTAGTTGAACTTCACACACCTGCAAATTATTTACTCTTAAAAAAGAAAAGAAAACATGTGCACCACACACTATTGCATCCACCAGGAAAAAGGATATATTTAGAAAAATCCTGCAGTAAATTATTTTTATTTTTATACTTTTTTACCTTTCTCCTTCAACCAATTTCATCTCTCTTGAGCTCAGCTTCCCACGTTCTCTCAGTCAGCTGTTCTGTTCCCTGTGGAAGTTAAAGGTAGCTGGACAAAACAGAGAAGGATGCAATTGCTACTTCAACCTGGTGTCATAATTTCCTGTTAAAAGGCGAGGAAGCTACCTGTTGCTCTACAGAGGGATAAATAATGTCTGAAATATTAAAATATTTTTCAGACTCATATAGAGGGGATCGCTCTATTTACAAATTGGTTCCTCCAACCATTAAGGTAGGCAAAAAGATTGGCAGGGTGAAAAGCTATGCTAAATATATCCGATGCAGCCAATATAATCAAGTTTACTGTGAGTACATTTAATATCTGACTGATACCAATAGAAAAGGGAGTTTCTTTTTAGTGCACCAATATGTTTGCAAACACCTGCTACTGAGATGACTGTTACTGTACAAAAGCAGCCTCTGCCTCTTTTAAGGATCTGAATCTTGCAAACAAGTATAGGAGACTTGCAGGCATGGAGTATTTAGAGCCTGATTTGCTTAAGCTGCAGGCAGATTCAAAGGGAGGGAGAGTTTCAGTGGGTTACAGCCAGCATTTCAGGGTCTGAAGGTGGTGTGGATGTCTCTCTGCTGTTAGGTTGGCCTGTGGGTTTCTTTGTCTCTGCTTTCTAAATGAACCTGCCTGGCTTGAGACACCAGGGTGTCTTCACCTTACGGTGGTGTTTCTCTTGTTAAGAGCAAAATGATTTTGAAAAGAGACTGCGGAGGAGGGAGAAGTCATGACAGAAATTTTGCCTTTTACCTCATTTCCCAACCTGAATGGGAGAGGTAGTTGGAAGATGATAAACAGAAAAGGGAGTAACAGGGAGCAAGCGGGCAGCGGCGAAACTCCCAGAGGGAATGGTGAGTCTTGTTCTCACAAGTCAAAAGGCCTGCAATAATGAACCACTAGGGGTAAGTAAAGAGGAAAAACATAAGGTACAGGAAGCCAAATGCAATGCCGCTGGGCATGTAAGTTTGTGTAGAATGTGTGCAAAGGAACTTCTTTTAACTCTTTCATTCTGCACCATTGCAAGAGTGAAGTTTACCTCGTGTATTCCCTCGTGCATCCAGTACTCTCAGTTTGCTTTACTGAAGTCTTAGAAAGTTGGCTGATTCTTTAGCATGCCGATCGGCAGGAGGTGTGGCAGAAACCAACAGTTACTCTCAAAGATTTCCATCAGGCCTAGGTGTTATCTTTTCTGTGGGGACAGCTCACTGCGCCAGTCTTTCTGCTGTAGCTAATTCTGATTGTCTTAAAGAAAAGGGTAGCAGATAACATGTAATTGAACAGCTAAAAAATAGATCTGTTTTGCTTGACTGAACTTAATGCAGATCTGCTATTTGTCCCCATCAAATCTGAACACTCCCTTTTTCATACAAGCAATATGCCTGTGAGAGCAGAGGACTTGACTGGAGCCTTGAGGATTAACACTGCCAGCTGAAGACCCGGGGAAACTGAATGGCCTTCTCTGTTCCCTGTTACTGGGTTTATTCACTTAGACCTTGGTGCAAAGTTAGTGTGCTAAATGGGGTAGAGTACTGAGGAACTAAACTAAATGGTTGGCTGAGATTCATAAAGAAAAAGTAGCACTAGCTCAATTTCAGTGGAAAAAACATTGCCTGATCCAGTGAGTTTTAGAGAAATGGGAAGTGTTAACTTTGGCACAGCACGCTGTTAACACAGTTGTGCCAGTATCTGATCTGGCTGGGTCAGAGGTAGCTCCCTGTCTCCAGTAGCCTTTATGGGTGGTGAATATGGAGAGGCTTGCTGCATGGAGCAGCACCTGTGTGGTGTGCTCTCCCAGGGCTTCATGCACTTTGGCTCAGGTTTGGACTTTGCAATTCAACCCCACCCTGCTATAGGACTATACCTTGAAAGCACAACCTGGGTCTGAAGCCGCAGCTGGCTGGAGCCCAGCAGCTCTTGCCAAGTCTGAGAGGCTTCACTGCGAGGATGGGGAAGCAGGAAGGGAGAATGAAAGGGGAGGAGGGAAGGAGAAGAGCATAAAAGGACTGGGTACATTTGCACAAGCCTAATTGAGGGATTCAGACACCTGAAGTCTAAATGCTTAATCTAAGAGACAGTATATGTTAAAACAAAACCCAAACTACTGCCGCCACCAGAAAACCCACATCCCCTCAATGCTTTGGAGTGAGTAGTGTCTGGATATGAATAGTTGACAATGTTTTTGCCTCTTCTGCCCTATTGTGCCCTACTGCATAACATCCCCCACCAAGTCCACCAACAATGAAACATTTTGATCCAGAGCAATACTTTCAATATCTGGAGAAGTTTGAAAATCCAGAGATCTTTTTCCCAAGGAAAGCAAAACGAAATTGTGAAATCCTACACAAAAGGAACTTCCACCCTCCACATAAAAGGAGGATAAAAGGCCTAAGATATAGATGATAACTTTGTTGTAGTGCAAGACCCAAAACTCTGTTATTAAAACAGTTTATTTATTAGCAAGCTTTTGTAATGAACAAAGCACAACAGATGTGGGCAAAACTACTCAAGCAGGTACAAACTGAAATAATAATGATGGGAGGCAAATAGCTTGACATTCAAATTACTGGCTAGACCTGCTTTTAGTGCTGCTTTGGCTCAATCTCTAAATGCAATAAAGTAGGTTTGAACCTTTTCTTCACCTTTTCTCAGGGAAAGTTGGAGATAACGTAACTGAAATGGCTGATAATAACTAATGCTGATTTAGTTAAAATTCCTTGGTGCTGAAACCACATTTTTGGGAAAATGTGGCCTTTTAAGTAAAAAGAACCACCCCCCAAACGTGCCATTCACTCATAGGAAAACTTCATTTTGGATATTCATTTCTCTTTCAGTCCTCCCATACCCTCTCCTTTACAGGTGCATGGGTAGGTTACAGATGTCCACTGACACCAATTCTGATACTGCTGCCCTGGAAGTGGGTAGTGTGCTGTGTGATGCCTTGCTGATCTTTATTTGCAGCTACAGTTTCACTTCAGGTTCATGCCATTGCTCTTGTTAGGGTACAGAGGGTTTTTTGTCAACTCATTATGCTGCCATCTCCTTCGCAACACTTGTCTTAATATTGCTTGCTGAGTTTGTCCAATTTGTTGGGGGGTGTTGGTGTGTTGTTAATTGGCATACAAAACACTGCAAGTTAGCATATGTTTGTAAATTTTCTATTAGTGCTCTTCACACAATAGCAATTTAGATCCCTCCTAAAGACCTCCAGAAATGATGACAGAACAGCTCATAATATTTTTTGTGGTGCTAAAAGATAATTGGGTGCAGTTCTGTCTTATTTTTCATTTGCTTTATGATGTTTTAGAGTTTCTTTTATCCTACTAACATTCATCTACATTTAGCAACAGGCTTGAACATTGTGGTTTTTTAAAAATGTGAATGATTGTGCTTTGTGAACATGGAGACTCTGGAGAAACAGGTATTTCCCCCCTCTCCTTCCTCTGCCTGAGTTGTTGAACTTCAGATCCTTCTTCATACCATTTCAGTTTTGAATTGATGCTATGCTGGCTGACTAAGCAAGTCAAAAGGTTGCTGCTCCCTGACAATACTGTGTGGGATAGGTATATATTTGAAAAGTAAGGAGTAAAACTACCTCAGAGCACAAACTATGAATAAGGCCAGATTCTGACTCATTTTCTAATGTTGAAGTCTTTACTCTTTGGACTTCAATAGAACTTCTTCCTTGAGTAAGCATTATTCATGGTGATTAAAGGCTCAATTTTCCTGCCCTGTGTTATGTAATTAAACTATGCAAATAATTCAGCTATCCAAGACAATGCAGATTGTCAATGGAATAGGCAATTGTACATTTCACAACTTGACTATCTTCAGAACCCGTATCTTATTTGCTGAAGAAATAAACAGAACAATTTGAAATAATGAATATGTTTTAGACTCTAACAATTTCTTTGTGAACAGTAATGGACAATTGGTTCTGAATAAATTATTTGCCCATTTCCAGGATGGCTGTTCATCCCTCCTGCAGTCATGTTCCATCTTTGTAGCTTGTGGGCTTTACATAAAGAAGTTATCAGCAATCTGCTGCAGAGTCCTTCCCACTCAGTAAATCAAAGCCTTGCTCTTCTGCGGTCCGTTTCCACAGACAGATGATTCAAGCTTCCTTCACTTCCCAGCAGGAAAGGTTAGTTAAATACTTGTCTGTAGCTCCTTGCAACGTTTATGAGAACTGTTTACATAATTCTGAAGGATTGCTCTGCTTTGCTCAGTGACGGTTAGATGTGCCTGCTGAGAACTGGGTATCCTGTCCATTAATTGGCTGCTCACAGAATCTCGCTAATGAGCCAGGACTTTAAGAGAAATATTAGACTTTACTGAATCAGTTCTTGTTTCTTGCAATATTGTCTGCAAACAAATGAATATCTGATATCAGTTCAGTAAGCTGAATGATACGGGGTTTTTTAATCATCTTATGTTGTTATTGGGGTGGGAGATTGAAAGCATAATGTTACAAATACACCTTTTTTTTTTTTTTTAATACTGCTTTGAGAAAGGTTGTGTAGTCAGTGGAGTTTTGAAATGACTCAGAAGGCGCATGGAAATTGATAGATTCCCATTGACTTTACTGGGATTTGGATCAGGCTTGTCAATGTGAATCAAGAATTTACGGGAGCCTAAGCAGCAGTATGCAGGAATGTAGTGCAGATCCTCTTCAAAGTTAATTAACTGGGCAGAACATTGTCTTGAATAATGCTGCAGAGTAGGACAGAAACAAGCTTCTATAAATTTTAGAACAGAAGAATATTATCTGTTGAATTATCTCAACAACCCATGCAAACTGATCTCACATATAAAACGTATCGGTAACAAAATGGAAGTATTACATAGCTCTTATAGATCCCTGTTGGAAGAGGTCCCGAATGGTATAGCTCCATTCTCTTCATTTCATAGAATTCACTCCTCCATTCCCTTCATTTCATAGACTTCACTGCTCTATTCCTGACTCCTCTACCCCACCGGCCTAAGCAGTGCAGGGGGGTGGGGAATGGTGGCTGTGGTCAATCCATAACAGCTCCTCTCTGCTGCTCCTTCCTCCTCACGTTTTTCCCCTGCTCCAGTGTGGGGCCTTCCCATGGGCGGCAGTCCTTCAGGATAAACCTTCCGCATGGGCTCTTCCATGGGCTGCAGGGGAATCTCTACTGGGGTGCCTGCAGTACCTCCTCCCCTCCTTCTGCTCTCACATGGGTGTTAGCAAGGCTGTTTCTCACCCTTTTTTCCTCACCCCTCGCTGCTGGGCAGCGGTTGGCCCTGTCCTAAGTACCCTTTCCCAGGGGCTCCCCTGGCTTCCCTGAGGGGCTTGGCTGTGCCCTGCAGCGGGGCTGCTGAGGAGCCAGCTGGAACCGGCTGTGTCTGGCTGGGGGCAGCCCCAGCCTCTCCTCACAGAGGCTGCTCCTGCAGCCCCTGCTGCAGCCTCCTTGCCACCTACATCCAGTGCAACTTCAGAATGTGGAAAGAGATGGTAAGTGTTAGGGTGATTGTTTTTTACCATGCCTTTAAAGATGATTTTTTTTTTTTTTTTTGAACTGTTAGCAAGATCTAGCACGAAGTACCACTCTGAGGAACGAGGGCCTGCTTCTGGGAACACTTGTGGGTTAGAAACAGTCACGTGAGGAACAGGTCATGGCAGGAGGACAGGGTGAAGATGTTTGGTACTAGGAAGAGTGAAAGGAGAGGGGAGGTGATGAGACACGCACGGAGGTTTGCTCTCTGAAGGGCTGCACACCTGATGCTTATTTGCTGACTGCAAAGCTCTGCTTGGGCTGTGCAGGTCAGGTTGCATGTTGGCCATGCTGCCTCTCCCTCGGGGGGTGGGTGTCCATGGGGGGGCTTATTCTGTGGGCTGTGAATGGGCTCTTGGACATGAAGTCACCTTCTTTGCTGAGTAGTGCTTGGGTTTGTTTTCTTCATAATCATCAACTTTCCTGATCAAAAACTGCCATTGTTTTTCGGAAGGGTATGATCCACAAAGATCTCCTGAGGACTGTGGAAAATCTGCAACTGACACAAAAAATGTAGGACTTTAACCCAAACCAATATTGTCTTCCTTCCCAGGAGAAGGAGGGGCTCATTTTACAATGACATCAAGAATTCATTCCCTTAAATGAGGTATGTCACTTTGCCATTTTAACTTGATTCATTAAAATAGGGGCTCATTAGTTATTCCCTTGTGCAGTGTAGAATTTACACATTAAAGGCATATGCATTTCATGTGCTTACTACATTCAGGGATAAATTTCTAGCCATGCTGTTTGAAAGGTAAAAGTGTGGGGTTTTAAAGAAAAGAAAAAAAGCTAGAAATTCTAGTCATCTGCCCCTCCTTTCCCCCCCATAAAGCTTTTCTAATCTGTTCATACCCCTAATATTTCATTTTAGAAGTCCAGGCTACTGAGACACAGGACCCACTGAGGTAGTGTTAATCTCTTCCCAGATGTGTGTTTGATGTGTATTCTCTTTTGTGCCTTGTGTAGTGTAACAGAGGTTTTCCCTTTCTTTCCTTAGTCTTGCCATGAAACTTATCATGTCTGAGTTGCGAAAATACCTTAAATCCTGGGCAAGGAGGAGTTCTGCTGTTGTCCGAGTGAGAACACACCTCCTGCGGAGTGGGGATTTGTGATTACCGTGTGTCTGCCTGGTTGGACAAAGGTGTCTCCAGCCATATTCCAAACATAAGCCTCTTCCCTAAATGGACAGATCCTCCCATTCTCAAATGACACATTTTCAGGCAAAAGCCCTGTGGTATAATTCAGAGTGAAAAAGGCTTGTTTTACCATTTTACACATGCTGTGGGAAAGCATGGATCAGAGGACAGTAGGCATGCGGTGGGAGAGGTCCCTTGCTGAGTGTAGTGAGCCCTCTCTTGAATTGGGGAGGGAAGAGCATTGCTGTACAGCCTTCCTGCTTCCCCCTGCCCTCACCTCTGGGCAGACACATCTCTGCAGGATCTTGGTAAGGTTCACTGAAGCACTGGAAGGACCACAGCTCCCAGAGGTCTCAGGTTGTTGGGTTAGATTCTTGAACCTTTCTGGGTGAACATAAAAAAATTCAACATGGGGGGAAAAATCTCAACTAGGGATGGCTGAGAAGAAAAAGAATATGAAAATACTAAATTTGTTTGAAGAACTGAATGGAACAGACTGGGAAAGATATTTGATCCTTTTATGTAACATTTAGGCTCATTCCAGACCTTGGTTGATGAACTGCTTCCATATTCCTAGAATTTGAGGGCAGAGCTGTGGTTCATTTAGCAGTAAATGCTAGAACTGGATGGAAGGAATGTCATCCCTAACTAAAGTCGAAGTATAATCCTTTGGTTTCACTGGTGACTCAGATTACAATAATGCAATACAGAGAGCCTTCATTCTCCCCCTTCCCCCCCTTTTCCTACTGCATTACAAATGGCTAGTAAAAGAAATGTAACAAAATGCAATTAAATATATCCACATTCCATCTCCTGTCTTGCCTATGATTTTCTTGTATGCAAGAAAATAAGCCCTTTTCTTCTTACCTCTCAGTCACTGTTCATCAGCATCCTTTGTGCTTTCAAGATGCTTGTACTGTAAGCCAGTTTTTCAAATCCCAAACAAGAAACTCCTTCCCATACAACAAAGTTCCATACAAATATAGCTAATGTCAATAAAGCTAAAAAGATGTCAGCAAAGACCCGGTCAATTTATTACAGGTAAACATCCTGCCCAGACATTTTGTTTACTATCAAAGCTTGTTATATAAAGCTTGTTATATAAAGCAATCCCTCTTCCCTTGATATCTTATCTCACAGTTTACAAATTACTGCCTTTCTCTTTGTATCCCATATGAAATACTGAATTCATTTGTGCATGTTCTTTGAATATAATCTTTCTGTTTCTTTTTAAAAAATGTCTTTGGATGATCACTTGAAAGTATATATAAAAAAATCTGTGAATTCAGCCCTTTTAACCAAAAGAAGTTGTATCACAATAAATTTAAACAAATGAAAGGTATTACTAAACACTGTCTCTTGTTAACAAAATCCCCCAAATGATTTAGAAACGTGGTTTACAGAAACGTGTAGTTTCCTTGCTATCTTACATTTCATTATATCCCTTTTCCCTTGTAAATATACAGAGGAGGAAATGTGCATAGCTCTTTCTATAGGTTTTCAGAATATGGCTGTTCAGGGACAGAGGAAAAGTACAGACCATTCTGACAGAAAAAGAAAAGAAGCCTAGCTTGTCAAATTTTGAGACACAAACCCAGCAATTAATTCACGTATTTGTTATAAAAGGCTACTTTTGACTTGTGATACAGACAAATCAAGCCTCTTTCAGGCTCCCCAAAAAGCCTTTGTGTGACTTCCCAACTGTATGCTCCACAGCTTCTAAATTGGCCCTCAAATAGTGTTGTGGGAACACTAGGAAGGACACCTCATATTAAATGACACTTTCAGTCAGTCATCTACATCTGCTTGTGTTTGTCAGGGAAAACCTGGGACGGGTGTGCAGCTTCTATCTGATTGAGTCTGCATCTGTGAGCAGGTTCCAAGACACTTTATCTGGCACAGGAGAACAGTAAAGGCTTCCCTTCTTGTACCAGATCTGCTCCAGAGATACTAAATTCCTCCATGATAATGAGGTGTCCAGAATAGTAACAAGAGGCCAGAAGTGTGCTTTTGGTTTAAACTGTGCTGGAATATCTGCTGACTGTGGGCAACTGCAAATTCGCACCAGTGTACCTGAGTGAACTTGGCTCAGAGTGAACAGTGAAACCTTACCAGGTGCCAGATCTCCTGGGCTATACATGAGAGGTATAGGATTACTGCATGTCTAGCACAGCTGTGACAGGCAGAGTGAGAGAAGACCGTATGACAAGTAAGTAGAGCTATTTCTCTTCACAGTATTGTAGATCCTGCTTATAAGGCTTTTTCCCGGGCTTTAATGCTGGTGGTAAGAAATAGTTCTGCCTTCTCCTCTGCTACATTTTGCATGCAAAATACTTAGAAAACAACACTCCTTTGCAGGTGCAGTTAATATGGGTACTGAGGAGTACAAATAATTACCTGCCTGGCAAAGTGGATGAGGAAATACTTCCCATTCAAGTCTCTGACAGGTGGAGAGTGGAACTGTGGAAATTCCCTGGACTCTGTCATTTTAAGTTTTGCAGATGTTCTCCCTATGGCATTTTCCTCCCATCTCCGGTTTAGGCACAGCACAAAAATGTTTTGACCAAGACTGCAGACTCAGGAAAGGTCATACACGTACCTTCTTGTGACATGTTTTTCTAACCTCTCTACCTGCTGTGGGTAGTCTGCAACCTCCTGTGCTGACAAGTCTGTGATGGCTAGGGCTATGATTAATGGGATTTCATTAATGCTTGTGCAACTATCCCTGAGAACCCTCTGAGGTGCTCCAGCCTCCTCCTCACACCGTGAACCTTCTAATGGCCGTAAGTTCAGGCAGATATGTTGGAGATTCTTTATCCAAAACTTCCCTCCAGGCAATATGGGTAAATAATGATTTGTATTGGAAAGGGTAATGTGTAATAATTATGGCTACATTGTCCTAACAAGAAGGAATAGTAAAACATCCTGCTACTGCCATCCTAGTATCCCACCTTTGAGAAGATGTTACTTCATGCATGGCTGTGTTGTAGGGTTAGCTGGGACTCCTCTCTGCTCTGAGCATGGATGGGAAGGAAGAGAGGGAGAAATACGCAAACTGGCTGCACAACAGGTATTTCTTCCTCAGTGGGAGAAAACAGAGTAGTTTGTCTGCAAAGGAAATGGAAGTATTAAGTGCAGTTTTTAAGATAATTGTACAATGCTGGGCGTAGACACACGTATCTTCACTGTGCCCCTGTTCTGAGCTGGCAGATGGGAGTGGTCCAAAAGTTATCTAGTTGTGTTAGCTGTGCCCAAGTGACTGATACTCTCCCCATCTTTCTTCTCTGGTTTGCTCCTGTGCGTATTTCACATTGCGCCATTTACATTGTGGCAAAGGTCTAGTCTTGGGTTTTCCTTGAAATAATTAAGGTCAAAATGCTATCGCTGTATTTGCCTGGTGCAGTACCTCTCTGTGTAGAACAGTGTTGTATTTAAAGGGATTACTACTGGTGAAGTGTATTCAACAACTGCAATACGTTTGGGGTGTATCGGGGAAGGATTAATTGGTGCCTGCTCTCTTCTTGTTACCTTTTTTTGAGCATCCACTACTGACACAGCTCCAACCTTTCCTGTGTTCCAGTCTGTTGTTATCTATACATCATGCTGCCAGTTCTTTTTCTTTAAGTTTTTTTTAAATGACTGGTTTTTACTTTAATTTTGGACTCCTGTACTGTGGTAACATGATATGTGAATATGCCGAAATTTCTCGTGCCATGTTGCCTCACAGCAGGAGCTCTAGGAGGGCAAGGTGTGAATGACAGTGGGAGATATGGAAGGCTGACTAACATACGTTATTCATCTAAAACTGCTAGAAAAGGAAGAAGAGCTCCCACGGACTGTCATGAGTTCCAGAGGACAATATGCATTTCCATTATTCAGTAGTATTTATGCATATTAAGGACTGAAGATAGCTAAGGTAAAATAAACTGCTGTCATAATTCTTGTTTTGCATGACTTTGGAAGAGACAGGAAAATGAGGTCTGCTTATGGTGAGAAAACTGGACAGAAGGGTCAAAAATTGTTTGTGGATCTGACAACAGTAATGCTTATAGTAGTCAAATTGCAGAGAGCTCAAGGATTCAGGCAGCTTCCCTGAGCGGAGACTGCTAAATGCAGCTTTGTGCCTGCCCTGTGGGAGGGGAGAAAGAATAATATCACAGAGGCTGTAGATCCTGGATTGATGAGCCTGCTGTGCTTCAGGTAAGTATGAACGGAGCAGAAACTGTTTAATGTAAAAGGAAGCTATGTAGCTGGTTTAAAATACAAATTCCAATTTCATATGTGTCCTGGTTAGTGGTAGGAGCAAAAGTCCAAATACTTATTGGGTACAACAGTTTGTTTAGAAGATGCAAGATTCTATGCCAGACTAAACTGTCAGCACGTAGGTGAGGGCCTGTCTCAGAAGGAACTATGGGGCATCTCAGAATATTTCTAAGTTATGTTCTCAAATTCTTAAACTGGTGAAAGAAGTTTTTCAAGCCCTTTACTCTTATCCAACCAAGGTCCCCTTGCAAATTACCTAAGCTTCAAAAAGTTGGTTTTTATTACTGTGCAGTTTTTCATCCAATTTAGTATAATTCTGAACTTACTAATACTGATTTTTCTCTGAAAAAAACAAAATTGTTTTAGGAGTCCATCTGAGCTTTATCTGTTCCTCTAGATATCCCATTTGCTTCTGTTAAAAATGTGTTCTTCTCCAGGGTTTCTGATGCTTTCAGAAAAAGGGGTAGTTATGTTTCGCTTGCTTTCATTGTTCTTGCCAGAAAGCTTTGGGATTTTGCTGAAGTTGTTCCATGAAATCCCACCTGCAACATATAGCATGTATCTTTAGCACCAGGTTATGTCAGGCCCTACTTAAAAACATAAACACATTCACCCAGAGTCCTTGTTTTTTTGCTAAGCACATTCTTCTTGGTGTTCCTATGTTTCTTTTTTTTTAAGTATCCTAGCACTGGGGGAACCAATATATTTTATACTGCCATAGCCTGCTGCAGTCTAATATTCATAAGCCAGGGATAAAAGTTTGAAAGTGAAAGCAACAAAAAGGGCAAGATAAATCATTGATTCTTCCAGCTTTTTGTCTGGGGACTTAAAACATTAAATATAACTTTATTAATTCTTTATAAAAGCTATTGTGGTGATAAAAGTAGATTCCACCTTAACTGCCTTTTCTGATACAAACCAGTAATGCAATGACAATCTACTAAGGCTAAGGCAATAATTTCATACCAGGTCTTCCAGCCCCATCAAGTGTTGCAACAGTCAGTGACGGTGGCAGAAGTCTTACAGCCTCATTGTGCATATCCAAGTGTAGCAGCAGAGTGATCAGTTCCTCCCTACCGGACTCATCCTACAGTCTCTGATGATCTCGTCCACCTTTTTTATGGTAGGAAAGATCCTGTGGAAGACACACAAGGAAGAAGCTTCAAACTAGCAGACTCAAAGACCTGATTGCTTTCTCTGGGCCTCAAACCTTCAGCAATGTCTTCCCCCAGAAACATTGACACCTGAGCTTTCAAGTTGCTAGAAAGTCATTCGGTAGAAAGTGCTCGCTATAGAGGTGCACTTGTGCGCTCTGGTGTTTAAAGACTAGAGTTAGCGGAACAATTCTCAAGAATAATGAAAACAGCAGAAGAATATGTGGTTTGGAGGTTAGATGGGTGTCTTTTGATTAGAAAATGCACATTTCTTGACAAAAACTATTGTTCAAATGTTTTCTTCAAACTCTTCTTTTGCATCTCCAGAATGAAATTTGTGAGTGTGCTCATGCACTCAGTCACTATTCCTCCTTAACCCCTAGAGTAAAACACTTGTCTTAGTTTTCAGGTATCTATATTCAAACCCTCCTTCTGCCAGAGTGAAATCAGTGGCTTTACAGCACCTCACAGCTGAATGGCTTATTTTCTTTTCCAGTTTAAATATTTCAGTATTTGATGGGAGTAAGAAAGAAAATTTACTTACATATTCAGTTTATCCTGATGTAAAAGGGAAGTTGCCATGGCCATTGTGTATTTTGTCCCATTCTTATGAATATTTCAGTGGAATTGTTTTCATTTTTTTCCCCTGAGGGTAATATCTCTGATATTTTTTCTGATCTTCAGAATAGCTAGTCTTGTTTAAGCTATACTCATTTATCTTATGATGCTTTTAGCTGACCATTTTAGGAAAGTCTGGATCTCATGCAGAATTATTAGCCAACACTCTTTACATGTCCACTTGTTTTTTCAGATGAGTCACTATTTTGCTTAGCAGAGTGCTGTGTTACTTCTGTATTTCCTGCCCAAGAGCAAATAAAGAAGAATTTTCTCATAGGTAATTGTGTCATAGTGATAGCTAGGACCTGTCATTAAAACTGAGACTCATTTAGAAATGCTCGTAGGCCCTGTCCTGAAGAGCCCTCATTTCATATGAGATAAGTAAATACAGATAGAGAGAGCAAATGCAGTTGTCACATTGGTCAGTGCAGTAGACTTTGACCTTGGGATTAGAATTATGACACAAGACACATGATGCATGCTAAGACATACTGCATAAAGGTAAACCCACATCTTTAGATGAATCACACAGGATGAAAGTAGGAATAATGCTAAAACTAACTGTTCAGGAGTTTTGCTAAAATACAATGGCATTTAGATTCTTCCAGAGAGTTTATGGTGATTATCATCTACGGTTTTTTGAATATATTGCCTCAGTTGTGAGTCTAGGATTGCTGTATTATGATTTTATACTAAAATTACAGGTTGGTCTGAGATTCAAAGTGTAGGGGTGTGCAAATCAAAAATGGTGGGGTTGGAGCTTGCTGGTTGAAACCATGTGTAATGCCCTGTTCATGCTTTGGTTGCAAACTTGAAGGGCTTAAACTGAGCTTCACTTTTTTTTGTGTGTGTTCATATTAAAAAAAAAAAGGAGGGAAAAAAAAAAGGTCAAAACTATGTAGCCATGAATGCAAGTGGAAATCAACATGAAAAGTTGTTTTGGTTCACATTGATTGACATTCGCTGCATTAACCTGCATTTTCACTTGACCCTGCAAATACTTCTAAACAGCTGAATATATGAACAAAATCTATAGCCAAGGCTAATAAATTGCAATGCCAGGATCTTAAGGTCCTCAGTAACTGTAAATCAGTAGAGGTGTAGAAATCAACTGAACTGTGCTAATTTACACAAGCTAGGTGTTTGACCTTTAGATTCATTAGCATCATTAACATTTCTTAAATTATGGCAACTGGAATTTGAGAACAGTACCAAAAGTAAGATAAAAAAATACCCTTGCACCTTCCCTAGCTGAAAAACAAAAAAATTTGTTAGGTAATTAAAATTCTTGTAAAAATTATGACTATGTAGTTTATTCTATGCAGAGAATTAGCATAAAATCTACCAGTATCGAACAATAGCTTCCAACATATGCCAGAAGGACTCCTTGTTAGGGGAAAAAACCAGGAATTTGGAATGGTTTACATAATTGTGTCATAAAAAAGTCTTATGGTATAGCTCCTTTTATTTTCCTCTCCTTTAGACTGCATTCAAACACAAACAATTTGTGAGCCAGAAGAGCTTAATACCTGAGGAATTCTAATCTGCATATTCCCACTTTGAGTCAGGTACTGCTTTCTACATTTTATAAGAAACTTCAAAGCACTCCTTGGTTTCCCTCCAGCCAAAAGTTTGGGGGGGCCACATACCATTTATTTATCTGTCTTCTTAAGCCAAGTCTCCAGGCTTGATACATGAACATACACTTCCAATTAAACCTATACAAACTTATATAAATATACAGCAGGCCGATACTGTTGTGGTTAAATTTGCGTTACTTTATTTTGGGGTTGTTCTGATTCAGCTTTCAGAAAATGATGAGATAATGAAAGCAGCAGTCTGTTCACCAAACTTATAGCAACGATCTCTAATTGTCAAACTCCAAGACAAACTGTAACATACTCTGAACCGATTTCACTTTTCCTTAAGTCTGCCTGTGTAGAAGAGAGTTTCTGGGAGTGGGCAAACTGCAATGCAGGCTGCTGGCAGCCTTCTGAGTTGCTGTGAAACAGCTGTTGAATACTTTGCAAAGTGTTATCTGAATGAATGTTTTAATGGAACAACTATTCTTATTATAGGGCTTTTTTTTTTTTTCCTGGGAGCTTGTTTTGAAGAAAGATATAAACATTTTACAAAGCTTTGTATGTTGGTTATTTCTTGTACAACTTCCGTCTGGCAGGCAGAGCATAAGTTAATCAAATCTATCCTCATTTGCAACTGTGAGCATTACTATAGTTGTCAGTAGAGTATAGCTTCTTAGACATTGGTTGACTTGTTCAGAACTGGCTTTTGGCAGATTTAAAGTAGCAATGTGCAAAGCAAGCTGTCTTGATGGGACAAATGACTTTGCCATAACTGGTTTTTAGTGCACGATCATGTTTCCAAGGTGAACTATCACTGTCCTGAATCAAATATTTTCTTGTTATTTTGGCATATGATCCCAGTTTACCAGACTACTAATGAAAATAACCACAGTTCATTTATTTAAAAACTCACTTGCTAGTTATGGAAATAGGCCCACAGACCAGGTACAGGTCTGTACATACAGAATTTGCAAAATGCTTATCAGTCCTTCGATATGGAAAGCAGATTTTTTTTGATAGGAAATAGTGATGTTCTGCTCAATTAACTTAGCAATTCTTTTTTCAATCAGTCTTCCTTGCTCTTACTTATTTCTTTGGGTTTGGTGGTTTGCTATTTCTAAGTAGTAGAATATAATGTCATTGTTTCTGTTTCTCATTGAGCAGGATTATGATGATGATGATAATAATAATAATATCAGATGTATTTCCTGTCTAGTCCCTACTAATGAATTGGATTTTGAGTGTGCAGGATTCCCATCTTTCCTATGACAACACACTATTTTATAAGGAATCCTGTGGAAATTACAGACTATGTAAGGAATGAACTGCTACCTGCTGTGATTAGTGGGGAAGAATTTGACCTGTAAAATATTACTATCACCTGCTTAAGATTATTTTAGTCTGTGTTTTAGGCTGTGGCAAAATTTTGGAGCTAAATGGTGCTTTTTGTTATCATTAAAGCAATACAGGAAGATCTTAAGAGCTAGACTGATATTGTCACCCTTTTAGTAGCTCTTGAATCAGCCCTGGGGTGTGAAATACACCTTCTAAACAGATGGTCTGAGATACTTTTCTGTATTCCCTGATTCATTCTATGAACCTGTTATTGAGAATGAAAGCAGTGAGAAATCACAGCCACAAATGGAGAGACAGTCTCAGAGGTAACTCATCCTGGTGTGTAATAAGGCCACTGATGTTATGAGGATTCAGCAACAGTGCACAACAGTCATTCCAGCTACTTCATGTGCTCTTGCAGCAGACTGAGGCATAAGGCACTCAGCTCACAGGACAATAATTTTTATGATGCTTTGGGATTTCCTGCTCAATATCTGGCTAGTAGTTAGGTGATCTTCTCACCTTTATGGCACCAGTGTGGAAAAATGGGTACAGAAGGGGGACATGGCCCAGTAGTTGTACATGAATTGTGGTATTCAGAGATGCCAAATGTCTACTGCAATGGGAGTTGAAGGCGTGTGCGTAGCACTTGCAGCCTGCTTCCTGTGTATCTGGTTGGTCCTGTTAAGCAATGAACCATATATGTAAGGAGAACTTGCACATACTGAGTCAGTCCCTGTCCTCTGTGTCCTTGGGTCGTAAAGTATACTGCTTACATTGTGCAATGTATTGAGCTGAGTCTGGAAAACCTTTGCAACTGAGTCCAAATAGAAAAAAACCAAGTTATTTAACTGAAGCTTCTCAGAACTGATCCCTTCTAGCCCTTCTCTGTGATAGAGATGTCGCACTTGCCTCTTTGTGCTCCTTTATGCCTACTTAATTCTGCTAGACCCTTTTCTCTGCTCCGCTGTTTTTCAAATGTGCTCTCCCCATGCTTTAAAACCAATCTTTCTACCTAACACCTTCTTGATATGGCAAATCTCAGAGCACAGCACAGAGTAGTCTTGATCTTGCTCTGGTTTGACTTTACTTCTCTGTTCACTCTTTTGATGGCTCAGGGGCTGGTATTTATCTCTGGTACAAGGTGAGGAGTGGGTACAGTCTGTTAATGTCTAACCCAGCGGAGAGAGTAAGGCTGCATAAATCAGCTTTCCCCTGTCACTTCTGTGTTTCATACCCTGCCCCAGGGATCCCACATGACCCAGAGACATCACATCTGGCACTTTGTTGACATACAGAAGGTCAGTAAGGACCGAAACTAGAGATGGTGGCCAATTGGTGACTGAACTCCCTCTTCTATCAAAGAGTCGCAAGGACAGCTCTGGTGACCTGTAGAAAAACAATTACTGTTTGCTGGACTCTGTGTGCTGACTTCTCTTAATTCATCAGTTGCTGCTTTGAATGGGCCTTGGAAGAATGAATCCCAGGTTGTAGCAGTTAACACCTCCAAGATGTCTTTTTTGCATGTTGCTTTAAGTACCAGTACTTCCCTGTGAGTTCATTAATTTTGATTTCACAAAAATCACTGCTCTACATCCAGAAACAAGAGGGGATAAACTCTAGCAGCTTTGTGGTTTTTTGAATGATCAGAAGGAGAAGCAAGAGCAAAAGTAATGCTGTTGCCTTTGTGTACAGTACATAAGGAAACTCCCAGACTGCCTGGAGTTGGATTTTGCCTTGTATTTATCACCAGCATGTCTACAGATCAGATTTAGGTGTTCTTCCATGTATTGAAATATCAGTTCATGGCTTTTTCTCCCTGTTTTGATCCATGATATAATCCAGTACAGGGTGTGCCAAAGATTTAGTCAACAGTCCAAAACAAATAATAAGGCTATCTGGTCAGATTCTATCATCAGTTGAGTCAGATTTGTACAATCTGATTAAATCAGGGCACATACAACACATTTAAATATCACATGTCCTGGCAGAGGGAGAGGTACCAGGAGGTCACAATTTATTTCCAACAAATGAAAACGCTCAGGTTTAGACCCATGAATAAAAGATAGGCTTCATTAACACAGAGATTGACCTAGTCAATCCAAAGCTAGATAGCCTGCATCAAAAGAAATTCCTGGGAATGAGTTTACCTTAAGTAGCACCTGAATCTCTCCTCTTGCTCATTAACTATTTCTCTGTTTATCTAGCACTGGTAGAATACTGCGTGAAGAACTTGCAATGTAAGGTGCAGATCCTGCAAACCATAATGCAGGCATTCAGCTTTGCTTGTATGGGAAATCACATGTATAAAAGTTTGTGGGATCAAGATAAAAAAAGGCAATATTAAAATGAAGGAAAGAATGAAATATGAAGTTATTCTTTCTGAACTAAGTCTGAAATATAGCAATGAAATATTTAAGTTTTTATTTACTTTTCATATTAACACTTGTGATTTAACTCATGCTTTGAGGAGGTGATGTGAAAGTGCCAGAAAATGTTTCTCTATTAGCTTTCTACTGGGGCTCACACTTGAATCAGAGGGTTGATTAAATATAATGTATGCCTTTTCACTGTGGAAACTGTTAGCAAAATTTATCTCCTTGAGACAGTCCCTTTCTATCTTGTACCCATCATTCTGTAAGCCATTATTTTAACTTAAGCTTTCATACTTATTCTGGATAATTCACTTGGTCTCTAAGGACTGTCTCCCCTGGTTCCTTTGTTGCTGAAAACAGATTTAGTGCTGACAGGCAAAGTCCTGTGTAGGTGTGGGAAGAAAGACACACCTCATATAGATAAAAGCCAGAAGTTTTTATAGGTAAGGTTACGAGGTAGTAAGAGATCAGCTTAGGGGAGGGTCTTTCTACTTGTTTTGAAAAAAATTACAGAGAATCCTGCAGTGCTTTAAGGTAGGATAATATTTTCACAGTGCATCTGCCTAAGTATTCACACAGCACTTGTATCTAAGAACTGCATGCTTTCCACTCCAAGTATTGATGATGACCATCAGCTTTCATTTCAGGAGAGACCTTGGAAATGCCCACTTCAAACTGTAATATTTTGAAAAGTTTTTCACTGCAGTTTCACCAAAGGAGACATGTTCTATGGGAACATATTGACTTTGATGACATTTGGCAGGAAAAAGTGCCTAAATAAATGGTTATAAATATTTTTTTACTTTGTTTTGATAATATAATAAGGTATTTTGACTTTCTGCTATATTAAAACATTTTGTTTGTGCATGTTAGCTTTCTTATTTACCTTACTGAACTAAACATTCAAGTTTTTACTGTCTGCAAAACTCTTTTCATTCTGAATTGGACCAAAAGTGAATGCCCAAATTTTAGTTTCAAGAGAAACAGAAGTTCAGTTCTGCTGGAAAGTAGAGACTGGGCTTGGAAAGATAGGTTTTGGAGCCATTCAATACTTGAAGCTTGTGACCACTTTGCATATGAAATCGTCAGATTTTTGTGGCTTACTTTATAAATTCTATCCAAATAATCACAATTACTGTGTGCCTAATTTGCACATGCCATTACCACAAACAGAGACATGGAAGGTGATGCAGTTGCCTAACTTGTGTAAGAACACAACCTTGTTCCTGGAGTTTCTTTGTGCGGCATATATGATGGGTAGAAGTAATCACATAGACTTGCTTTAGGATTGCAGGATGACTTTTCAGCTTTAGTTGGGGAAAAAAAAAAAAGGGCCATTGTCTCCACCACTTATTTTTATGGGAATACAAGGCAATTTAATGGATTTTTATCTGACTGACATGCGGGTAATGGAGAACAGTGAGACACTGCCACCTTAAAAGGTTTTTCCTCCTAATTGTTCTCTATTTACAGGAGCAGATTTAATTTTAAGTTTCTGGTCTTTCAATTTATTCTGTAACCACAAAACAAGCAAATATCAGCCAAACAAAACTAGACAGCTGCACTACTATTTTGTATGTGGTTTTGCATCTTAGGGTGATTCTGTACTTTGTGCATTTTGGGACACCTGAAAATGGCAAGAACAGTCAATGCTCGTTTATTGGCTCTTTGCTCCCTAACATTTGAGAGACAGTGTAGTTTTCTTCTCTAGACCAGTCACCATGTTCTTCTTCAGTTCATCCATCTGCAGTCTGCTCCTTCTGCTTCACATTGGTGATGAATTATACTCTGCTTCCTCCATCTAATCCTTTTCATTTATTTATATTTTATGGAGGAAACATAAAAGACTCCTCATAAAAATCCAACTGTTTTTGATAAACCTTGTCATGTGCAAATAATGGAGCCTTGTCAAGCACAAGCCTTGCTGGAAATTTATGCCTTCTAATAATAATAACAAGACAGAATCAGAAACAAATAAGGAATATATTGAATTGGATTCAAAGCATGTTTATGGTTTTAAATTGGTGGCAATAAAGTATTTTTTATCCAGAAATGTTTTTACATGTTAGTGTAATTCAAATACCATGTTGTGCTTGAACTCTGCAGTATTTAGCCTAGCAGAGCTATGAAAAGCATCTTGTACTATAGCACAGTAGATTAGACTGACTTCTCTTTCCAAGGTTTGGTGGCGGGGAGAGGAAAAGATATACCAACTTATTAATACAAGAGGAAATAAGCCAGAGTTTGGGGCAAAGTGGTCAACTGAGGCCTATCTATGGGTTAGCAAAAAATGGTAGGGACACAGAGGTTAAAGAAAACTAATCAAAGACAGATTTTAATTAAAATATTAATTTTGCTTTAGCAGCAAACTTCCTTGGCCAGAGGCAACTTGTCAGAAGCCAGAATGTTTGTTGTTTCTGACTGCTAAGGCTGTGGATATCTGGACGAGCATAAGGACAACCGGTCATACACAGGTAAAGTTAACATCTAAAGGAAAATATGATTGCTTCTTGTTAAAGTCTTCAGCTACCTCTTTGCTGTATGACATTTTATTTCCTATTATAATTGTACTTTGAGAATAAGACTAAACAGAATGTTAATCGTTTGCTGATGATACCAATTAACATTTTATAGCACTTTACAAATGTCAGTGAATGAAGTGGATCTCTTAGGAAGAAAACTGTGTTCAACGGGCAGAGTCTAATCCAAACAAATGAATCCCTTTAATGAAGAGGTTTCTTAGTAGCACAGCTAGTTCTCTGAATATATTGTCTGTGCATCTTCACAGAACTGATATTTATGCTCCCGTGAGTGTTACTCTTTTTACATGAAATACTTGTTTTATACCTTTTCAGGAATGAGAATCTCTGTAATGCCCTTTCAGGTAACATGTCCAAGCTGTCATGTTGAACATAGTAGAAATAATATTATAAAATGAAGAAACAAAGACAAAAAATTATTTTTCAAGTTAGAAAACATTGTTTCATGTAAGGCCTGTGTTCAAAGTTGTGTTTTGCAAATATTGAAGGGACAGACACGAAGAGAAAACTTACTCTAACTTTCAGAGGATACTAATGTTTTGGTTTAATTTCATTTTGGTGTGGAACAAAGGCCCTTTCTGCCCCTTCTCCCACCTCCTCATTCAAACCTTTCTTGGCAGACTGGGCTGGAGCTCAGCCCTTGGGCTTTGACTTTGCAAGATAACACAACCATTGCTGAACTGGGCAGTTGCCAATCAGCCAAAGAAATAAGTGAACAAGAAATCAGGCACATTTGAGGGAACTGATTCTTTCACACTTCATCAATTATCATTCTCTATAAAACAGTGGGATTTTAACAATCTCTGACAAAGATATTCAGTCACTGTTTTTGTCTTGCTCCATGTGGCATCAGTTGTAAAGCGTTATATGGGACCAGATGTCAGGGATGAACCAGTTGATTTTGCAGTGTTGTCACAAAATGGTGACCTTTACAAGAAAGATGCCAAAAAAGGTCACAATTTAAGCCTCGTAGTTGACTTGACAAAGGAAAGTTCGTTTTGCAAGTATCAGCCTTTATAATGAGGTTAGTGACAAGCTTCCAGCAACACGTAACTTATGATAGATCTGGCATTTTCTTTTTTCAAAGGTTTGACATAGATATATGTATTATACTGTTGCCAAGTCTTCGTCTGTGGCATGTGAAAATATAACTTTTAAATTACCTTCAGAACTGATGACACCCTCCCCATCTCTTTCCTTCCCACCATGAATCCCTGAAACAGTGCACCAATTTTTAAATAGAACTTGGTATAGTTGGGTGTTTCACAGTAGTATCATCTTCATACTGCTCAGGAAGGATTTGGATTTCTCCTTGCCTGAATTACATCAATGTAACTCAAAATGGAATAGAGGACTGGTGGAGTTTTTTCTGAAGAATTTTACTCCAGGTGCTTGCAGTCTGACCCCGAAAGTCAGAAACTGAATTGCCAATTGGGTGTTTGACAGCCGCCATTTATCACTTGTGCATGACGGTAGGTGAGGCATTACTTAAGAAAAAGAATTGTAATTCGAAATGACCTATGGGACTTAGTCAATGTATACAAGCTGTAGATTTCTTGCTGTAGAAGTAAATTCATCAAAACCAATAATTTGGACATGATCTTTTGTATCATGACAAATAGATTCTATATTTACATTCTCAGTACACAGAATGCTGGCTTTTCTGGGAGATTAGAAGGAGAAAGCAAGCGGAGTTGCTGGTATTATTTCTGTTTTTATTATTACATTCATTTTTGAAGGATTGTTATCTAGGATCTTATTTTTAAGTCTGAAGATGCTTGTCCATGTATTCACCAGCCCTTTCCCAGTGTCTAATGAACAGAACCTATGACATCCTGGGAACTGCATGAGTACTAAGGCTAAAACTAAAAATTTCTGATTCAAAAACTGGTTGGTTTTTTTTTCCCCCGCACTTAGGATGAGAATATGAATATACATATCTATCACCTATATACATATATATTCTGTAGTCTGGGGCTTTGAAATTCTTTTTTGTGTAATTCTGAAATCTGATAATGGTTTATTCCCACACACATAGAGGATGCTTGAAAAGATGAGTTGTACCAAGCAGCAAGGAGCAGCTGCTGCCTTAATTTTATTTTTTTAAATTATTTATAAAACATTTAACATGGAACATCCTAACAACTTGATTTCAGTAGCATGATATAGTCTATATGTAGCAGTGCTACTTATGAGTCAGAAGAGTCTGTAAAAGTATAATAATTAAAATTCCATATGAAAAAGGAAGTTAAATGTGTTAATTCTGAATCTGTGGGAACTCGATATATTTTACTGAAATAGCAATTCTAGAGCACTTTCCTCCTCCACCCCAGCCCCCACCGCCTTTCATGGGGCTAGCAATGTTTAGTTAGAAATGATTCTCTTCCTCTGTGGCCTCGGCTACATCCCCCCCAGCCAGCCCAGGTTAGGCAGCACTATCCTGGGCACTGGGGTTTTAAGCACCCATGCCTGTTTCAGGTGTTTGTTATCAACAAGTGGAAGGCAAATGTGGACTCTTCAAACCAAAGGAAAGACCAGATGTTTCAAATAATTCTTTAAATGCTAAAGTATATTCTTATATTGTATACAGATTCAGGGCATTAAATATGTTGATAATCTCATTCCAAAAAATCCCTTTGCTCATCTGTAAGGATTTGACCAATACGTCAAATGCCCACTTTGGAATTAGAACTTCTATTTTTTATGCTACATATATCATGCCTTTTTATAAGGCTGCAAATAAGATATGTTGCATTACATTCTCCAAAATAAAGTCTGAATAAGTTCAGGGTCTCTCAACCTTAGCCCTACTTTTCTTTTCCTCCTGCAATACTTGACTGTAATAACTCATGGAGTTTATTCGGTCAGCATTTTAAATACTCTGTGTGTCCCCTTCCATCATTCATAACATGAGATGATGAAAAGCACTGTAACTAATTTTATGCAACATAATGAAAGTAAAAGCTTTTGGTATTAGTGTACTGCAGGTATAAATCTAACTAAATGTGGTGCTGGAGAGAGATGGACTATATAGGTAAGTGTTGGAATAATTTAAGGTTATTCGGCATTTTCTGTGGATGTCTGTTCTTGTTTCTTCACAAATACCATAAGTAATTGCATGGTTAGTATATTCTTTAAGTGTCTGAGCTTGCAGTTTTCTACTGCCTTTATTCATTAGCTAAGAAAAACTAAAGCTAATGGAAAACAATCCATTGCAGTGAAACTGTAGATTTGCTTACCCATCATAGCAAAATGTTAACCTGCGTAATATTTTAGTGTCAAATTAACTTATGTCAGACACCATATTTCAACATGTACAGTGATAAATTTCAGAGGACTAGACAAAATCTTATATATATATTCTTGTATTTCGGTTTTATCCATCAAATTCTACATGTTTTCTATAATCTGGATATTAACAAGAATATTGCTTGAGATCTGAAGGTCTGCTTTGTGCTTGTACAGAAAAATTTAAATGAGTTAGGAAACACATGTAGCTTTTTGCACATTCCTTATGCACTATCATTTATGTACTCTGGTATTTACTTCTCCCAAATACATACCTTACCCCTTAAAAGCCTTGCTATTTCGACCTCTCATAATATGAAAGATGATATTCTCTCTGTTATTTCTTATTGCACTTTGAATGAATCTGCACTCATTTTTATAGTATTGGGCTTACTCTCCCAAGTTAATTTTTGCATGTATCTTTTGTTCCGTTTGTGCTATACAACGTTTTTCTGCCAACAAGCAGCATGTGGAAGACATGAAGACGACTTTTATTCATGAAAAGGCTAAGGACCTTTTTATGCATAGTGTTTCGTAATGAGGACGACATCGATTTTCTTTTCTCTTTGCCTCATTACATTGCCTCTTTCATCTTGGAACTGCAGTTATTTAAAAGTGTGTGCTCCTAATCTGTCCAAGTTGCCCTGAACTTTATTGCTCTTACTTTGTATTTACAACTATTTTCCCTCCCCTTAACCAGCATTTAGCATTATCATCAGTTATTCCAGTAGCATCATGTTTCTTCAAGGTTGTTTAGCATTTAAAGGAAATATTTTCCACAGTTAGCTCTGTGATTTTCCCTTCCCAGCCTCTCCCCCCTGTCTTCCCCCCCCCCCCCTGCCTTGTCTGCTGTTAGTAGCTGTGAGATATGGAGCATCAACTCATCTCCCAGCACCTGCCTTGGTGTGCTTTCTGCCTGTATGGGAAACCCAAGGACTGAGGTGTTCACAGTGCTTCTAGGCCAGCATCAAGGGCCATATGCAGGAGTAATATGGGTGCTCTGCACATAGCAACAGCTTAGATGCCGTCTGCATTAGCCCTGAAATCTCAGCCTATGCCAGTAAAATAATCCTCTCTGGCTTCTCTACCCATAGTTTCTATTCAGGGCTCCCTAAATGCAGCTGAGAATGAAGTTCTGTTTCTTTTATATGTACAAGGTGGTCCTTTCTCTTTGGTTGGAGCTTTAAAAAAGTTTCTAAATCAAGCTTGATAGTTCTGCCTAAGCCTGGGCTCCTGCGGACAGGAGCAGTGCAGTCTTTCTTCCGCACTTCTGCACACGCATGATTTCGGTATGCTACTGCCATTATTGCTAGTATTGGCTCTGCAGACCTATGTGCAGCAAGCAGGCCTTTTTAGCACTCATTTATCTTCCAGCACTTTCCTTTTTCCCTCCGTTGCTCTATATCTCATTCAATTTCACCCAACATTTCCCCCTTTCTTATTGCTGGCAAGTAATTCATGTAGTTATGCATCTTTGCAATGATGGAGCTTTCTGAGCAATCCCTTCTCTGCAACATGAAACTTTAAAAACTTTCCTGATATTAAATGCTCAGTCAAGTTCACAGTTATCTCTTTCGAGCTGTGCAAACAAAAAACAACATTTTTTGAGTAGAGAGGGCAGAGAAGGTTCTTTTTAGTTTACTGGTTATTTCAGGACACGATGGATGCAAAACACAAGAAATCTCATTTTACTGAGAGAACAAATTTTAATTGCAATTATTATTTTAAGTTAGTGTTCTGAAAAGTGCCATATGTCAAGGCACAGAACCACTGAGTGAGAACTCCAGGAAAAGCAGAGTAAAGCAGCTTGACAGAAAGTTGTAGGAAACTCATTATCCTGCTCTTCAGCTTTGTTTTCAGTTTCTGATTTTAGTTTTATGCATCTGACATATAGTTCTTTTAGACATTATTCAGTTAAGAAATAAAACTTGCAAGTGTTGCTAACAGTTGGTTTCCTCCTAACTATTTTGAGAGGGTGTCCTCCAGTAAGATTTTGGAAAGAATCTCTAGACAGCATCATCAGGTTTCTTAGTCAGCTTTGTTACTCTGACCTGAAAAACCAAGGCATTTCTTAGTATCACATCACTATCAGATGGAGGACTTTATATGACAATACCAGGATGATTGAACTGCATTAATTTACTGCATTAATGAGCTCTCTTAGATTACTAAGCCTAATACTATACGCATTATTCTACCTGTTTTCAGAAAAGGAGCACCATTGTTTTCACATTAGTACTGATATCTCAGTTCTAAACTGACTTGTACAAGGTGAATTTTTATGGCTCTCAAAAAAGAGATACCAATAGCTGGTTTGGGGAAAAAGGCTACATCTGGCATTTTCTGAAAAGGAGAGTCTAGAATGAACCTAATGTGTCAGATTTGATAGTTGAGGATTAAGTAGACCATTCTTCAGGCTAATATAATTTTGCTGTTTGCTGTGTTTCACCTGAATGTGTTTTTCATATCACAACCTATTTTAAGACTGCCAGTAGTATGTATTATCTAGAATGGACGAAAAAAAGCTATTCTTACAATATTGTTAGGACCAGCCAGAGCTACGTGGCAGTATATTATTCTCTTGTGCTTTTGTGAGGAAGAGACAGGATTCATGACCAAGGTCTGGAGAAAGACAATAGGAATATATCATTGTCGTGGTTTAACCCCAGCCAGCAACTAAGCACCACGCAGCCGCTCACTCACTCCCCCCCACCCATCCAGTGGGATGGGGGAGAAAATCGGGAAAAAGAAGTAAAACTCATGGGTTGAGATAAGAACGGTTTAATAGAACAGAAGAGAAGAAACTAATAATGATAATGATAACAGTAATAAAATTACAACAGTAGTAGTAAAAGGATTGGAATGTACAAATGATGCGCAGTGCAATTGCTCACCACCCGCCGACCGACACCCAGCCAGTCCCCGAGTGGCGATTCCCTGCCCCCACTTCCCAGTTCCTATACTAGATGGGACGTCCCATGCTATGGAATACACCGTTGGCCAGTTTGGTTCAGGTGCCCTGGCTGTGTCCTGTGCCGACTTCTTGTGCCCCTCCAGCTTTCTTGCTGGCTGGGCGTGAGAAGCTGAAAAATCCTTGACTTTAGTCTAAACACTACTGAGCAACAACTGAAAACATCAGTGTTATCAACATTCTTTGCATACTGAACTCAAAACATAGCACTGTACCAGCTACTAGGAAGACAGTTAACTCTACCCAGCTGAAACCAGGACAATCATGCTTATTTGGGACCTACTGGGAAGCAGCAAATGGATTCAGTGCAGTACTCTGCCTGTTAGCTCTGTTAGAGGCAAGCTGAACTTTCAGTACCTAAAATGACTAGTGTTGAAAATTGTGATATAGTAGATACAGCACTATCTTTTACCTCCACAGTCATGAGTTTACCTGTGAGTGCCAGTGATGTTATTTTGGGGCCATGACCTAGCCAAAAAGTAAGAATGACTTTATCAGCACATCAGCGCTGCTGGAACTGCCTGACTGCTGATGCTTCTGATGCTGAGTTCGATGTTGAATAACAACATTGTTCAGTAAGAGCTATTTCCCCGAGGGTTAGTTATAAGTGTTTGGGACATGGTGGTTTCTCTACTAGCATTTTTGTAGTGAATACTCTTCATTGTATCTTACACAATTTATCACTGCAGTTGACTTTTCCTTCTGCAATTCGCTGTAGAATGAGCCAAAAGGAGAATTAAACATGTAAAATTTACAACAAATACATGTTAAAAATACTTATCTGCATAAATACTGCCATCTCATTCATCACTGATATTCTCTGAATACAGCAGGACCAAGTATGACCACTTTTATATTTAAATATATTTCAAGAATCAGTTTGAAGTCACTTTGCATTTCCATTTTATGTGGCCCCTGCTGCTTTATTTCCTACATCTAGATAATGGGCTGCCTGAGGTGGGGCTGTTTCTCCTCTCTTCAGGTCTACAGGGTAATAAGATCCTTGTCCAAGGCCTAACCAATAAAAGATTCATAAGTGTTCTTAAAGAATAATTGTGCCAATGCATCCAAGAAAGCAGAACTACCAAAAAGTCTATATACCCTTTTGAGCATCAAAGGAACACAAAACAAAAAAAGTTTATAGCTAAATATTTGCTTGGTATACAGGTGTGGCTTCAAACTTTTGTGGTCAAGTGTTAGGATTTAGACTTGTCATATAGATGAGTTAGCTTGATATTTGATGCTTACATATGTTTTTTTAAGGCCCAAGTCCCCCAGGATACCATCACTCCCAACAAAGTCAGTTACCAGTACATCAGTGTCTTGACTGCTTTCTCGGGTTTGTGTCAGATGTATAAAATACGTCCAAGCTCCTGCTATGCCCTTTGGTTATCTAGTAGGCTGAGTGTGTATACCTGGGATTGACAAAGAGCTGAAGTAAATGTGTGCTCTGCAGGGTAAGAACATCACGAACACATTGCATATTCTTTAGTTTATGAATTATATTTTGATTGAAATATATAGTATGAAGTCTGTATTTTAGTAATATATAGTTTTTTCCAATAGGCAGATAATGAGGGCCTGTGGGATCTTGGTGGTTTTACAAGGATAACAAAATACTAAAAATACCAAAACCTAAACCTGTCAGTCAATGGAATTCATACACAAAGATTGGGATTACAGATTAATTAATATTTCAATTTATACCATGAAGTACTTTAACATTCATGCACTATATACACTGAAGTGTTTATGTTTGGTAAACTTATAGAGGTCTTGGGTTATTTTGTTTCATGTGAAGATGCTGAGAATAAGGAGTGACTAAAGCAAATCCCTGGTACTGCTTGTAACATGCTGGGCTAGTCAGTGAGGCTGTTGTTTTGCAACTTCAAAATAGCAAGGAATTACCCTCCAGAAGTACTTGTTTGGTGGACAGTGACCAGTTCCAGGCCTAAGCTCATACTTTCTTCAGGTGTTCCTGGAGTATCTTGAACTTAGAGCATGAGCAGAATTTCTTTTTTAAAGCCCAGTTCATATTAGTTTATTTTCAGCAGCAGTTTTTTTCTGATCAGACCTTGAGACTCACTAAATAATTCATTGTGATAAACCTGCTCATGATGCTTCTTCCATTCCTGGGTGAATGAAGCCTATGGGACCAGAAAGGATATCTTTTTAAACCAAATGATATTGAAATCTGTGAGGAGCATTCAAGCACTAATAAGGCACATTTTTTTTTCCATAATAAAATATGGCTTTGCTTCAGAAGCAATGGCTCTTTTTGAATGCCTAAAGATTGCAACTTGCCAAAAAGGCAACACTCCTCTTGAGAAAAAATGCCTTGTTTGATAGTCGATGGAAATGAATGATTCTCATTTTAGCCTGGTCTGTAAAACATTGTACAAACAAAAATTCAGCAGCTTGCTGATGTGCTATACTTTACCTACACAATGCATGTGATTTTGTATATTTATCTTTCTGTATGTTTGATTTAGCTGAGGAAAAACCTTTGTCCTCATGTTTTTTTACAGAGCAGGTTGTGTCCACTAACTCCGGTTGAACAGATTCCTGGTTTAACCTAAGGTGATGGGACGCTGCATTTTTTTTTAATAAAGAGAAGCAAGAGGAGGAAGAGAAGCGAGTAATTAGTCATTTCCCAGGAAGCTGTTTTTTAAATTAAATATCCATTTTTTTTCCCAAAGAAACAGTACTAGACTGCCTTCCTTAAAGCATTATTTGTTTGGCAAACTTCAAGACAAACAAAAGAATGCTTGAAGGTCTGACTAGATAAACTGTTTATTCCAAAGCACAAGCTTACTGGCAATTCATTACAGTGTCCTTGCAAAGGAGAGAGTGCAGACTGCTTTCTCTGAGTATCTGCTCAGAATACAGCTCTTACACTGTTTTGCAGGTTGGGATGGAGAAAGTATTTTTGCTTTCCTAAATATTTTAGTGCAGAAAGAATTCAAACCTAGTACTACCATCTCTGGATATGTTAGAGAGGGAAAAGCACCGATGTTTTTTTGGTTTCTTTTGCTATGTCTCGTTTGCCAAATACTATGGGCCAGGGACCTCTCCCTCATCCATAGGCTAAATGGCACAGGCTGGATGTGTCCACACTATGATGCACTTGGTCCAGGGTCTCCTCTGCATCCCTTATGATGCAGCTTTATTCCAAAAGTCTTCATTATTATTTGCTATGTTTGTTTTTTTTAGTACAGGTTGTCTGAATGTATGTGAGCTCTGTGACACCGCCCATTTAAGGGCACATCTGCCTGGGATGCAGTATGAGTGCCTGCAGGTGCTGGTGCCAGGCCTGCTAGCACAGCAGCCTCGAGCAGCCTTGCAGGGGAAAGTGGCGGCACTGAGTGGTTTAGGATATGTGTCCTGCTGGGAGCAGTCCCAGCACTGAGCTATAGCTGAGCATCAGCCCAAAGACTGATGCGTGGCAGAGGACAAAGCTGCATCAGAGAGCATGCTAGCAATAGGGCTGACCAGTAAGCCAGTGCTTGAACTTGCTTCCTGTTGCTTTTTTGTTTACTAGTATAAACACAGATTTTAGTTTGAATGCAGCCAGTGGCTGTAGTATGACTTATCCCAATACAACTTAGTGCAGTCCCCTGGCTGCTGCAGCTGAATGGCACTGACCTTTGGAAGGAAGAGGGCATTTCATTTCTATTAAATGTTCCCTGAACTGTCACTGCCAAGCCTGCACTTCATGCTGCTTTTTCTTTTTGGCATCTGCATCCCCCAACTTCCAGGAAGCCCTCCAGGAATGCCCTGTGGGGTTGTTCTCTCACCCCCAAGATTTTGTCTGTTACTTTTCCTTATCCCAAAACCCTACAGGAGCAGAATGAAGGCACCACTGGACGTTGTAGAACTTTGGATCTTCCCAATGATTAGCTGGGGTCAAAAGCACACAAAGCACCATAAAACACAATCCGTTATTCTTATCTTATTTTAGAAGATTATGGTGCTCTCACTGGATGGTGTGTGAAGACCTCATGATTGACTTCTATATTAGCAGGGCAAATGGGCCTTCATTTAGTTCATTGGAATTCAGCAAAGTCATATCAAAGAGGATGTTGAGCAACATGAACCAACTGCCATCAACAAGTGCTTGGGGGATTCAAACAATATTTTACAACTGGAGATAATTATGACTTCATTAGAAACCACACAGGTAGCTGAATATGCATATATGGCATCAAAAGTAATGCAGATTTTTTTCAGGTGACCTGAAGTCATTCAATGACTAGAACATTCATTGAAATTCTCCATTCAATTACTCCAATTTTGTACCAATAGACACATAAGAACTTTAAGAGTATTTCTCAAGATGAGATGTGCAGGGTTTTCAGGCAACCATTACACTAATATCCCTAAAAGATTCATTTCAGATCTCTTATTGCTCACTGAATAAAAAAAGTTGCTCTTGTTTTTGAAAGCATTTCTGAAACAGTTTTGTAGGTATACAGGTCAACATACATTGTACACAAGGACTATCTTTGTCTCAGGCCTTGAAAAATAGCGTATGCTAATTTTGGAGTAAGTGAATTCATCCTAAGAGTGATACATGTTTAAAGTTTAATTTTCTTCTTTCAAGTCAACTTTGGAGCAACATGTAACTGCGGTTGCTTCAAGACTTCGCTAAGTATCAGATTGAAAAGAGAAGGAAAACAGATCTAAGAACACCAAACTAATGTTTGACACTTCCAATAGATGTGTGTAACATCTAAAGAATGTACAGCAAAAGACTGCTATCAGGCTAAAGCAGGAACATAAAAATATACAAGTCTATCTGAGTTGTGCTGATAACTGAGCTTGAGGAATGTGCATTATGTCATGACCACTGACAGCTTTAACTAGACAGGAAAATGCAAGCACCTTTTCTCTGCTAACGGTGCATTGGTAGTCTTTACTGAGCTTATCTGAAAAATAATAAATGCTTCAGTTCCTCAATTTGTTCTTATAACTTTTTTTGGTTGATTTTTTATTTTCCTTTGCCTTTTTAGTGACAGATTCCCCAGATAATCAAGAAAAAAAAATATCCAACCTTTCGAACTGCACTATAGGGTTGGACCAAGACAACTGGTAGCAAGACACCTTCTAAGTGCTCTTGCTTTAAAGTATGGATTAAGAAAGGCCAGACATTTTATAAGGCCTTGTGAAGTGATGACTGTCTTAGCACTGATGCCAAAGGTATGCAGAGCAGTTACCCTTATCAAGGTGAAATGCCATTGTGCAAAAGACACCAAAGAAACAGGTATGTATAAATCCCAGGGTTATAAGGTCTGAACGGGTGAATACTCTTCCTTAACACCCCACCTCTAGCACACAGCCTAGGTGCTTCCCACCCAAAACACACTATTTTGTGCAGTCAGAAGCAGCGGAAGCATTATACAGGAAACAAACTTTCTAGAAATCCCCAGATAACATGGGAAATAAAATGAACTAAATAAATGTGAGTGGTTGTCCTACAAATAGCACCTTCAAGTTGGTTGGACCGTTCAACTATTGATCAGGAAGAAATTCTCACACAAAATGTCAGACCAAAAGCCTTTTGCTTTCTCTAGTCTTAATGTGCTAAGGTTTTTAGGTCAAATTCTAAAGGACACTGTGACAATTATGTTGTCTTCAGGAAAGCCAAATATTTACTGGTGATTTCACTACCTTTACTGCATATAAAATAGTTAGGGACTGGATATTCTCCATAGTATGTACTTCTATTTTTTCCTTTTAAAAGAACTGATCTCCAGTGAACAAACAAAAATACTTTGATGTAATTTTTAAAATGTTATTTATTATTTAACACATTCCCTTGAATCAGTTGCATAAAAGGCCACAATGTGAAACAAATGCAGATATTAAAACACATCATAGGCTTCATGTGTTAGCCTAATTCAGTTTCTTTGTTTACAAAATAAACATCAATATAAATATTTAATACAGTAGCTGCAGTAAGAAAAAGGACAAACTATTATTACTGTGAGAATGCTGAGTGGAAACTATCTTTTAAATTACAAATTTCTCTTAGCTTGGGCTAGAGCTTTTTTTCATAAAGGAAAAAGTCATAGTGCATTAATGGCAAATATCCATCAGGAAATAAGTCTAAAAGCAACTCAGACAAGTATATTGCTCTGAGAAAGATGGCTTTGCATTTGTGCCATGTTTATAATAAGCACAATACCAATATCTTGAAAATAACAGTAAATATTTAAACTAAGGAATATTTCATATGATTGCAATAAATATTTAATATAATGTAACTTTACAGTACTTCAAAAACTTATTGCTGCAAATATTTATCTAGAATTTTAATTAAATACATGTATAATCCATGAAATAAACTACCTCACAGCCTTGAGTCAGCAAGCTGCTCTGCAGAAATGCAGAGATATATTCTCATGCAGCTGTTCTCTTTGTCAGAGCCTAAGACAGTGTATTTGAACTCCCAACCCTAGCCCTGCTTGCAGATCCATCAGTGTCAGGACTATCCATCTTTTCTAACTTCTTATATACAAATTCACTTACTAACAAAATCAGAGTCCAAGGTACACAATGCTCCACAGACTTAGGACCGTAACCTTTGCCTACCAGTTCTTGCAGTTATATGATGCTTTCTGCTCCCACAGCCAACCAAAATGGAATCATAATTTCATTAGCCTCAGGAGATGTCCTCCTTCTGGATTGCATCCAGTATGCTGAATATCCAGCCTTCTTTTCCAAGGCTTCACTACATGTAAAACAAAATAAACATCCTTTCTTCTGCTGGTACAGAGATAAATTTAATTTTGTTCCCTGTACTGGAAAGAATAGAGGATACGTTGAAACCAGAGAAGGGCAACTACAAACACTTGTAGACTAACATGGGGAGGAGTTGCTAGCTGATAATCACTGTATGGCTTTGCATGTAGCAAAAGCACATAGCCTCTTTTGGTCTCCAGTAAAGTTTCTGACTATCTGTCTTGTGCATTTCTTTAGTATATCCTTACATCATAAGGTCCCCTAAGCTTACCTATTTTCCCCACATTTGATAAGTTCCTAGAAGTCAAAAGTCAGCCTTCTATTTACTTATATTGTCTGAAATGTCATTGTTTTTTAAAACCATAGGTGAGGGGTTATTTTTCCATAATTAGATTTCTTATGACTCTAAAACACTTCTAAAAACTTCTGAAACACTTTCTAGTAGTGCACTATTGCTACAGGTCTGGAATGAGATACTGGTAGAGCAGTACTCTATGTCACATGGATCAGTGCAGCTTTCTTTAAAAGGAATAATTTATTTGCTAGTTAAACCACTCTGTGCCTGAACATGAGGACAATAAGAAAACAATTCTGACAATTGTTGCTTTAATGCTGTGGTAGAAATGGAACCTGTATTTCTGGAAATAGCATGTTAGCAAAGCAATGAACATTTCCTCCCTCATGTAAGTAATAGTGCAGGAGTCTGTGATCTCTTTGACCTTTGTTGGAATGATTTTCAGTGTAAAAAGCATGGTTGTTTGGGAGATGAGGAGTGAGGAAAAATTAAGCAAGGAAGAAATTATCTGCGGTTTGAGTCTATTTTCTACATTCTTTCTTGGAATCCATAACTTCATTTCCTGTTTCTGTTTTTGTGGAATGGGGTGTGAAGACAAGCAAAGAAGCAAAATATTGATGTTTTATGTTTTCATAAACTAACTAAACCCATTTTCTTTAAGTCCTCTTTCTCTATTAGATTAATGTTTGCAAAATTTTATTACTCCTTTTGCTCATTTTAATGCTGAAGAGAAAAGACACAATGATCAAAAAGCTAAAAATACAGGACTAATTCTCTTCATTTAACACCTCTGTTAGTGCTGTGACTCTATAATTTTTTCTTCTGAATTGCTGCTAGTCAGTGTAGAAATAAGGCCTCAGATGAAATAGAATTGACATGTTATAGTAGTAAAAGCTTCCTGATGCCACAAGACTACTGCAGAAGACACTAGTCAGATTAGTATAAGTGGGCAAAGGTTATGATGAAAATAGTAATGATTGATAGAGCATCTTATTTTCCTGGATTCCTCATATAATATAGCTAATGGTTGTTATCTAACCAGAGACAGTCAGGACTTTGTCCTGAGTCATGTAATTAATGTATTGAAATGTCTGCATAAGCTCACAAGTTAAGTAAACCTGCTCAGCCAACCCAAGAAGTTGGCCATCAGCACCCTTTGTTTGCACCGCAGAAATACCGTGCCAGGGACCATTAGTAACAACAGTGCCCCAGATCCTGTAAACAGTAATCATCTGAGCAATTTTCTAGTGAGCTCACGTAAGTATGGCAAGGAGAGGAGAAAAGGTTCTTTTACAGTTTTATGAAGCTGCAATTTTGCACTGATTTCAGTGAATTTTGGATAAGTCTTCAGAACACATAAATAGAAAGTGAATGATGTCGTGAGAAAAAGAATGGAGATATTTCAAGGAAGAGCATCTGCATGTTCTGTGGCTAGTAAGTAGAGGTGACCACTGCTTCCTTTTTCTCCAGCCATAAACGTAGCTGAGCATTTTGTCAGACAGGTAATGTGATGCCAGAGCTGAGTGTGAAGTTCTAGCATTTGATTTACGATTCATGTGGTCTGAAAATAAGCTTAAGCACAAAATCAAGGAATAGTTTTCAATCTTTGAGGCTTTACATGACAAAACTACATTCTGTTCTCATTGAAATAAATTGAATTTTTAGAGCTGATTTCAGCAGGATAAACTCAGAGGTTAGGGACCTGCATGGTCACTGGACAGAGCATTCCCCCAGCATTTTCTTGCACGAACAGCCTTCCTCTGTTTCTCAGGCTCCTGCTTGCTATCCTTTATAATCCGCACTGAAAGATACCTACCCATCAAAGTTCCCTTGAAACTGATGACTATTTTCAAGCACCCTATCCTGAAAGGACCATCCTCTGTAATAACTTTTCAATCTGCACAATGTATTAGTTGCCCATTTGAGCAATCATTAGCAAATACATGCCACAAGTAAAGGCATTTCTGAAGCCATATTTGTGATGGTACTGAATGGGGAGCCCTTATAAAACAATACCTCTGTGTTGCTATGTGATGTGCTTAGTAAAGAATCAATTATTAAAACAGACAGCGGGACACTATGCATAGAAAAGATGTGGATCACAGCTTGATAAACCTGAATGCTTCTCAGGTTGAAAAACTTTAAAAAAATAATATTGCTGTAGTTTGGGCCATTAGTTATTCCATGCTGGGCTCTGTACTCTTTCTGTGTGGAATATGTTGACGGAAACATTCCTTTCTTTTGAACTGTGCACTGTTTGTCATAACAGCACGGGATGTTGTGAAACTTAAAAATGACACTGTCAGATTAATAATTTTTAAAAGGTTATCCTTTTACTCATTGTATAAAAGGATAACCTTTGAAAATGCAAAAATGAAGACAAGCAAATGGCTTTTTAGAAGATAAAAATTGTTCTACATTTTTTCAGATGACCCAGTGATCTGTTGTTTATGTCTTGTAGTTTAGTGCTTCTGCCCCTCAGCAGATTTTGTTGTCCTCCAACCTGGCTCAGTTGTTGTAGTGGCATGTTACAGTAGACTTTTCTGCATATCCGCCCCTTCTTGGTCCACTTTTCAGAGTGGACCTGTGCTTTCTCTCTGTTGCCTGTGAGTCGACTGGCATTTTCCAAACTACAGTGCATTGTGAAAAGGCATGAAAGCAAGTTGCCATTATGCCTGCAGTATCAAACCAGTGCTAAGTGCAGTTGGAAGGGAATGACATTCATTGTTGTGAAGATTATGAGAGGCACATTGTAAGAAAAACGTTTTCTCTAAACAATTAGTTGAGTGGCCTATGCCCATTCTACCTATGAGGAGTAGGTAATTTGATTTACTTCCTTGTGCTTCTGTTCAGGTAGGTGGCAATCTCACTCCTAACAAATACAGGGAAAATGTTTACAAAACAAGAATATTTTGTTCTATGTCTGCACATACAGTTTCCATCCAGATTCATTTCTGGAGAAGCTGGCTTTATCTGTGCAATGTTTAGAAATCTGGGGAGAGCCCTGTGTGCTACGTCCATGATATAAGCCTGAGGAAAACCTGCATGGAGCATTCCAAAGAGGGGATAAACATGGACAATTTGTTGTGAACCTCATCTCAAGGTTAGCACCCATTTCCAAAAATGCCATCAAGTCTTCCTATAATGATCAAAGGTGCAACTGGTTAGAGGCAGTCAGTGTTTAACTGCTCCTGTCTCTACTGTTTACAGACCCACATGAACATTCTGAAATGCTAAGCCTGTGGCTCACACATAGGAAATCAACCTTGCATTGCTTCCCACTCCCCAACACTCCCTCCCGTCCCCCACCCCGAGATACGTCTCACTCATTTTAGAGCACTGGGAGGAGAGTCCTGGGACCTTCCACCCCCAGAGACAGGTCACTGTGAGAGAGCTGGTGAGAATGCTCTGCAGCTGGGTCCATGCCACATTTGCTAGCAGAACTCCAGCCAGGCAGTACAGTCCCCACCATCTGGCTAGGACTGTGATTGCTCCCCTATCGTGTGGCTTCACATCCTAAAGATGTCCCTGACAATGTGATAGATCATTGTGCTGACACAGGCACTGGGAAAGGAGATGCTTAAAAGACCTGCAAAAGAGGCAGCAGCTGTGGATAAACACACAGGCATGCTTGATGTCAACAGGAACTGCTTATGGCCAAGCACTTTTGAAAATTTGGTACGCTGCAGTAAGACGGCTGAATAGGTGCCAAACTTTCTAGAAAATCAGGACTCCATTGTGAGGGCTGAGCACTTCTGAAAATGCAGCCTGCAGAACTGCTGCAGATGGCTTGGCCCCCTCTCAACAGGCACGGATCACAGTATCGAGGGCAGCAAGCAGGATCGGTCTTATGGCTTGTAGGGGACAAGAGGCAGACACTAGCTGACAAAGGAGAGGTTGTCAGGTGCAGCAGCTGTCCTAGCAGGCACATTTGCCATGTCAGGATATTGCTCTCTCTCAGATCCAAGTACTGAACTTCTCTTTCTCTAATTGTATTTGAAATGTGTTGATTATCATGGTCAATCTTATATTTTTATTTGAGACTTGTATATTCCTGTTGTTTGAAATTGTGCCAGCTGTTGGCTGAGGAGGAGAAGTAAAAACTCAGAATTAACTGCAGCCACCTGAGATTATTCAAAATCCCCAAAGAGAGCTCAACTGTAATCTTGACTCTCTTATTCCCAAAGAAAACAGTCTACCTGATCCCAAAATTCTCTAGGTTAGCAAAGACATAGTCTTCCTGTCCTTTTTTTCTTTTGAGAAAATGTATTGATTGCCTCAGCCCTTCCTCCCCCTACCCGAATCCTTAGGGAAATGCTGTAGTATTTCAAATTGTATAAATGCAAATCTGAGTATCCTTTAGGAAAAAAAAAACCAAAAAATTGTTAAGCTTATGACGCATTCCAAATATATAGTTATTGTCAGCCAAGTAACCTTGACTCTGAACCTAACTGGGAAACAGAAACAAAAATTGGGTCTCTTCAACTTCCTGCTTCCTCAAGAGTAAATCACTCCAGCAGCTAGGGAGAACACAGCTGGAAGAGAGATCAATATCTTTTCCAAAAGGTTTGCGAATATGGATGCAGGTAAGCTAGTGGAATGAGGCCATTGCTCACTGTGGGTATTGTTTTGTGGAGAGTTAAAAAGTACAGTCTAGGAATCTAGTTTCAATAATAAAGGCAAACAATAATATTATTGCTATAGAAAGCAATGCAAGTGCGCTGCCTTACTACAGAACTTAGTAGAGACCTCATGCAATCACAGGAGAAGTGGTGATTGAAAGCTTGTACGAGTAATGAAACTGGAGTGGTTTAACAGCATGTTAGCTAAGTTACACTAGCTGTGGGAGAGCACGCCTCTACCCTACTTCCAACACTGTAACACACAGAAAACATCCTCACACCTGAACCTTAATACTACTGACCCAACAAGTTCTGTGGTTTTGGATAAACCACAAGTGTTCCAAATGGTCTTATAACACATGAAGAGTATTTTGCAATAATTTAATATAAAAGAATTTAAGTACAGAAAGGACACCAAGAGGATTGAAGTGATGGGATTTAGAAGAGAAGATTGACACAAATTAAGTTGAAGGTCTTAATCAGGACAGCTATACTCTGTTCCTTTGAATAGTCAACTAGGTAAAAAGAAAGAAACTTTGAAGATTCACAGAGTGATAAATTTCAAGGATTCTCACTTTTTTATTATATGAATGAATTTAAGAGTGTATGTTAAAATTCTGCAAGATCATGCTGGTAAGTATGAGCTGACCCAATGTGACACAACATTTTTATTGCTTGTAGTGGACATACTCCATAGCAATTGGTGGTTTCAGAGGGAAATCTTTGAGGACAAGGCACCAGTCCCATAGTAACTTTGAGGAAAAATGAATTTCACATCGGAGCTCATAATGTACGGAGCTACTCCATTGAAGAGTGCTGCATTGACATGTTCATTTATAGGATATCTTCCTAAGGAGTTGGGCCCCTGTGTTTTATACAGTGGCATCTAATTCAGAGGAGATGCTGGTCTCTGGAGCTTGCAAAAGATTATGGGAAAGGATCAAAAGGGAAAGAATTAATTTTACCAAGCTGTATGTGCTGTTTCTGATCACAGAACTCTACTAACAGCAGAGAATGTTCTCTAGTAAGTGGTAATCTATGTAGCTGAAGTAGGGGTGCAATATTTACGGTTATATCAGATTGAAAGCATTGAAAAGCCTAAAATAATCAAATTGCCAAAAATGACTTACTGACCTTTCTGGTTGGTTTTCCTATAAAGCAAACATTAAAACCAGACCATATCTGTCATTTTTTTCAGGTACTATTTTGTTTAAGTTGCCCATGGCAGTCTCTTCCCATATAAAAAGATGCTTTTTTAAACCTTGATGTCACTAATATGTTTCTGCTATCCTAAGATTAACCCCCAAACACCCAAATGCCATTGCATGTGGGGTTTTATAGCCGATTGGTGAACTTACCTTGTACCAGAACTGAGATGACTACCGTTTTACCTACTTTTTGCACTGAAGACAAGAACCTTAATGTGACAAGTTGTGTCATTCAAGTGGTCATGTGTTTTTCATTGCCTAAGTTTTTTTGAAAAATGTTTTAACCTTGCCTTGTGTTACCCTTCAACAGCAGTTAATCATTATAGCAGGATCATCGCTCTGTGTAAGCAGAAAAGAAGCGTTGTTCGTGATTGCAGCTCTAATGATTCAAAGGGTGCAATCTCATAATTAGGTATGTATTTAAAAGTTGTTTACTTCACTTGACTTTACTTCCACAGAATTCAAGGAAGCACAGTTACCGTGGGTTAGTTTTTGCTTGTGCTGATGATATACTTTAAAATTCTATCCAACCTGTCCTCATCTCATGTCCTTGTGACCTGAGCATAATTAAACTTTGAAAGAATTTGGATTCCCATCTGAACTGACATCTGATGGTTATCACCCAGGCATAACCTTCAGTTTCAGCAAGTGATCTGGACTGAACAAACACAGAGTGCTTACATATTTTACAAACCCACAGTTTATACAGAGATTATTTTATGTTTAGATATTACTCTCGAGCAACTGGGACAGAGCCAGCTGCAGATCTGTATAAACAACAGATTTTACACATTAGATAGTTCTTATGGATCTGGTTTAATACAAAGTATAGCGAAAATCTAGCAGTTGAAATAAATCTAGCCCCACCCAACAGATTTTTTTTTTTTTTTTTTTTTTATTTCCAAGAAAAGCAGTAGGGTGGCATTTAGACCAAGAAAATATTGAAAGCAAATCAGATATGTGTACTGCTCTGAATAAGGAGTTGGTAGTGCTTTAAATGACTGCCAGATGTCAAATAGCAAAATGCCTCTCCTTCCACAAAAATAAGAATAGTTGACTAATACTTCACTTTAAAAGGCTAAGAGTACAGATCTCTCTCAGAGATGTATTTCAGCTATAACATTTGATACAGACTAGGGGAGAAGATGCAAATATGGATGTAATATAGTTCACCCTATAATCAAAGCAGTAAGAAGAAAAATCTTTGCATTTTAGGACACTGGGCCTCCATAAAACAAGAATTAGGAACAACTGCAAACAGCAACTTTCCTTTCTTCTAGCAAAGAAGAAACAGTAGCTTATGACATTGGTTAAAAATTCATGGTCAGTCTGAGAGCATATATTTCCCTTTAATAAATTCTCATGTTGCAAGAGGAATCATGGCTGAACAAAATATGACGTACTTCTACATACACGTGCAGATACCTATGTTCCATATGTGTGAGAGTAAGTGGAAATTACATCTGTTTAGGAGTTTTTAATTTCTATATTTTAATAAGTTTTTTATCATATCCAGAAATTAAGCCCAGTTTAGTGCATGTCTCCTATACAGTCAAAACCCACTATTTTTATGAATTGAGATGTAAGTGAACTTTTTTCAAAAGCATTTCCTTAAATTTGATGTATTATCACAGATTCAACTAAAGAAAATCATGCTGCACTATTTATTAGTGTATTTGGAAGAAGTCCATGCAGCAGTGGATGAGGAAAGCAGTCCAACTGTATAACTTGTTTACATTTCAAAAGGCTTTTGAGAAGTTTAACCACAAGAGACTGGAGAAAAAATGAAGTCAGGGAGTCAAAGTATAGCAATTCATCAAAAGACCATGTGAAACAAAAAATAAGAGTAGTAAGAATGAAAGGCGAACTTTTATCTTGGAAAAATATTGAAAGCAGAAATCACAAAATTTTGTGCTAGAGCTCATCTGGAAAAGGAGGATAGGCAGAAAAGTGACAAAATCTGTTGCTTTTATGAAAGAGGAGAAAATTTTTGAGAGATCTGGAGAAAGCTGGAGTTATAACAATGTCAGATCACATTGTTTCTTCTACTGGAGTCAGTGTACATGCAAAAGAAGTTAATATAGTAAATCCATCAAACGGTTCTATGAGAAGTTTAATAATTTTTGCCATTAAGCTATGGTTACTGTTGAAGGAAAGAGTAAGAGGTTTTATTAAATATCTTAATACTGCTTATAAAAATTAAGGACCATTATCAGCAAGGACCTGCATTAGGCTTTGACTAAAATATGCTGTATGCATTCTCTAGTACCGTATGCTGGTATTAGGCATTTTAGTTAATCATAAGAATGCATTGGACATAAGTGGATAGGTTGTATCTGCTAATTGGAAAATATCTATATGTATTTTATGCCAGTTTTTAAGCAAGAGAGAAGATTGAGATAGATTTTTTCCAAGGATATATATCACTTTTCTTAACTCTGCTGGTTTATTATTTGCTGAGCCTGAATAGCAACACAGACTTGTTTCATTTCCTGCTAATTGTAATGCCTTGGTGGCCTGTCAGCCACTTTTAAAGAATTGCGTGTTGCAATGACTTATGGATGCTACCTCTGGACCCTTCAGAAACATATCTAGTTTTGTGATGAGTTCTGCTCAAATTGCCCAAAATTATTTCACAAAGAAATCTTTCAGTTAAGCATTAAAATCAGGGGACAACATTAAACCTATCCCCACTGCAAGACCTGCAGCCCCTCTCAGTTGTAAGACAGGAGGCTTTGCCAAGGAACTGAATGCTGAAAAATGACTGCTAAAATATTCGCTAATATACAAGCTTTAAAATGTTCCTCATATTAATTTATTGTTAGAGTATGATACTTTATGCTCTCCACAAGCAGCAATGTGGGGGCAACTTACAGGCCTGTGATTCTTGTGTGCGGAAGTGGGAGTAGAGAGAAGTTGAACCCCTTTCAGCCCCTGCATGAAAGGCCAGGGAAAATGTGATCCCTTAAGATTACATTATTCATACGGTGTTAGACAGGCATGATACAAACACTTAAAAAATTGCTGTCTCCTGTTCCAGCAAGTCTGTAAATTAAACCAAACATAACGTAACTGGGAATGGTACTGATGCATGTGGGAGGAGTTGGTGTCTGTTGTGGTATGCTGTGAAAGAAGTTATTTTGGCTGAAAAGAGCTACAACCTGGAGGAATGAGATATGTATAAAAACAAGACTACTGTGATTTTTATAGGTGACAATCATATTACACTGACCTGGTGGCGCAAGTGAGACTTGAGACTATGGAGGATAATTGTATGGTGCCACAAATTATACCCTTACTTATACCTTTTTTTCAGCATCTGTTTTCTATTCCTCCTTCTCCTACACTTCTCTTGTGTAGTTTTGGGGGTTTTTTTCATACTCTTAGCACTGTACTAACAAGGCACAGTAACACATTCTGCCAGCACAGTAATTAAACCAAAAAAAGATTATTTTAAATTTGGTTACACCCAGCCTTTTAATGCTTCCTGTAATTTTTTTCTTTCCATTTTATGTTAATAAAAGTTTGCTCTTGTTTAAAGCCTGTACAGGAGGATTCAAGGTGTATACAACCAAAGCCAGGAGAAGCCCGAGGAGCAAACTGGCTGATTTGTCAGGAGAAAGCAAGACAGGGTCTTTGCTCAAATGTGACTTGGCTCTAGATCCTATCTATAGAGGACACATGGTTTAACAGCCATGTGGGGCTCATCTGCAGCAATGGACTGTGTATTTTGTTCAGCTGGGTGCCTAGCTCCGCCATGCCTGGCTGTGTCTCACTCGGTTTCTGCAGAGTCCTTCACCCAACAGAGTCACACTGGGTGCTCCTCTCTAAGATGCACTTGTTTCTGTCTGACTGTGCCCTTGTCAGCAGAGAGGTTTGGTTGATTCTTTCACACATAGGCTGGAAGCAGCCTCACCTAGATCCCAGACCTCTGTTCAGACCCTGCTGCTTTAGCCTGTGGTAAGCACCACGTAGCACTGTGACATGGCATCTGCCTCTGACCTTTGCATTTATGCTGGCATTGGTTTTGTTTTGTTTCAGGGAATTGAAAATAGGCAGAGGTAAATCGTAGGATAGTGTAGTATAGGTAGAAGAAGCTGCCTGCGTAGTCCAGCAGCCCAAAGATCCTCCTGCCCGTTGTATATTAAGTTGGTGCTCTTTGAAAGAGGATATTGCTCTGGGAAAGCCCTTTGGAGAGCCTATTTGTGGTTCCAGTGTTGCACCACTAAACTTCTCTCATTTTTTTAACATTGCAGTTTCTGAAGAAAAGGAGGGTTGGTTTTTTTTTCCCTCTGGGCTTTGTTTTGGGTTTTGTGTGTGTGTGTGACAGGGAAGTGGCTGCTTCCATTTACTTATCTTCTTATTTTAGTACAACTCATCACTTTTTCAATGATCCTTTTAGCATGGACTAATCCGTATGATGTCAATAAGACATGCCATAGTTTGGAATAGCATTTCAGCAATGTAGTTCAAATGTAACATACCCAAAGATTAGCCAGGCAGTGTTTTAGCAGCTGCATTTAATTTTGCCAGCAAGTTAGTCACAAATGTGTCTATTCATGTTTTAACCCATAGTGTGGTAAAATGGACAGTTGTGGAGTACATGCACCTTCCAGAATCCTCCTCTTTTATTTTTTTGATTCTCCAGAATCAAAGTTCTTTCAAATTGCTAAGAGGCAGTCTTGTTTCCTGTGGTATTCAGTCTTCAAGCAAATTATTTTTTCAGTCCAGAATCTATTTTGTTCTCTCTGTCTCTCACACACAGAGACATACAATCAACAATAACACATGAGCACTAAGTTACTTTCAGGAAGGTCAGTGGGGAAAAAAAAAAAATTAAAACATGATTTTAAAAGATGTATCTGAAATACACTTGCATATTCTTTTTATTGGCATAGTCACTCGCTGCCTCAACAATTTTGGTATGCGCAGGAGTTCAGAAGACAGATATGCTAAATAAATTCAATTATTATATTAGCAACTGTACATGTGAAGTCACAACATAGTTTTCTACTAAACCTTTAATATTTTACAGGCATTTTTGGCTGTGTGGTTAGAGCACAAGACTGCAGTTTAGGAGCTTGGGTTTGATTCTTAGTTCTGTCAGAGACTTCTTGTGGTGTTGTGGGGAAATTTTTTTTTCCCTCAGTGCCTAAGTTCCAGATCATAAAGTGATCATAACAAGGCTTTCTTATTTTCCATCCCTTGTCCTTCTTGTCCATTTGTATTGTAAGCTCTTACAGAAGACACCATTTCTTCAATTAGGTGTTTGTATTTTTCCAGTCTCAAGGTGGGGTCTCAACAAAAATACACATAAGTAGGGATGTATATACTAAACTATGTATTTATATATTATAATAGAATATAAATACTATCGTTTCTATATTATATATGTAAAGTAAGTATAAATACAGATTTTTGAGTGATGCTTACTTTCTCAATAACTTATATGAATAATTTAAAATTTTTAAGTGTCGCAACTGCCACTATATCTATGCATTATTAAAATACTGATAGTAAGATGTTATTACATATATCTCAGTAAAAGACAGCTATATTGTGCAGAGTGACATTTAAATTCACGTTAAATCAATTTATGCTTATTGTTCCGTGTCCCTGGTACTTTTAAAATCACTTCTTCATATATATTTGCCTTCTATCAGTATGTGGATTCAACGGGAGAGCTATTTTCAATAATCACAGTTCATTTCCCAAGAATCAGATGTTAGTGTACATGAAAGATCATCCCTGACTGGTTTTAAGCTGCCTTGATAGTTTTAGTTATTACAAGTTAATTGAACCAGAAAAGTTGAGGATAAAAGTTGGTTTATCAGATTGAATTCTGTTAAAAGTGACTGACTTGTTTAAGGAAAGGCAGCAATAGGTGAGACTGTCCTATCATCACCTGCTTATTTTTAAGGACTAAATCAAAGAGGTAAAGAGGATGTTTGGTTTCTTGTGGATGCCTGTAGTCAATGCCTGGATCTGCAATCTTTTTGTAACTAATTGCACATTAGAGTTGCTACCTGAGTAGTGTTGGTGCAGCCTCAGGCAGTCTGATGCTGTAAATTGTAACAGAAGAGCTGCATTCCCTTTCCTATAAAAAGAGACCCGTGGAGGGCATATTTTTTTAGCATTGTCTTGGGTTAAGTGGATGTTGGTCAGAACATCTGGGGCACACGTGAAGCTGTCAGGTTTCCTCTGCATTGCTAGAGCTTTCATAAACATACTAGCTATTCAATGCTTCTTCATGCACCCAGACATCGTGTGATGTAGGTGGTGAGTCAGCCAGTAAACCTCTTCTCTAACCTGTTCTCTATGAAAATCTCCAGTCCTTTTCACATTTAAGCCTTTAGTGGGGCTAAATGATTCAAAAGACAAAGGCTAAAAGTCAAAATAATTAAATAATTTCAGATTTCTTTTGTTGTTTTGTTTCTTTTCCCTTCTCCTTTTATTAACAAGATAGAAAAAGGAGGGAAGATGGAAAATCTTGAAGTGTTATTAGGTGAATGGGGAAGATAATTTCATTTTAAAAACTTCTTGAGGAAAGGATGTTTCTCAAAAATATTCAACTAAAAATACATTTCTATGTGAGAATTTTCATTTGAAGGAAGTGAATGCAATGACTGTTTTCCAATATTAAAATCATATTGACATAATTTTTTGCTTGGCTGAATTTTAAGGCTGATATGATCTTCCATGTTGCCCAAGGGATTTGGCTACTCAGATCCCATTAGGAAAATCTCAGTCTTCATCCCAATATTGACTGGAGAAGCCATTATATTAAATTCTATTACAGGTTGTTATCTAACATGCTCAGTGTTGAGTGACAAGAAGAAAATGCTAATGTGTTCACCTAGGGACTGTAAGACAAATATTTCATGTGTTCTGTGGACTTCTGTTAGATAATGTTACGGTCATATTTCACTAAATATGCACATCCTGTTTTTCACACTGAAAAAAGAATTTGAGTTATTGGCACATGCAGATTCTTAAAAACCAGAAGATCATGTTTTTTCAGCTTGATTTTTGAGATGAGTGCATTTTCTTGACATATTTCTAGAAATAGTAAATTTCACAGAGCTCTAATTTGACACTACATCAAGTAAATCAATATTCTCTACGCATTACAAAATGGAAATCCTAAGTACCACTGTGTATCAAAATTTTTTATGTAAATTACAAAAAGGCCTACCCTCTATTTTTCAAATGGCTGCCTGTTCTTCATGTCATACCAAGATTTTGTTTGAAAGATACAGAAACATGATTTCAAAAGAAATCTCTTCCTTTAATACAGATGTTTCTAAATCTATTCATTATTTGGCACAACAGGGTTCTGCTGGTTCCACTGAAACCTCCAAATTAAGCCCTAGCTGATAACCAGGCTAGTGATACTTGGCCATGGGAGGACAGAGTCTGTCACCTAGACAGCCATTGGCTGTCTGGCCCATGAGCATAGCCCTCTAAACCGTACTGCAAAATATTCTTAGCCTTGGGCATGTGGTCAGCACAACAGCAACTTTCTTCTGCTTAGAGAAGTGCTTAACAGCATTTCATACCTTTAACATTTCAGGCAGGCTAGGGATGGAAATGCTGTTTGTTTTCTTGTTTTCGTAACTGACCTTTTTTTGGTATCTTTAATAACAGTATGTTTCCTATAAATGTGATATTGCTTTGGTTGTGACATATTATTACTTGCTTATCTCAATGAGGTTCAGAGGGTTTCTTCTGAAATTGAGAGCAGAATTGTAACAGTTCTTGTAATAGAAAAACAACTGATTGTTCCGAAACATAATTGATATGAGGGCATATCAAGACAAATCAGTAAGATCTTAAACTATAAAAAATAATTTAATGTTATAGTAAAACTTGTGATGCTGGGCAGACTTGGTATGATTTGTCTCTTTTGCTATTTGTCTTGGATGCTAAAAGAGAATGGAAATATAGTATTATAAACTTCACAAATGATCAAGCCTCCTGAACTGTCAGATTTCTATAATAAAATGTAACTCAAGAAGAAGATATTTTTCAGTACAACTATCATTTTCAAATACCAATACATTCTCTGTGATTATGTTTTATGGACCTGTATTTCATCTTTTGTAAATACAGATCATTCCCCTCAACTAACAAAGGTGACTCCAGTGAAAACATTTTAAGTGTGCTTCCACCTCCTCCCCTTAATGATGGGATTCTAACTGAAAATAAAGAGGGCTTTCAAAGGCTTATTTTTTAATAAATAGTCTCAAAGGAGCAAAGAACCATGAATTTACTCATAAAGTACAGTAGCTTCATGGCTGAGAGCAGAAGAGCACAAAGATTCATATTCCCTTGTTGCTTCAGTAGCTCTTTTCAAGAAGTTTCCCATTTGACCTTTGCCACAAAGACCAGGTCTGTCCAGAATCTCTGGAAAAAGTAAAGCAAGGTCATTCAGAGACGTCTTAATATGTGCTTTGCACAAAGATCTTTTAATATCTACTTAAAAGTAGTGGACCATAGCAAATAAGCTGTGGACAGGACCACTCAAGCCCAAATGGCCCGAAGGGACACCATTTAGAATGACCTTTTAACATCCTTTGTCAGTAATCTGCATAGATGAAGTCAGTTGTCTAAAAGGTCTGTCCTTGTCTAGCAAATAAAGGATAGTGAATGTTTCAATAGTAATTTAATCTCATTCCTGCAGAAATGATGCAGAGCAATTGCTCTAAATTTTTAATTCATATTTTCTGAGATTCTAGAGGCTATTCCAGTGAAACAGGAGAGTTGCTAATCTTTACCAGTTTTGAAAAATAAAATTCAATTGTAATCTATTTAATACTGACAATCAATAAGAAAAACTAAACCAGACTACAAAATTGTGCTGACATCTTTAATTGTTTTTCCTTGCATATATGATTCTGGTAGAAAAAGTCTTTCTCCAAAAATAGATATAAGAAAATAAGAAATTCCACTAAAGTTCAATTTTAGAGCTATATTCCTCTTTGAGCCAGTCTTGATGAAAGTATAAGATTAGTAATTTGAAAGCCATTCATGTTGTCTGAACTGAAAATTAGCTCACAACAAGAATTTTTTTGTTTGTTTTTTAAATATTTCTTTGCCTTTCACTTTTTAATTATATGAAAAGCTCACCCCTTCTAAGAAGTTTTGCAAAGACTGCATTTCTAAATATGCTATTTTTTGGACAGAGTACACTGTGCAAAGTTTGTGGTTCTTGCCTGCAGAGTAACTGTATTTTGACTATGTGATCAAACTGTCAAGACCAACTGAAAAGAAAGTAAAGAAGCCGACCAGCCTGACAAAATGTCATTTTAGTTGGAATCAAGCATCTGGGAGAGAATTCAAATGGGCAGGCTGATCAGGGATCAGCTAACTAAAGGTTATAGGGGACTATAAAGAGTAAGATCTCTAATTAGCTGTTGGAGCCAGAGCTTCAGACAAACTTTAGAGGTGGACTTGTGAACTGCATAAGAAATGTTCTTAATAGGGATTTTATTGTGGATTACAAGACTGGTGAGGAAACAAAGGAGAGGGGAGCAATGAAGAATGGCAGTTCTGGGGCACCTCCATCTTTCTCCTGTCATGCATCATGCAGTCAGGTAAGAGAAAATTTTGGATTACAGTAGTTGACTTTATTTAAAGTCTGTCTGAGAAAAAAACCCAGAATCCAGTCTGCAAAGGACTAGAATAGCAAATAGGAAGTTCTAAAGGTTGATACCAGACTTAGAGAAAAAGGGTATTCATTCCAATAATTAGGATGAACTAATCCATGTTAACATTATGTCTGTGGAATATTTACAGGAAAGGCTTTAGCATGCTCATTCAGTCCAGGAGCCATGCGGTTGATTTGGCCAAAACCTAAGACAGCCTGAATTCAGAATATTTGGTCAATGCTACAAACACCTTGTTTTCCATTTACCAACGTGTATTTGAATAATTCACAACCTGCATGCAAGAATTCCATAAGCATTACTTTCTGAATTAAGTTCTGTGTTAATGATTTATTCATCATTATTATTGATTCAGTGTGGCTTTAGTCATGGCAATATTTAGAGCTAAAAAATTAATGCTATACATTATATAAATGTAAATGTACAAAGCTCCTAATAATTCTAAAGGATTTCTACTATATGTATGGTATATTCCTTGGTAACCAGCAATGTCCATCAATGAGAGTTGTACCATGGATTTCAGTGGCAGCACAGCTGGGTCTTCAGATTAAAATCTAAGGTAGATTGATGAATGAGTTCAGCAGTAGTCTAGCTATTCAACATCACAGAGTAATGAGAAATATCAGTTTTCTGGGAATAGCAGCAAGTTTCAACACTGGGAACCAGCTTATTCTAGGCTTCATAGAGAAGAAGAAATCATGGCTGAGCAAGCCAGCCTTTGCCCAGTCAGTGGTTTTGAAACAGGCAAATTAGAAGTTGTCTAGGAAAAGAGTGCAGATGAAACTCCAAAACAAACACCTGTGTTCCTTGGTTATATTAATGTTAGATCTATGCATATGCTTTCTATTTTTACAATAAACTGAATCAGCCTGGGATCGCAGCATCCCTGTGTTCTGAGGAAGTCAGATCCCAATCTGATATATGCAGCTTGGACATCTCCCTAATTTGAAACAGAACTACAATTCCCCCATGAAGCTTTTGAAAATAATTGAGGTCTGACCAAAAACATTTGGTGGTTTATATGAAATTCATTTATTTCCTCTTCCTTTTTCTATGGAAATGTTCTGGCTCCCTGGTTTATGGAAGGGGAGGTATGTTGAGAACAAGTGTTTTTCTTGGTACTGCCTAATGATAACTGTTTAATATCAAACTTTCCACTGAGACATAGCAAATTCCCAACTCTTAATTTGTGGCACCAGAAAAGTGGAATATCCCAGAATTAATAGTAATATTTATAGTCTTTCAAGTCCACTTTACATAACACATTTTTATTTTTACAGTATTGAACAGAATGCTACTGAAAAGAAACCCTAATTGTACGGTTCTTAAAGATGCTAGCTGGCTGCATTATTACTGGTTTTACAGGGAACAAAAAATTGCACACTTATGACATACTACTGCTTTATTTTGAATATTTTGTATTAAACATTTGGAAAGTTTTGCCTGTTTTGTAAGATATCGATCAAGTAGAACTCTAAACCTTGGTTACGGTTAGAGTCAATGCCAACTGTATTTCCCATTAATGTCATAGTTTTTTGGTTTGTCTGTCCTGTCCTTTATCTACATAAAAATAGACCAGCATACACTGACAAAAGCTCAAACTTTTGGTAACCAACTCATTTCAAATCTTGAGGGAATAAAAAAGTTGCTACATGAAAAAAACTCACAAAAACCCTCATGTATGAGTCTTTAAAGATCAGAATTCTTGTCAGTAATGTCAATTAACTGATATATAATTTTTTTTTCTCTGTTTACTGTTGCTTTAGGCAAAGAAGCTACTATTATGAGCACACCATGGGACCAAAGATACTTCTTTAATTAGTCTAACTGAAGGAAAAATTCAATAATGGCAGAATTGGTGATAGAAATTATGTCAGAGAAGCATGAAGAGTAAGATAGAAAAGAACTGCTGCTGTTGAAATCACCTTGCAATTTTAGTGAGTATAATCATCAAATCTCTCCCTGAGGTTGAAGAATTTGGTAAACCAAATGTGAAGAGTTACAAAAATTGGGAATTACTTTAAAGGTCCATGAAATACTTGAAGGCAACGAGCCAGTGTCCAACCAAAAGAAGGTTGTCATCTGGCACATTACTGATGCCTATTCTTCAAAACAGAAAACTTTCCTGACTTCAGTGGGTCTATTTTTCTAGCAGGGAAACCAATTATTTTTGGATGCTACACTGCTTACACAAGTCAGCTCTGGCTGAGCTCCACCTGAGCTTTTGAGTCTGGAGACTAAGCATCTTAAATTTAGAAGGGAATGCTCCTATCTGGTCAATTCAAGTGAATTGAACATTGCACTGGCCACGTAAAAGCCTATTTCTTTGCCAGATCATCCACATTAATTTGCTTTCATGCTGGTATGACAGGAGTTATGAGCAGAAAGTGACACACATGTTTGTGTGTTCTAAATAAAAGCCTTTTGTGGATGGATCGTTGCATAAATGATCTTTCTGTTTGATTAGGGGCTGGGGGAACAGCGCTCATATTTGAAAGATCAGGAACATTTTCACAGGTCACTGACTCTGTGTTTGCAAGTGAGTGAGTCTGATGCAGTACATGGATCAAAGAGAGTGAGGGCAGACGGTGACAAAGGTGGTCCTAATGGAGTTTTTTTGCAGTGTTTGAATGTGAACTTTATTTTATGAAGATGTTTTTAGTTGGTGTATGTATGCAGCTGTAAGAAATAATAAGGATATGAGCAGCCTTCCCTTCACTGTTACAGGCAAGCTGTGACTGTAGTTCAGCCCTTCTCCTGAAAAAGGATCTGGCCCAACATGAACCCTGACTATTGCAACAAAACTCCCACTGAAAGAAGAGAGAGAAGAGAGAATCCCTGCCAAGTAGGTATTTCCAAGTAAGGGAGACTCATTTTGCAAAGCCTAATGAGGGCTGAGAAACCATGCCTCTGGGATCCATCCAGATTCCATGAATAAGCCAGAGAGGGACTGATGAAATCTAATAATGCTCCATGGCTATACTCTCAAATTCCTCACTCAAATTTGTGTTCATCGTAGGCTTACAGTCATTAGTAGAGAAGCCGTCTCTGCTCTGCAGCAGTGTCCCAGCCCTAGCCTCAGCCACTGTTGCTGTTGGCCACCGTGTGCCATTCAAAATGGTTAGTTTTTACAAACGTGGCCTTTATCATTAAAATATTTTTTCTGGCTTTCTGACATATTTTATGAAGGCATGTTTGAAAAATCATTTTGTAGAAAGCTTCACTTCTCGCTCTGCAAAGTCTTTCTGATGCACAGTTTGGTAAATAAGCCCCCCCCTAGTTTATGAAAAGCAGTTTGGCAGTATAGGAAATAACAAGATGTTGGCATTGCATGGGAAAGCTGAGGGAAGGTGCAAATGTGGCTGAGAGTTTGTTGTTTAGAACTAAAATTCACAGTGACCGTAGTTGATACATATCAGAGCGTTTATCAGAAAAGCCCTCTGAAGGCATAACTCTTCATGTCAGGTAAACCCCCACATTGTCTAGGGAATTAAATTTTGCTCTCAAATGTCCTGCCTATTAGTTTCTGACAGATTTTTGGCATATGCTTTAGCCTAACAGGATTGATCCTGCACAACTTAAATCAATGAGGGAGATTGTGACTTGAAAGGGATGGAGGATCATTTTGAAGAGTCTGTAATATGAACTACTTGGGTGCTAGGTCCTTGACAACTACTTGTGGTTGGCTTAGATTTTTCAAAATTACCTGGATACCTTGAAGAGCCCTTAATATCCCCATCACTCATTTCACCCCACCTGAGCACAGAATAACCGGAATCACTTCTAAAAGTGCAAGTACACACAAGTTATATTACTGGAAATTATTTTCTGAAAGACTTAGCTCTTGGAAATAGGCTGAACAAAGGGGGAGGAGGGAAATAAAAAGAAAAGTAACCGGGAGGAAAAACTGTAAATAAGTAAGGTGTTTTATCCTGTGCGCTGTAGGCTTAGGTAAATAAAGCACATCATCTATGAATTTACTTACAGAATAGCTCTGTGCTGACTTGGTAATGACTCCAGTTCAGGTGGAAGCCTTAAATGGTTCATGGAAAGTTAGTACAAATTATTCTTTTTAACTGCAGATTGCTTAAGTCTGCTGTGTGATAAAAGATGCCAATGATGAGTGCAGCACATGAATTTGTAAAAGGGTTTTCATTCAAGAATCCAAAACAAGACATTTATTAACAAGGAAATAATAGCAATTTTTGCAAAAATTTGGACATCAAAGGGATCATCTATTTGCCATGTTCAGCTCTCTTTTGTGATTACATAGGATAATAGATTTCTCAAAGTAGCATTACAAAAAAATTCAGAAAATAAATATGTGAGTGCTATCAAAGGGATAACAGCACACCTCTTGCTCCAGGGATTGTGACAGTACACTTAGAAAAGTAGCTGGAAAGAGTTGGGGAGAGGAGGACGGAGTATAGGTCTGGTTTTAGTTATTCATACATATACCAGCACCGGCATGGCATTAGGATGCTAATAAACATTTCTCTCTCAGCTTTTTACTTCTTTTGGAAAACTAACTGAAGACTACAAAATCCCTCATAATTTTAAGTTTTAGCATTCTTATTAAGTTTTTCTTCCAAAGCTAAGCTTCCAAAAGCCCTTCTTGACAGGTTGTGGGAGTGGGGAGGGGTTTTTTTTCATTAGGTACCTTTTTTCCCAAATTTCTACATTCTTGCCCTTTATCCTTTTCTATCTTCAGTCTCTTATTTCACTATCACCTTTTCATTCCTCTTTCTCTGTGTGTGTGTGTGAGACAGAGAGAGAGTCTGTTTTTCAGCTCTTTCACCGGCTGTTGCTTTGGGGATTGTTCTCTTTCCTTGGTCTCCTATTCACTACGTGCCTAGTCAGGGACATGTCCCTTTCTTGCAGCTGGACTAGTGTGCTCTCTGAGATCTCCTGAGGTTCATGTAGGAGAGATGCAAAGGGTTTGGCTGGGTATTTACTGAGTCTGTGTAGGAGCTGCAGCCATAGTTTACTCCTTTAGGGCATGGCAGGAGAGCAGAAAGAAACTGGTAAGAGTTAATCCCTATTTAATCCGTAACTATTGGAGAATGAATGTGGGTGGCCTGTGGTTTGGGTGGAGTTGAGGTCATGATGTTTCCTCACTTTTCTTGCTACTCTTGTCTGTTCTGTACTTCTCAAACCTGTCTGACAGTCTTCTTTCCCACCTGTTTCCTCAAATTGAGAAGCATTATTTGTCAACCAATACAATGCTATGTGTCTTCCTGCAATATGCTTATCAGTGGAAGTGAGCATTTTGGTTTGGTAGATGGCCATTAGTCATGAAGATCTAGTTCTATAAAAATAGGTTGCTGTACTTGGTGTTGCATAGCTGAAATGACGTAAATGGCACTGTTCAATTTTCAGAATGAGAACTTGGGCAAGACTGAGTGAAGCAATGTTTAATCCATTGAAGTGCTTGGGCCTATCTCTTTATAACCCACTCTGACACGTTGTAGGGAGGCCTTATTCATGTAAACTAGCACAATCTCATTCTTCACAGCTTTTCAGTGTGGGTAGCTAAAATTCAAAATCAAAACAGAGTTTTTTACCTTCCCTTTGCACAGATGTGAGTTCTTAGAGGACAGAATGGTGTCAGTACCAGAAAGTATGGCTTCCTTCAAAGGAAAAAAAAAAAAGTAGGAAATGTGACAAATAAGGATGTGAAACATGCTTTGGTAATATTTGTTGGTTCACCAGTACTGCTTCTCCTTCCTTGTACTACATTCAGTGTTATTCTTATTTAATCAAGAGCCTGATCTCAGACTGGCTTTGCTCATGATACTCAAGAATCTCAAACAGAACAACGGAACTTAATTTTAAATTATGCATATATTGGTCTTTCATAACATGACTGTTAGTAAAAATGTTTAAATCTCAGTCAAGGGCAAAGCTATCCATATTACTGGGAAAGTGGAAGCTTTCTGCTCTGTTTCAGGGTACCTTAGAGAAAGGTGTGAGACTGTGCTCAGAAGTTTATCCATCTTATCTTGCAATTTCTTTCCATGGGCCACCATCAATTCTAATTTTAGAATAACCTATTTTCCCATTTCAGTTCTACAGAGTAGATCTTTTCAGCAGTTTAACCTAGTTTAATTTTAACTGAAGATTGCTGGAATGGGAGAAGGGGAAGGCGGGGGTGTGTGTGGAAATTATCTTTATTTATTTATTTTTGTCCAGTTAAATAGGCATAGAAGTGCTTTTTGAGAAGAAAGACAGAAAAGAGTTAGTGGCTTCCTTACCCAAACTCTTCATAAGGCTGTAAGGGTTACAGCTGACTTGGAGCTATAGAAATGGACATGGTTAAATGCTAGTACTGCCTTACAGCAAACTGGGTGGGAAGGAGTTGGTTTTGTCTTGACCTCTGATGACTTCCATTTGTGTACAGCTGATCACTAGGACTTTGCATGCAGAACCACATTGGTTCTTAGTACAGTTACATAAATTTTCTCATAAAAAAGATGAATGGCGCATTGCAGCTTAAGTCTTACGTAGCATTTGACTTTTAAATGGGGGGTAGTGAGTGTAGGAGTGGAATGTGTATGTGTGAACCACTGTAAACTTTCAGGTCCCTTCATGATGAGTGGGTGACCTGGTGACCGAACAGTACTGTCTTGGGGTGTTCTTTCGCCTGCCCTCTCCTCCTTGTAGAAGAATTATTTCTACAGAATCTGCAGGCTGCATAAAGAGTTGATGCATACTTGGTGGAGGGAAACTTTGAAGGCTGTAGATATTTTTTCACTATTTTCAATGGAAAATTTGCTGTCTCTCATTTCATAGATTCACATTGAATTTACTTCCTGCCCTTTAATGATGGCCTGCTCAATTTGCTGGACTTACTATTTCAGAAGGTTTCATTTAAGAAAGTTCTTTCTGTAAATTAATGTACTGCAGATTTATTCTTCAGCATGTCCACGTTTGATATATACAGTATTTAAGTTTGTATTCACTTAGCAAAACATTTACTACATTATCATGTAATCATTTCCAGTCAAAATACAGAATCTAGAGATTAATGTACTATAAATTTCTTCTTGCAGCAGTTTTATTGCAGTATTAGTTATTAAGTTATGTTTGCATTGAACTTCCAAAATAGGAAAGATAGATAAGAGATTTGTTTATGTTTTAAATTAAAGTGAGTCTTTTATAGTTGTTTCAGACTGAAAGGCTAAAGATTATGGCACACACACTATCTTTACAGCTGGTCAAATGTTGCCAATCAAATTTGGAAAAGTCAGGAAGAGTTTGGACATGGCTTTGTGATTTTCTGTTATCACAAGTGCTTTTCCTTTTGTTTGCTGGGATGGTGATAGATCTTTTTTTTTTCAAAGGCCACTCAAAGCATGAATTGGAAAAACTGGAAAAATATTGTATCTCTCCAACTTTTTTTTTTTACTAGTTCATTAAAGGAAAATATTAATATCTCACACTTGCAATTCTTTTTTCTGTTCAAAGGGTCCTAAACTGCTTCATGTCAAGGAGACTAAGCAGAAAATAAATAGCTAAGGTAACCCTTTAGCTCCTAGCTTGATCACTTCCATGTGGAGCTGGTCAGTAGCTCAACATGGAACATAAATACTTAACAGCAGCTTAAGGCAGGGCACAAGGGTATTTTAGGATGCAGTAAGTCACAGCTTCATTATAACTCAATCATCCATAGGGTCACTATTTTCCCTATGAGGCAGAATGCTCTTAACTGAGAGTCCCACTGGTATCTGCTCCTTTTAAGTATTGTGATGTATTTGTTGTGCTTGAGTGAGGAAAGTTGCTGAAGTCTCAGTCCAATCTGTATGGAAGGTTCAGAAATTACAGAGAAGAAAAGAAATAGGTCATTTTTGGTATTGTCATCTCTTGTTGATATCCAAAATTTCTTTCCAGCTTCAGCAATATGATGTAAGACTGTTAGAAAAAAAGTGTCATATATTAATTTCTAGATTTCATATTTACGCTGGCAAGATTGTATGATAGATAACAGAGTATCCAGTTCTTTGCTGGATGAAAGCCGTGTTGTGTATATCATATTTAAGAATAAATCTGCAGTACAAAAGGTTATATACTTACATCTGTTTACCCATACAGGTACCGACAGTGGTATAGTTGAAAACGATTTTGCTTGGTTGATCTTTTCTGTTTCTTCCTCTGCCTTCTCTAATCTTAGACAAGCTACTACTATATATCACTAATCCCCATTAAGAACAAGACAAAACAACAACAAACCCCCTATGCAAACCTTTTCAAGCAGACTATAATATTTTTATATGGTAAAATGTAGATAATCTATATTAAGATACGTTATACAAAATATGTAAGTTGCTATACACACATTGAGGTATAATATAACATATTTTATGAGAGATGCATGCAATTTTCATTGTCCAAAATAAATTTCTAGTCCCTAAGAATATGAATTAAGCACAAGCATGTTGGGTTGGTCGAGAAGAGAGAATTTCTATTTTCTGTTTCACTTCCTGTCTGTCATTCGCATCCTTTTTTTCGTCAGTTGTTAAAATGCACAAAGCCACTTTTGCCAGCCCACTAATCCCCTGCCACATTGAATCAGCATTTCCACAAAGAGTGTTTCCTCTGAGCTTGGAGCTGTCACAGATGGACTGGAAGAGCTCCTTTCTGGTGATTCAGTGCAGCAGGGGACACATGCTCAAATGACAGCAACGCTGCACAATTAATATAGGCTAAAAGAGCATAAAGGAAATTGTAGAGCAGAGTGAAAAGCTACAGAACCCTTAGCTGTAACTCACTCCAATTTTCTTTGCAATAAGGCAAAAAGACAAGTTAATAAAGCACTGAATATTTTTGTAAGTCAAACTATCGCCCTATTTTTATAGAGAATTATGAAACATCAGTGGACTAAAGCTGACTTCCATATGAAAAATGGTCTCAAGTGATCTTTACTGAGAAGTAGCTTTTATTGTGAGTTCCCTTGTACTGCCACGCTGATCAGTAGTTATGACTGATTGCTATAACTGCTCCATAAGGTATGGGACTGAAGCTTGGAGAGTTTTTCAAAACATTGCTCAGCATCTCCCAAGAGGGGAGCGGTCCTTCCACTTAGACGTGATGGGCTCATTCCAACCTTTGCTCAGTGCTGTGCTTTCATAATTCTGTCTATCTGGGCATGAAAACTACCACGCTATTTAGTGTATCATGCTGCCTCTCCTCCTCCAGCCCTGCAAGCATCACTATAACATCCATGTGCTTGCCTGTTAAAATAAATAGCGCTAATGATCTCTCCAGCAGCCTCTGCAGACTCTTTGGAACTTCTCCATTTTCAAGGTCAGAACTCTGCTTGAGGTTGATAAATTCATGAATTAATAATACTTAGCACTTTTCATCCATGAATGTCAAAGGTGAGAAACCATTGTTATTCCTGTTTTCATCAAGGAGGAAATTGAGCTGTAGAAGTGACATGTACAAAATTATTTTGGAAGCCCATGGTAGATCCAGAAAAAGAACGTAATTTTCTGCACTCAGCTTGCATTGTAGCCGTTGCATCACACTGCTTCACAGTGTCCTTTGTGCAACAGCGCAGTCTTATTAAAGTTGAGATTTAAGTCCCACAAGGGTCAGGAAATTAAACTCTGCCACACAGTGTATTCATTGTACATTTTTATTGGACATGGCCTATACATTACCAAGTGGTCATCCTTCTTCCAAAGGGTAACTTTCAGGGGACCTCATACTAGTAAGTGATGCATATTTCATTGTTTACTATAAGTCTTATTTATTTTATACCATAACTGCAAACAAAACAACATATTTTATTATTCTAATTTTCATGACTGTAGTAATCAGGAGCACTCTATTGTTTTGGCTTTTTAAAAACTATTTTAGAAGATGACATACAATACAAATAAATGTCTTTAACACTTTTCTGGAATAGTCCAAAGATGATTCGGACACTTCAGAGTTCTCATGGAACATGAGAAAAGTCATCATGAAGTATCCAGGGTAAAGATCATCTCCTTATGGAAGTGGTCTCTTGTCATGCTTAATTTTGACATTCCTCACAAAAATCTTTTATTCAGCAAGGATGTTCTGTCTGTTCCAGTACCAGCCTCATTTCCCCAAAGGATGTCTTGATTGTCTATTATAAATCTTGTTTCACTCTCAAAACACTTTCTTGAAATAAGTACTTCTAATAAGCACTTCTATTCAGGTAGGCACTCCAGAAAATCCTCTAGATTGTTAAGAGGAGATGCTGAAGAAACACTCAGAACCACCAGAGTAATGCTTTTCTTTCCCAGAAAACTCTGGGAGATTTATTCTTGAGAAAGAGTGAATACTCTGCCAGGCACTTCAGCTACTATTTAGCCATTTAACAACTGAGATAGATAGCTTCACGTACAACCCTATGTAGAATATACAGTTAGAGTCTATTAACCTGGGGGCTGAGACAGACAGGCTGGTTATTTAACAGGCTCTGGGCAGGTCGTCTTTATCAGTTTTATTGTTAAAATCCTGAAATTGCTTCTGGGTAGCAAACTTTAAGGTTGTCTTGCTTTCTAAAAACTGGTTTAAGCTTAAATTAAATATTTTTTTTTTACACAGTTTCTTTTGGCAAAAGGCAGCCAGGATGTAATGCACCTTAAAATAGTAGTGGTTCTACCTATACTGATTTTATTGACATGGCTTGTTGTTTTTTTCCTAATCTTGAACTCTTCTTTTTCTAATCTCAGCAATATTGTCACTGAACTACTTCTGTGTTATTGTCTCTGTTGCCTTGGATTGTATCGTTTGTGTATTTGTTTTGAAAGAGAACTTTACAGAGGAAGGAAAGAAGTCTGAGAAAAATACCACAATGGCAATATAGTGGCTGATGAAAAGTGGCGGATTTGTGGCTGTGAGGAATGAAAGATGTCGTTTATCTGTGAAGCTGGTACAGCACACTCATTGGCAACTTTTCCACAACAATCTACCAGTATGCTCAAATCCTGAGTTTTAGACACTGTGACCCTGTACGTAGGAGAACCAGGTCAGCTTTAATTTTGCAGAAGCTTTCTCAGTCCATACCTGTTATCAGTTCCTGGAGGGCAGACCCTGTAATTTGATTAGGGTGGCACTTGCTGCCTTTTCAGTTTACCTGATTTGGCATTTAGAATTTCTACTACACTGTACATTTAAATCACAATTATTTCTATATAGAAAGACTTACCTTACTACTAACAATTTCTCTTTTTCCTCTCCCTATTTCTAAGGACAGGTGCATCTAATTTCCTGTTAAAGATCCCAAATAAAATAGACTAGTAATGCAGCAATTTCCTATGTTAACAAATAGTATAACTGGAACTACCACTAGAGGGCTTTAATAAGGACCTAAATCTTACTTCTGTTACACCCTTTCCAAGCTGGAGTAATTTAATGGCAAATCTAGTGGCTCATTTTTCTTTAAATTTGAAACACAGACTGAGAGCTTTTTTTTTTTAATTAAATCAAAGTTCAGCTTAATAAATTGTGTAGATGATTTGCTTGTTTAAAGTTTGGTTAAAAAGGAGACAGAGAAATTTTCAGAGACAGGGCTTGTTTGCAGGCTGGTCCTTTAAATGCCTTCAAGGTGACTCTGTTTAAGGACAGAAACTCATAGTCTGGCACTTAGCAGTGCTGAGTGAAGGGGACCCAGGGGCCAGGGTGCTCAAGTGGACCGGCAGCCAAGGCTTTGCATGGCTCAAGCACTAATACAAAGCAACAAAATTTCTCTAGGGTCTAATGACTAAAATTCATCTAATAATACTTAGCAGTTACCACTTTGGGTACATCTTCAAAGAGCTGAACTAATAGCAGCTAATTTAATCTTCAAACAAGCTGAGTGAGGAACATTATCATCACTGTTTAACTGAGGGCCAGAGCAAAGGAACAGCACTGTAGAGAAACAGAAACGTATGCTTCTACCCAGCTACTTTGTTCCTGACTAATAGGAAATGGTTTTAGTGGATTTAATTCTGGTAGGTACTTCGGGGGGGCTGCTGACTCTTCCCAAATCCTAAATAGCTGCCATTTTAAAATCTAAATGTGAAGTCAAGGTTATAACTTCTATGGGCCTGGAAACACATTGCTTCTTATAGGAGGTGGATAAACTGCCAATGAGAAGAGACATTTTAGTTTCTTCTCCCCGGAGCTGTGATTCTCAAGGGCACCATTTACCCCGATTCCCCTATATTATTTTAGAATGGGAACTCAGCAAATTCAGCTGGGTGCCTTGCAGGGTCCCTGGAAGACTGCTGCTGCCGTGCTACTCAACAAGTGCTGCAGCTCTTGGGGGAGTGGAGGTGGGGGATGCATTGCAGACCCCACTGCCCTTTATGGTTACATCATGGGGGTGCTTTTGGGTGGAAGAACAACCACGGTGCAAGTGCCTGGGCATGACGGAGGCAGAGGACCATGTCTCTGTGGCATCACAATCTGCAATGGCATTCCCCATGACAGCATGGAGGAAAGTGGTGCCCAGCTCCACTGAAGCCCCACAGACCCTGTGCTGTGCCCATCTGCCACAATCCCCTCCCTGAGCGAGCACTGCCTCCATTTCTGGTCCTCCAAGACCAACCTTGGCACGTCCCCAAGCCACAGGTACCCAAAGTGGGCACAAAGTGAGAGTTTTGTCTTCATTGACTCCACATTGTATGGGGACATCCTGAGGGTGCTTAGGGATGCAATAGATCATACTGTAAAAGGGGAAAAAATGCCAGAAACAGAGAATGGATATATGAAGGACTAAACAGGGACACAGGAGGACAATGTCTAAGCTATAAAGGAACAATTTATTTGCTTCTAAATTGAAGATGAGTCCTGACTCGAAGCTTACTTGATTTAATGAAGCCATTAGCAGGTCTTTATGAAAAAAACTATCAGAAATCTACAGATATGGCTTCACAGAAAAGGATGTTTGATGAATTTTCTAAAGTCTGTACTCAGCCTTCTCTGAAACCTGCAGTAGGTATGACTTTATAGTCAGATGCAAAATTAGCAAACTCAAGGCTTTTGCTTAGGTTTAAGTAAAAAAAACAACAAACCAAAACCAAACCCCTCATGTTTCATGCTGTCTCTCCCCCTGTTAGCTAGAGGAAGTAGTCACTGTCATTCCCTAATGACCAGGTAGATCTGAAAATTAAATTTGGGATACATGCTCCCTAGGATGTACCACACCCACACTCTTGAGTTGTCCCTTATACTTTCTGGTCATTTCCAGAACTGATCAAATCACATACATACCTTAATACCTTGCACATCCAGTAGCATTACCTTCAGAAAAAGAGTTAGTGAATAATTGGGTTTGTTTTCTGCCACTGCAAATTCAAAACCAATCACAGAAGCACACAGACTTGAAGTACTTATGTATATACATATATATTTATATGCATAAAATTAACACCTAGTTTTAAGCAAACAACCTAGTTTCAAATCTATAACACCTAGTTTTAAACACACACCTCTACATATTAGTACATTTAAGTGTTAATTTTCGCAGGAACTGCAAAAATGCATAGGTCAAGTGAGATTGTTTAAGGATTCTAATATCTTTAAGTATTTTGTTTTTTAGTAAAACTGAAGGGCATTTGAAAGAAAAAATATTGTGAATGAAAGAATTAAAACTCCTTGCTCTACAAGTGTAAAAAAGATTGTTTTAGTTTTTAATATTCAACTTTTTTGGGGGAAGAGTGGCTAGAAAGCTGCCAGGCAGAGAAAGACCTGGGGGTGCTGGTTGACAGCCGGCTGAATATGAGCCAGCAGTGTGCCCAGGTGGCCAAGAAGGCCAACAGCATCCTGGCCTGTATCAGAAATAGTGTGGCCAGCAGCAGCAGAGAGGTGATTGTTTTCCTATACTCGGCACTGGTGAGGCCGCACCTCGAGTCCTGTGTTCAGTTTTGGGCCCCTCACTACAAGAAAGACATGGAGGTGCTGGAGCGTGTCCAGAGAAGGGCAACCAAGCTGGTGAGGGGCTTGGAGCGCAAGTCTTATGAGGAGCAGCTGAGGGAAGCGGGGTTGTTTAGCCTGGAGAAAAGGAGGCTGAGGGGAGACTTTATCGCTCTCTACAACTACCTGAAGGGGGGCTGTAGTGAGGTGGGTGCTGGTCTCTTCTGTCAGGTGGCTGGAGATAGGACAAGAGGAAATGGCTTCAAGTTGTGGCAAGGGAGATTTAGGTTGGATATTAGGAAAAATTTCTTCACTGAGAGGGTTGTCAGACATTGGAACAGGCTGCCCAGGGAAGCGGTTGAGTCACCATCCCTGGCGGTGTTCAAAATGTGCGTAGACAAGGCGCTTCAGGACATGGTTTAGTGGGCATGGTTGATGGTTGGACTCAATGATCTTGAAGGTCTTTCCCAACCTATATGGTTCTATGATTCTATGTTTTTTATTATTAATTTAATATTAGGATTCAATGGTTTTTTTCAATGAATAGCTTATTGCCTAGCTTTTTATACTGAAGAGAGCAAGTATATTTCATTACAATGCTGGGCAATTTGCCATGTCATTCATACTCCAAAACCTTGGCTCTGGCCCCCAGTTCTCCCTGACAATGACTGGTCCAACAGAGCAATGCTTCCTCTTGTCAGCCAAGTCAGTATTGCTGCAATGTGTGTTGGTTGTCACCGTTGCTCCCCTCCCACCACTGTTTCCTTGCAATGGCACTTCAAAGTGTCAGGAGACTGAGGTTCAAGAGCGCTTTCGGGTCTCACAACTTAGGGGACATGATAATGAAAAGTACAAACCTTCTTCATCTCTTCCTCTTGCATGTCTGTTTTGTGGTGATACCATTTTATGAACACTCCCTGCATTACTCAAAATAGTACACACCAGAGTAACAAAAATACGTATTTTTTGAAGTTGGCTCATTTTCATGGCCTTCCTCTTGTCATGGATCCAATTCAGGTGAAAAAGAAAAAAAATATATTACAGTACTAGCCATTGCTTTGGAAGGTAGGTGCAGGGAAGAAATTTTGGGTGCCTTAGGCACCCATATAGGTTACCTGCTTAAGGCACTAACTCAAAGAGCAGTGATAGCCCCTTCTATGTCTACAAAAAAAAATCTTTGAAGAGGAAGAGGTGTAACGTGATCACAGAGCGCTCAGAAACGTATTCATTGCTCTGCTTTGTCTTTGTAAATCTTTTCAATGTTCAGCAGGACAGCCGTGCTGTGGCTGCTAGCTATTAGGGCTGCACACTGCTTTTCAGATTTACAGCTGCGTGCTTGTCATTTCCAGATGCAGTTTTACTAAGACAGTCACTCAGGAAACGTTGCGAGAAGCAGCAGGTTTCCAGTAAAACATGCCCATAAACACCACGGTTGCTGGCAAAATAAGGCTTACACCCAGATGCTTTGGAGAAAAAACAGTCTATTCTTTGTTCACTTTTACCCTGAGGGTTCAACTCAGATCCATAAATATGTACAATGGAGCAGCCCATCCAGCTCAGCTGGCCAACAGGACACGTAATTCCCCATCTCAGACGCTTCTGCTATTTCTGTTGCATGGATCTGTACAAGGATTCTAACTGATGAAAATAATTCAGAAAGCTGATTCAATCAAAACTCAAATCATAGGCTATGTGGTTATTTTTGTTCTTAGTTCAGCTATGGCTAGTTGAGAACTGGACTTTAGCAGAAAAATGTGAGAATCCAGAGAGCGAAATGCGCAAAACTCCTGCCATTTCCAGACTATCCCAACGCCACCTATTTCCAGCTCCTTCAGACTCTGGGAACAGCAGAGTGCAGCACAAAAATTGCAGAGGTTTAACTGGCACCTGACAAAGCATAAGCAAGGCGGGGACCGCAGGCTGCTCAGGCACCGCTCTCCTTCCTGCTATCGGATGGAAGCACTAACCAGAGTGGGGGATTTCTGGGAGCAGCAGCTCTTCCTTATGGCAGCGGGCTCCGCATGCTTGCTGGCCTTTGCAGGGACAGGGCCAAACTTTGGTTTGCCAGAGTGGGGCAGTGAAATCAATAGTCTGTAACAGGTATGGGGAAATTGGGAAGCATCTTATACAGCTTAGATTTCTTAGCATGAATATCAGTAAAGCTCTAAATACCAGAGCCAGCCACATTTTGGGAACATTTTTTTTTCTTTTCTCTCTTCCTCTTTTTTCTTACTGGATCTCATCTGTTCTCTTCTTTACATATTAGGAAAAAAATAATTAAGAACCATTCCCAGCTGAGATTTCCTATAATATTCTTCATTTTTGTATGCTATATTTTTCAAATTAAGATTATAACTGTGACTGGTAACAACATATCACATGACAGTTTTTTTCTCATTTATTTCTCAAAGCTTTTCTTCCTAAGTGAAAGAACTTCCTGAATAAGTTTCCACTTGAATGGTGAGCAGCATTGCATGGAAGACTAGAAACTGTATGTACCTGTGTTGATGTTTGCCCCCCTGGTCAGAAGGGGAAGGGTATATAGTCTACTTAAACTCAGATGGCGTAGTATAAACAGAGCACTTTATCTTTCTCCCTCATCTCTTTGATGGAGCAGGGCATTTATTTTTCTGGCAAGTGTTGTGTTTTCTTTTTAGCCTGTGTACCCCCTCTGTAGCATAGAAATAATTTCCTTATAGCTGTTTTTACAGAGCAGGGTAAAAGTTGATGTATTCATTACCAAGGCTCCCCAGGCATTTTTTGTGCAATTTATAGAGACATACTGAATGAAAGATATCTACTGCCAGCTTGTCAGCCTGAGCATGGGACTCTGCAGTCCTTCTCAGCAACCGCCTTGTCTTGTGACTCCTGCCTGCTCTCCAGTGGCTTTGAAAAAAAGCAAAGGCGACTTGAGAGCCAAAACAATAGTGACAAATTGAAATGTAGAAGTGATACTTCAGAACATCTCCTGCCCCCATGCTCATGGTGTAGAATGGTCTTTACCACTTGAGATGCTAGCTCATTTTGTAAAATGTTTTATTTCAAAAAATAAAAGAGGAAAAAAATCATCTCTTTCTCTTTCCTGTAAAGAAAATTAAAATATAGGAGATAGGACTAGCAATATATCGATAATGCTGTAATGTACAAATTTTGCACCTACTGCATGTTGACCAGAGCTGACACTTCTTGTACAAGAAAAAATATATTTCCCTGAGGATAAAAAGAAAAAAAACCTGTTGACATAAACTGCTTAGAATTGTGAGCTGAGAATGCTATTCCCAGCTAATGTCAGATTTTCTTCCTAAAGGATGATGAGCTTCATCGCAAATGAAAATCTGTATTGTTTCAGTAGCTTCGTTTGTGATCTGTCTTCTTTCACTGTTTCTGCATAGAAATGCTTCCCTGTGAATGTTTTTCCTTCTTTCACACTATTTTTTCAGGTGTGCCATAAGATTGGCAAGACAGTGCATAAAATACCAAACTCTGGAAATTTCAAAATAAGATTTTTTTGCAGTCTATAATAGAAAGATATTTTTTTCTGCACTTTAATAAATTTTTTTTGGGTTTTAATTTTTTCTTCCTTATTTCTTTCTCTCTGTATCTTTCCATTTTTTTTGCCACAGAACACAACAGTGTCAGAATACCCAGGCTTCATTGCATTTCCATCTCAATTTTAGATTTCAATTTTACTTTTTAATTTTTTTCCTTTATTTTAATTTTCTTTCCTCTTATCAGTAAAGGTAAGTCTGAACATGTGATTTTCTTAGAATATTTCTTTATTCATTTTTAGAAGTTTTAATTCCTTTATATAACTTTAATTACTATAAATGAAGAGATTTCAATCTAGTCTCACACTGGGTTTTGTCATGTCTCTTCTCCCACGTTACTGTTCAGTGAATACCACAGCAAACAGCATTCCTTGCCATGTTAACACTTCTTGCATTTTGTACCAACTTCTAATTTTGTCCAAGGCAATGTGATCTAGCAAAGCTTTGGAAATGAGATCCTCCATGGCTCTCCAAAGAAGCAGTTGTGAACTGTATTTCAAATGTGTTCCTATGTGTTAACGCAGCATCAAATTCCCTGATTTTCTCTTAGCTGGCATATATGGCTTCAATACAAGCAAACCACATAATGAGACACGTGCAACAGAGAAAAAGATAAAGAAATGGAATGAATTGAAAAAAGTAATTACTACAAACGAGAGGAAGGATTGCCTTCTTGCACTGAGCAAGATGTTTCATTAGTGTCTTATTCCATTAGCAGAGAGTGCATCTTCAGGTCATAGTTAAAAAAAAAAAAAAAGGGTAAGATAAATGTTTATCTTGAGTGAGTGTGAATAAAAAGCAAAAGGTATTAGTGAAGATCCTCTGGAAGCACTTTTCAGTTTAGATCCAGTTCTGAACTTCTACATATATTCTACAGTTATACCTAAACTTTGACAGATGATACGATGTGAGCAACCTGTCTTTTGAATCATTAATTGAAGTATATGCTCAAAAGTGACTACCTATCTAGAAAGTTAGGCAGTTATAGCTCAGAGAGAGAAAGAGCATGACTTTTTTCCTCTTGTATTCTATTTTCGTGGATTGTGTTGATTACATCATTCAGGCAGGGAAGGGTGAAGCACAGTGCTTAGATCACCTTAATGAGGGCAAATAAAATGTGTTTCTTCCAAAGAGGTGGAGAACCTTTTTAATTAGACATTTGTGGAACACCATTATTTTTTTATACGTTATTTTTATTGTGGTTGTTGTCCCAGGAATTTGCACTTAACAGAGGGATGTTTTATGTGGTGTGTTCTGGTTTTGTGCACGGAGGCAGAATTTTTAATGTTTGGGGCTTTTTAAGGAGCAAGGAATATATATAACACATATATATTATTTATACCTACTCTTTTGATATACTATCCTAGTTTTTGTCACTTAAAAATAATAGAAATAACGAGCTTTTCATATACACCATTTCCCACAAAGTGTATGCAACATGACTTCTGGGGAATCTGTTTGGTTATGCTTTGTAGTTTCATAGGTCTAGCACTCTGGAGTAAAAACCTCTATAAAAATTTCTTTATCATTATTTTAATAGATGAACCTTTTTCATAGAAAAAATGTCTGTCTAAAACAAAAAAGTCTCCAGCATAGTGACAGCCTACTGACTCCATGCATCCACTGTATTTTGAAAGTAAATTACAAAATTTTGAAATTTTGTAATAGTTTTGAAAATCTTACACATTCTTGAATTTTCCATCTGAAAACCTAGACTAGAGCAGCAAAGGAACCTAAAGGGCCTGTGTGAGACCAAATGCTAGATCACTAAAACTGCAGATACCTGGCCACCTTCTGGAAGGAACAACTTGCAGAACAGGCTCCCTGAGGGATGCATGTGGACTTTTGAAGGCAGAGGAATAAGAACCAAAAAAAGCAAGCATGCAGCTGCCTCCGCTTTTGGCATGATATACTAAGAACAAGCTTGTGTCTTAAATGTTGTCTCTCACCAGGACTTTATGTTTGGATGTGACACCTGGAATTCCCATTCTGGCTTCTGGAGTTGGATTTCTGAACCTTTTCTTTCAAAGCACAACTGCCATGGAGGAGCTAATGCCCTTATTTAATATAACTTCATGATTAATATATCCTGTCAGTGTGTGGGAAGCCTGAGTTCAATTTCCTGCTCTCCCTGAGGGATTTGAACTCCAGACCACACAAAGTGACCTGATCAGCAAGCTACAGTATTTTGTGGGTGAAGAAGACTCTCATTCATACTTTCTAAGTTGACCAAGCAACATGCAAACACAAGTATTAAGGAGGCTAATTGCTTTGTTATCTGGTGGTTAGTGTTCAGAAAACACAGGGCACTGAACCCAGCTTTTCCTATTCTGAGTAGTAACTCTATTAGGGTGCTGGATATCAAAGGTGCCTGTTCTAGCCATGTGCGTATGGACTGTGAGCCAGTGGGTATTTTCTGAGAATGTGTCTAACTGAGCTTTGCAGATCCAGCATATGAATGTGTACCCAGTCACTGAATCCCATAGGACCATACAAGCAAGTGTAAGTGTCAAGCTTCTCCACGCTGTCTGAAAATGGCCAGAAGCACAGCTTTGGGGAGCAGGACATCTTGAACACCCAAAAGGGTGATGCAATCATGGGTGGCAGTCAAGCAAGTCTTTTGAGGACTGTAATTCTGGCGTGGGCACAGGCGCCCGCCCATAGCTTTTTGTAGGTTCAAGGCAAGAACCACACTCCCTTCAAAAGCTGAAGTAAAGGATGAAATTTCTTGATCACTTCAGTGTGTTTGCAGGGCAATAGCATGCTTGGCTGATTGCATTGGGAATGGTTGCCTCCTCTTCCAGCTTGCTGCTATACTGCTCCATTTTAATGGTTGCTTGGTTATTTTCTTTCCCAGTGCCTCTACAGCTCTGAAACCAATTGTGGATGTGTGTAGGTCAAGGGGAAGGAAAATTAAGGGTCATCTTAAGTTTATACAGTGGTGGTTTTTCATTTTCTATAAAGCTAACTACATTTAGGCTCCCTGTCGGGAAGAGAGAGTGCATATGACAGTCTGAGAACAGCACCAGCCCGAACACAGATGGTAGGGATTACACCACACTGAGCCTTGACCTTCAAAAGCCTGCCGTTTCTTTTCAAGGTTTCTCTTCTTTGACAGGTGGACTGGCTTTTGTCAATTACTTTCATTAATGCATTTTTTTCATTATGATCAATTATCTATGCTTTAGACCATGTCTCAAAATTACAGCAAAGCAGGTTCCAAAACTGAAACTGTTTCCCATATTTTTCCCCTTTCTGTTGCCCCAAAGAAGTACTCTGAAGTACTGGAAGATTTAACTCATAATGGAGAAATATCGCCCAGTTTCTACTTGTTTCTGTCAGCCACTTGGTCTATGAGATTCTCACCAGCATAGAAGGTAAAGGATAACCCATCTAATCACAGATCAGGTTTGCAGGGCACTGTATCTAAAAAGTACTATTTTCTGAGATGTTAAAAAATGATAAAAAAATTAAATATGGGAACAAAAGTTAAACACTGTTTTTTTAATGTGGAAGGAAACTTTGCATAGGCAGATACAGCCATTCCTGGAATGGTACTGTAATTTAAACACCAAATGAAAATCAACTATTCTAGGCCAAGATCATTGAACTCAATGGAATGCACTGGTACAGATGAAAGCAGGATTTAGCCTTTTCTTCATTAGAGATACTGACAAGCAGGTCAGAATTCAAATGCTTATTGGAAACCTCATGACTTGAACAGCCAGAGCCACAGTAGTCTGCAGAACTGGGTGGCTGATGCAAGAACAGGTTCTCTTGGCAGTTGGTTTTTCTCTGCTGTTTTGGGGCTAGCTGAAAATACCATAAATGGTTTTCCTCAACATCATAGAGTGATTTCTGTGACTGTAAGAAATGTGGGAATCAGTGACCAGTCAATAGGATAATGCATATTTCTCCCACAGTCCAGCATCTCACCAAAAAAGCCTGGTTTTAATTTATTTCCAACAGACATTCAAATTTCTTTGGTAACAATCTATTTGTCCCTAACAGACTATCTTTTCGGAATATGTAATGAGGAATCAGACCATAACCTGTCAGTTTATGAAAACAAGGCAAAATGAGATAGACACTTCATCTCTTCAAGTCCTTTTTATGGGCTCCTTGCTCTCTGCATCTAGAATGAGGGGCAGAAAGGCTGGGTCTGATTTGACCTGCCTGTGCAGTTTGCCCTTATTCACACATGAGAGCATAGTGTCTGCAAAAAGACTGCACGTGCTTTGGCCTGGGTCCTCTTTCCCAAATGACTGGCAGCGGATGATTTCTCAAGAGCAATAGAGATGAAGGGAAGAATTTGTAAAAGATTGAAATGTTTTTCTGGCTTGGTGCCTCCTCTTACACAGTGCTGAAACTGGAGGGATGATCTAGTCCCAAATCAAACCTTAAAAGGTGCTAACATACAGGACAGCCAGAGGGATAGAAACTCCTCATGGTACGCAAGGGAGATAAGCAATTAATACTCATTAATGTTAATAAGAGTTAGTGCATAAATCCTCTCTTTCCTGGGCCAAGCAGAAGAAAGTCTAAAACCATAATAAATCTGTCTCAAATTTAGTAATATTTATTCCAACTACAGTATAATCACTAGAATAACATTGTGGTGCTGTAAAACATGTTGAAATATAGTGTTACATCATCGCTGCTATTTGTTACTATAATTTTAGTACAATAAATTATGGTGCAATTCATGGCTTGGGATTAAAACTACAGTTTTAACAGGGCATTTTTAGTCTGCATAATACTTGTGGTCCAGGACAGTAAGAGTTTTGATCTAAAATAAATAGGGGACAAAAAATCCATGAGATTTGCTTTTACTTTAAAACTTCATTAAAAAGGGATTTATCATTAGCAACAAATATGAGGGGAAAAAATCAAAATCTGAAATGCTCCATAAATTAACTCCATTTTTACCATGTGACTTATGATTTAAAAGTAGCTTAAAAATGGTACTCGTTTCCCATAAAAATCTTAATTGTACAAAAATGAACTATTAGCTTTGGAAGCCACAAGCTACCTACAAACAATTACAGAGTAGTTTTTTTGTTTCAGTACTGAAATAAAAGTGATTTTCAGACTCCTGAATGAGAATTTTGCCTCAGATGCTAGTAAAAGTAGGTTAGGTCTCTCGTGGGTACTACTACAGTGAATAACTTGGAGGAGCTAAGCCAAATATGTGCAGGATTCTGGGGTTTTTGTTTGGGTTTTTTGTTTGTTTGTTTTTGGGGTTTCTTTTTGTCAATTAATATGAGAGTAGGAACATATAGTACATTTCAGAAATTCAAATATCTAGAAAGAATTTGCTCAGGTGGAATCTTCCTAAAATTTAATTCAGTACCTACACTGTGTCTTATCTGCAGGTCTAGCAGATGCTTTAGCAGTTACAGGAAGTATTTATTTTAAACACAAAGGTTTTGGAAAAAGAGGGATTATGTTAATTTCTTCTATACATACCACCCCTTTGAAAAGGTGCTGAAACATTTCACAGATTAAAACCGTGGGAATAATTTCTTCACCAAAGTGATGCATCTTGATCTGAACAAAAGCTAATTTACATCCTTCGTTTATAAGGCAATGACTACAGAAAGAAATGGTCTTTATTTGTATGACATGTTTGCAAACACTCAGAAAAACTTACTACTGGCTGATTAGGTTAAAGCATGCAACAAAATGCTCTTGGCCACAGGGCCGCTGAGGAATGGGTCTGGGAATGACCATAAATCCAACCTGGCTTCCTCGAGTGCCTGTGGTCACAAACATCCTGCAGAGTGTCTATCTCTGTGTGCCAGGCGCAGGACTGAGCCACCTCCAGATACAGCTCAGCCTCTCTGCCTCTTCAGACGTGTGGCTTTTGGTTTCTCTGCAGAGCACCCGTCAGCCACACCTCCAGGTTCTTTTCTCCCATCCGGGTTGCCTTGGGGATTGCCTTAAAAACTAGTGTGGAAATAGCAAGTGAGAGGTCCTGACATGGACTCTCACTTTTCATAGGTTATTGTTCCATTCCTCAGCAGAAAAGCTACAGCCTCTGTCAAAACACTCTAGCAAGTAATTGCAGTAATACGCTGATACAAATAAAAGCTAGTTCCTTAAAAAACATATGGTTTTTATTTCACAGTTCTTGAAAGTAAATTCTCATAAAACTAGTACTAGTATAGGTGGTAAAAAATTATCTGAGATAACTAATCTTTCTGTTGTGGTTTTGTTTTGTGCTTATGAAATTATCTGATTATTGATGATATTCTGTAGAATAAAAACCCGTAGTACATCAAAAAAACATGGAAAAAGACCAAAAGCTTTGTCTTTGTCTAAGCAATATAAAAGCACTTATGAGAAATATTATTATGCACTGCTGAAAGTGTACCTAATTTGAAAATGTTTCACATACTGCCCCCCTCCCCCCCAAAGCTGACAAAAAGTTTTCAGCAAAATATTTTTTCTTTGTGATATATAGTTTCTTTTTATTAAAAACCAGGAACTCATTTCTTTGGTTGTTTCAGAGAAACATTCTGTATCACTAGTTAATATTTTATGATTATGCTCTGAAATTGCTTTTTTTCCTTGCTAATTTGTGCTTAAATTTTGAAGCCCCCTTGGGTATTTATTTATTGTCAAGCATGTGTTTAGATCTTATGAAAAAATACAGGAAAAAAGGAAGACTGAACAAATAGACTTCAGCGGGATACCTCAAATATTTGCTTATTGCTAAGCCTATGCTTAAATTATGCTGAAATGGGCCTGGCTGAGGTTAATGCTAGCAGTAAAATAACAAATGAACAATTACAAACATGAAATAAATTATATTGTTCATCGGATTACTCTTATTGAGGTGAACACGGGTATCTCCAAAAGATATATTCCCTAAGAAGCTGGTTGAGTAGAATTTGCACAAGAGTTTAGAACTACTGAAGAGCAATGAACCGAGCTCTGAAATGGAAATTTATTGAAAACTTAAGTTCAGTTCATAACTATAAGCACTTAAAAAGAATCTACAGATTTTAAGATCTTCCTTAACACGCTAGTGGTGTGAGAAATTATCCCAAAACTTTGTGCACACTTTGTTCTATAATTCAACACTTTGTTCTTTAATTGGCAAGCTCTTAAACATGTAATATGTCAAATTAAGGTAAAATAATCTGTTATTTTTCTTATTAATGACATAATTATATTGCACCACTATAAAATTGCTTTCAGTCTAATTATGTCTAGGCGGAGATTACTGGTAATTAATATAACAAATAATTTTGACTACAACTAGCAATAATTGCTGTCTTGAAGAATTTTCTAAAACCCTTAAGTAATTTTATTACTTCTGCGTACAGTATTGCAATAGTTCTTTAGCAGTTAGTAATTAATTACTTAAAGAAATAAGTAATTAATTGCTACATTGAATTACATGTTTGAAACAGAACAAGAACAGAGTATACATTTGCTTTCAGAACTGTTGGTGAACAGAGTATACATTTGCTTTCAGAACTGTTGGTGAACAGAGTATACATTTGCTTTCAGAACTGTTGGTGAACGGCTCCTCCTGGTCACCAGGTCCAGAGCCCCAGAGGCTCTCAGCCTGCCGCTGAGCAAGAGCTTACGTCTGCTGTTCAGCAGCTGGGAACACTGCCCAAACTGCTGCTCTGCCCCATCCTAAGAGCCACAGGAACCATTAAGTGATTATGGAAATGAGCACCTAAGTTCCTAAATGCCTAACATTCCCACAGAAAGCATCTGCAAAGCTGCAGCACAGGGATGACGCCTCACAGGTAACAAGCTGCCGAAAGCCCTGTTGCAGTCAAAAGGCCTGGGAACCTGAAGTGAGAGGCTCAAGCAGAAAGAAAATCCCTATATTGGCGGGGGGGGGAAACGGTAGATTTCTTTTATTGGTGGCCATGTGTGTGTTTGTACATGTGCACGCATTGCTTGATTGCTAAAGGGGTGGGAAGCTGTTAATAGGAACATCATTCATAGGGAAAGTGGTCCAAGATCTTGCTGTTTCACTTAAAAGGTGATCTGTGCTGTGGAATTATTTGGGAACCTCTGATATACTGTATTATCCCAGGACATGGCACATTAAAATACGGGTCTGTGAAAGTCTGTCATTGAAAAGGCCATCTAGTACCATGTTTTATATAAGTTAAAACCCATCTTATCAGTAAATCTCTTTTTTAAAAGATGATACATGATCTAAAATCTAAAAGTAAAATTTAATTTCCACTCCTTACCAAATACTATGCCTCAATACCAGGCTTATGCTTCAAGATCCATTTCACTAAGGAATCATTTTCATCTTCTGTACTCTGTGTTGCCTCTTTATGTCAGATATTTATACATGTTTTATGTTTTTGCCTGACCTTGTCTTCCCACTAATACTGAGATATCAATTGCTGCTGCTGCTACCACTCATGTCTATCCATTCCCTAAGGTCTTTGTGACCTATTAATCAAGGTGGGAAAAATTTCACAACTCTGAGAAAGAAAGACCCCTTAAAGTAAGATTTAGACTTTAGCTGTAATAAGGAAAACACACTTAGGATAAATGTTATGTGGGACACGAAGGTCCTGAGGACCAAATTACAGATATCCAATGCTCATCAGCCAAACAAAAGTAAGAAGAGGAGGCAGCTCAGTGGCCCTGGTCAGAAATTTTCCAGATGAACTTGTTTTCATCACAAAACCAGTCATTTGTCCAAGACTTACAGCAGCATAGTAAGGTGTGACCTCTGAGTAAAGTTTGTTTTGACCAAATATTCTAATGACATCAGAAGTTTGCATCTGAAAAGGGAAAACTAATTTTTTTTTTCTGTTTCAAGATGATTTTGTTTTTCAGTGTTTTAAAATTTCCTAGAGAGATGTGTGCAATGGGAGCAACCTAATTTGAAATCAAACAGTTTAATTTGCTCAAAATACATTTTTTTTTTCTTAGAATTTCATTTTGCAAGACTTTTCCCTTGTTTTCTGGTATTACTTTGTTTCAGGTAAAGGGGACATTTCAAAAATCATGAATCTCTCTCTCAAATGAAATTTCTGGTACTCTGTAATAGATGTACAAGACAATAGCATGAGTTGCAAGTTAATACAATACCTCTACCAAAGCATTGTAAGCCTTTTTCTCCACTGTGTCAGCTGGGCATCATCAAGAGATGTTTATAAAATAAACTAAAACCTGTCCTTTCTTGCTTTTTCTCTAAAACTTCAGGTTTATGTTTTTGTAACACCACTGACTTTATTGGATGTGGGGATGTTTCACGAAAGGCAAGGTTTATTTTGGGACTTTAACATGATTTTGGGCTCCTAAACTTAAGCCATTATTTTGATTGTTATTGTTAATATTATTATTAAGCTAAATAAAATTGAAAATGGACCTCATGTTTCTCCATAAATGGTAGAATTAGAAAACAAAAATGCTCTTTTCCAAACATCCTATAAATTCTGAGCAAAATACCCAGGATTTGTCAGAATAAAACTCATAATCCTCTTTTACTGTGTTGTTCTATTAATGCACTAAGCTAAAAATATCCTACACATACTAAAAAGAGTAAGTACATTCTGAATCCCAGCCGAAAGGTTTAATGCTGAGATACTGTTTCAAATCTTTTTCCTGTGAAAATTGGGTCCAAGTCATAATAGGTTAGATTCCAGAAAGCGTTCCTTAAGCTGTTATTTGCAGGCTAAATTGGGTTTAAGAAAAACCTTACTTGGGAATTTATTATTGCATTGCTCATAAAACTAACATCCCATAGTTTTTTTTCACTAGCTTGTGACATATTCACAGAAATCAGAAAAGGATTAGCTGACTGTAATACCAAACGTATTAGAACAATTCCTTTGTACCCGACAGCAAATTGCAAACAGCAGCCCCGTTCCTATAAGCTGTGGAGTTCATCATTCAGAAGTGCTGAAATATTCAACAGCTCATGAATAGTCAATACTTATTGTTTTGTCTGATAGAAAATGCAGTATTCCTCCAAATATTTAAAGTTATAGCAAGAGGTCTGTGTAGCTGAGAACAGAAATCTTCGGAATTTTGAAGTGATCTTATTATTCAATTAATAAGCACCAGAACTGAACTAATGAAAACTCTACTGTCCTCACGGACATGCACATACCAAGATGCATACACCCACTGTCTTCATGCAATCTATATTTTGGTAGTCAATGCTGTACAGGAATACTTCCTGTTTCATACACACAGCAATGTTTGGAAGAGGCTCTTAAAAACTTTATAGCATCTTTACCTTGTGACTTGTGCAAAAGTCTTCTTCACAGGGTGTAAAATACCATACAATTTATGTAAAGGTAATACAATTAAATCAGTTGCAATGATTTACAGGATAATTTAATAATCTAGAAGTCATTTATCTTATATGTAAAGGTAATAAATGCTAAAATTGTGATGAGAAGCAGCTTCAAATCTAGCATTAGCTCATAGACAGAGCTGAACACGGGTAATGTCTTTTCACCCCAAAAAGGAAAGGTATTTCAGAAAGAAAGAAGTAATATTCTCTTTGGATTTGTTCTTTTATTTTTAAGAAAATAGATGTCACTTTACCAGACAGAGAACAGGAAGGAAGGTGCTTTTTTGGAAGACTGCACAAGGTATGTAAAAATTTAACATATATGTAAAAATTTAGCAGGAAACTATGCAAATATGTGGAAGATTCTACTACTTTTTTGAGCATATGGCTGCCAGTGCACTAGGCTTTACAGGGAGCCCTTGCCAAAAATGTGGAAAGGCAGAAACATTTTATGTCTGTTCACACTATTAAAATTTAGTGGAGTTGAACCCTCCACGAAAGAGTCCTGACAGCCTCCAGGATCACACTCCAAGTTCTGCAATACTGCTGAACATACAGCTGGTAAGCAACATCACAAGGCTCCCTGGTAATATTGCTTTTCTATGGAGATTCTGCTTTATGTACCTTCGCTATCTATCTTACAACACCTGCATCTTGCTGCTAGTATGCTGCTGAGTACCAGTTGTTCTGTGCTCATGTCATTTGTGCTCAGGTAAAAAGAGGGATCTGGCTTTTCAGAGAGAAAAGATGTACACTGTGTTTTCTGTCAGGGACTGGGCTATAAATCTGGTCACTAAATCAAGTGGGTTTTGCCTCAGTCTGAATATTAGAAAGCTATAAAATGCTCATGTAATGAGTTGCACAAACAATGTAATATGGGAGCTTTTCTTAATACAGATATTCATTTATTCGTAAATATCACTGAAACAGCATAGCAGAAACATTTGAATGTTTTTTAAATGCAGCAATGTATTACAGCACCTTTTCTTCTTTTGCTTCATGTAGCTAAAAAATGTTTAAAGACTACTTTAGAAAGAGAAATGCAATGTTAGAAGATGAAATGAAGCCAAGGTGTTCCCTTGCTTACAGGCCTAACTGACATTATGAAGAGTACCAGGCACCTGTTGCCATGAGCTGCTTAATATTAATTGTGTTTATTTTAGTTTTTAATATCGGAGGCAAAAGTGCGGCTTCATTTTATAATAAATCAGAAATTTTCTTCTCACAGTGTAAATGTGAGTATTGCAAAGGATGACCTGCTGTGCTCTTCCCAACTCCCAGGTACTTTCGTGTGTTACATTCATGGGTAGGTGAATATTTCTTCCTCCTGTGCCCAAAGAGGAGAATTTCATAAGAAATCTATCCTCCATTTTAAGAAGTTGGTTAAGGTTCCTACCTTTCAGTAGAGGAAGGAGATCTCCCCCCTGAAAATATCACTTAAGGGAATATTGTGTTCCCCGCATGCTGCTAGATCCATTATCATTACTTAGAGCAGGTAAGCAGATGTGCAGATTGCATAAATGCAGGACATTTGTAAAGGAAAATATAGAATAGAATATGCCATTCTTATTAATTTGCACACATGCTAGACTTGTCCAAAGACATTAGATGTAATAGTCTCCCTTCCCAGAGATCTCTGAAGCATACTGTGGTAGACCATAAGGTCAGGAGAAGGGGTAATTGCCAAAGCAGCTGTCATTGAGCAAATGACTTAGCTGAAAAGTTGTACAAAGGCGTCTTGCTTTTCCTAATAGCCCTCCACAAACTACAGCTCTTCGTAGCTCCATGTTAAAATTGCTGGTGCTGGGTGAGCTACAAACATTGCTCAGATTTGATTAATTTTTTACATTGAATGGTGGCTAAACGTAAGGGCCAGCTCCTTGGCTTTTGTCTTTCTGTTCAATAAAGCCATGATTATTTTGAATAGCTGGTGAGCTAACACTAGGCGTCCCGTAGCACAACAATGTAAAAGACCATTCTCTAGATCTTACTGATGCTTGTGAAGTCCAGAACAGCTATAATGCAGTTCTTGGGCTCAGTCTGATTTTGCACTTTTGTTAAAGAAATTAGAATTAGGCCAACTGTGGTATTTAAAAGGGGACCAAATCTGGGCAACCACAATCAGTTTAAACTGCAAGGCAGTTTGCAATCAAGCCTTAGGTCTAGAGAAAGGGGTTTTATATGCCTTTAGGTACTGATTTGAAAATGGAGGCATTGATTTCAATTTCCAGAACGGAATGTCAGAAATATCTTAGAACTAGACAATAAGGGAATTATTTAGTCAGATGAGGTGGGGTTGACATTAGAAATTTAACCAGTGTCTTGAATTCCAGTTTTCCCACATTCAGGACAACCTGTTCCTAGTGACATAAAACCAAAGGACTCTGTGAACATTCGCTTTGAATATCCCTGGCACTGTTGTCCCTTGATCCACATCAGTCATTTGGATTAGATCTATTCCAGCTGTTTTATAGACCAAAATTTCAATGTGTCCTAAAGGTCTTGAAATGAACTGGTGCAAAAGTGGAGCCCTCTGGTCTACAGGGATGTTGGAGAATACCTGGGAATTAAAAGCCCTGAGATCAATAATCACAGCCTATAGGGATTAGGTCCAGTTCACCAAATCCGTGGGGAAAGGTATTGCTTAAAGAGTAACTTCTGCATGATCAGAAAGTCACCTCAACACAAAGCAGCAGCATTAGCTTGTTTCAGAGACAAACATTCCTGTTGGTATGTGGTTAGATCATAAGTCCCACCCCTTGATTGTATGGAATAACTGCATTTGCTTAGAGTGTTTGGCTATGAGCCTTACTTGAAATTGCTACCCAATAGAATAAATTCATATTGATGTGTGTTAGGGTTTAAATGGTTTGTAATCTGAAGTAGGATGCATTCTGAAGTTTTGGCTTTGCAAAGCATGTGGGGAGGTAATGCTCCCTCACTGGAATTACCTGTCATTGGGTGAATACAGAGAGGACTCCCCAAGGCCTTTGGTATATAATTACTTTTTGTCAGAACCTTTATGTTACTCTTTAGTCTTCTAATTGGGAAAAATAGAGGATATGGAAAGCATTGTTGTTAATTGTGTTTGAATCTCAAGCAAAGGTTTTCAAATGCACACTGTTTGGTGGAACTGTATCATTCAGAATTATGTGGCTACTTTTTAACACTTCAATCCCATTGGTGTATGAGTGGTGTCTTTTGCTTCCTTTAGTTGGCAGCCAAATTTTCTGCGACCTATTTCATCAGTCATTTCAGTCTCTGGGAGCAGAAAAGAATCTTCATCATATTTAATGACAACAGCTGCTCATGTGCTTAAGCCAAGATCAGATCAAGAGAAACTAACCATTGCAAACCACTGCTAGCTGGATAAACCTTAGACCTGTAGAGAGCTGAGATGCTTACGAACTTCACAAACTAAAGGTATTCAGTAATTTAATATTCTGAGGAGTCACAGAACAATGTTTCAGTCTTTCTTCTTTTAAGGAATTCCTCTGTTATTTACTTGGTTGTTACATTACCAACCTCAGCAGCTTAAATCATTATTTAGGCTGGTGTAAATAATTAAGACAGAAGTCCTGAATTGATGTAATTCACTAGACAGGGTCATTTTTCCAGTGAGATGTACTCCGCCTGGAAGGTTCACATGGTGGCAGCATCATAGTTTGATTTGTACTTTTTTTTTTTTTCTTACACTCCCTCCCTGTCCCAAATCCTTTCTTTGCTTTCTGCTATTTCCCCTTCTTTTGGAGGTGGAATAACTTCTATGTGTTTTCTCATCGAAGACTAGTGAGATACAAATGATTCTTCACCATGAATCTCTTCATGTTTTTTTTTGTTTGTTTGTTTGTCACCAAAAAACCACAATTATCTGTCTAGAGCTCAGACTAGTTATTAATTGTTGGAAGATCTCTGTACGAGGAGTATCCCAGACTTTTTAGACATAGCACCTGTTTGATTTCATAAATGCACAACTGAGAAAGGTTTATTTTTAGTCTGGCAGCCTTTTTTGTCCTAAAATCAGTAGGGACTTCTGGTTTTAAACACACATAATATACTACAATTTTATAGTTACTTACTTTCATGCTTTTATCAAAAGTTTCACAATATTTTTCCTCAAGTCCCATTTCCTCTGGTAATGTGATTATGTGAGACTCTTGGGTGTCATTTTAAAAAAATTAATTTCTTTTTCTTTTAGCTGAACAGAAAAGTGTGAAAACGTGACCCAGGTGCATGCTAAAAGCTTGAAAGCCAAAGGCAAATAAAAAGAACTCAAAGTTTATTATTTAAAAAATAAAGCTCTTTAAATGTGATATTCATGATTTTTTGAAGGACAAGACTGTTCTTCAACACCTGGGACAATCAGTTCTACATAGCTATAAATGGATTCTTACAGTGCATATATGTAGAAATAGATGTTAAGTTAACAGATAGTGTCCTTTCATGTTTGTCTGTTTTCTTAGCTTTCTGTATAAGAAATCAGTTATTTCTGTTTGTTCAGGTAAATAATGCAATTGCCTTGCTCTTTTAAAATTTAAACCATTGTAAGTAATGCTGTGCTTTTTCTACTATTGGCAAACTCTTTCTAAATGATGAGATACTAAGCTGGTAGTCAATAAATCAAAATTAGCAATTAAATTAACATATTTTTTTTAAAGTTTCTTTAAATATATAAGGGAAATAATTATGAGTATTCACTAATATTTTCTTGTACTCTTACTTTATCTGCCCTTTCAAGGGTATCTGCCTGTTCAAGGCAGATAAAGCTTGCCCACAGACTTTTTCCCACCTATGCATAACAAAGACAATTAATGAAAATAGCATGAAAATAGCATTCTCCTGAGTCCTGTGGACTACTTTAGTAACAGGTATTTTGAATTGAATCTGAAGGCAGGGTCTTCAAATAAATGCAGGTATCAGATTGAGATAGCTAGAGCTACAGTAAGTTCAGGATGCAATAATACATTAACAAAAAAGCAAGTCACGTTAATTCCTTTATAAAGTGCCAAAACATCAATTCAAATTATTTGTGGTTAATGTTGTTATCTTTATTTCAGTAATATATGAAAGTAACCAAATATTCAGTTTCATAAGCATGTCAAAGTGCCAACTTCACTCCTAACTTAAACCATCATGGCCATCTGCAATAAAAATCATTCTCGCTTTAGTTTCCAGAACTATTGTTAAGCTCGTAGACTAAACATTTAACCGTTGCAAGCACTCAGCAGCTTTATTACTTCTGCTGCCCTTGTAGAGGCATCCTGGATTCAATTTGTCTAAGTACATCAAAGTATTTTAATTTTGAAGTACCCCAAGCACTTTGGAAAGTTTAAAGGCTATTTGTCTTCTGAAATGTTTGAATGTAAACTAAAATGAAAATTGTCTTGATGATTTTTTCCCTTTCAAATGACTGTCACATTTCTGTTCTGAAATAGCCCCTGAAGCTCAAATGTATGGTTTCCCCACCTTTTTTTTCCCTCAAATAATTGTAAGTGAGCCGGTTTCAAGTTACCTGGTCAGCTTGGCTTCCTTCATTCTGAGAGTCCTCTCTCCCTGTGGAGTTCAATGAATTAAACACTTACTAATGCCATCAATTTGTCTCAACTTCTGTCTAAGCTTTTTTTTTTTTTTTAAGCACTAGATATTGCAAATAAATACATGGTCAATTGATCCATCAGGCTAAGATAACACATAGCTAGTCCCAGACTAAAAATGACATGAATGTCTGAACTGCTTAAACATCATTCAGCAAGCACAAAACTAGATGAAATATGGGTATCTGGCCTGCCAAAGCAGTCACATAATAATTTTGTTTGAAAACACATTAATCACTTCGAAATATTTGAAAAATTATGCAACTAAATATTTGGTAATATGACAGTAATTCACTAACACTTTTAGTTGTTTTTTAAGCTTTGAAACTTATGTGAAATGCATATATATGCATAACCAAAATTTATTTTGGTCATTATGTATACTGTTAAGTCAATGCCTGGACAGGCTTCCTGATAGCACCTTAGTCCATTCAAAGCTCCTCTGAAGTCATAAAACTCTCACGATGCAGACATACGTTTTTGCTACCAGGTAGATGATCTGGATATTATAAATATGTATGCATTCAACCTTAGTTATAAAATCATAGGCTGAAAAGGCCTTGTGATGTCAGCTTAGTCCATTCCCCATGCCTAGGAATCAGCTGTGCCCATGTCACTCCTACCAGATGTTTGTCAAAACTGTCCTTAAAGAGGCATTGGCAGCATCAGAAGGTCATCAGCCTGACTGTCTCAGTGATTCCCTCTCTATAACATTTGCAATTTTTTTCTCCTAATATGAATTCACCTAAAATGTAAGTCCTGTTATTTTTAGTTTTATTCATTAACAACATACATAACAAGTTATAAACTTCCTTTTTCCAATATCTTTCTGTGTACTTGAAGACGGTTCTTACATTTCCTGTCATCCCTTTCTTCTTTATTGCCAACCCCCTACTTGTCCAGTCATTATATGCAGATAATGTTTTACAGTACTTTGTTCAAAGTCACTGTTCTTCTCTGGACCTCTTTTTTTTTTTAGGGATCTGTCTCTCTCTTGAATGTAGTGCCCAGAGCCAAGGCTCAAGGGGAAGGGCACAAGGATATGTCTGCAGATTGCACAAACTGACTTCTCTTTGGCTTTTCTCTTTGACTCATAAGGGATACCTCAGCAGTATGGATAACATATTGCAGCCTTCAGTCATTTAAACAAATGGAAATACCTAAATATATCAGTCCTAATTAGAGACAAAGTACCTGATTCATTAGAAAATCCACCCTTCTTCAGCTAGCTGAACAGCCACAGAAGCCTTATAAACTTGTTTTGTGTGTCTTAGAATGAAAAGTTCTATAATCACAAAATCCTTTGTGTATTTTTTTTTTTAAGAAGAAAAGGACAGGCTGTTTAAAATTGGTGTGCCATATCCCCTTCCAGACTGTTAACCTGTATGTCTGCATACTGTTTCAGCCCCACAACATTACTTACCACAAAATTACAGACTTATGAGGAGGAAAATGTAGCAGAATAAGTTAAAGGATTTTATATATAAATATAAAATTTATATATATAAATTTTATAACTTGGGCACTATATTCCCATTTTAAAACTGCCAATGAACCACTGGGAATTTTCTTTTTCTTGCTGATCCTCCTTAAGACCTCTATGAATAGCAGAGAAAACAACTCCAGTGTAATAAAAACAGGGTTTTGTTTTCCTTTTTTAAAATTGAGGCATTGGGTAAAATAAAGGTCAGTGCAACAACCTTTGAAAGAACAGAAAGAGTAATTTTCCCCCTTTTGCTTTTTTACTGGTTTTCAATGCAATGTGAAAAATCATTTTTAAGTTTGCCCATCTGTTTTACATAAAACCTTAGCTGACCTTACACAAAGTGAAACAAATGCACAAAAAGCTTTGCTGTTGGGTTCTTGCCAGTAAGACAGAGCAAAAAGAAAAGACTATGTAAAGTTAGATCCTGCTCTGGTGTAAATTAGCCCAGCTCCAGTGGGGACTGATGTTGATTTATGCCAGCAGAGGCTAAGGCTTATATTTCTTATAAAAGCCAGGCTTGTTAGACCCAGTCCTGCTACCATTGAAATCACCTGAAGTTTTGCTATTGATTTTTGTGGAAAAAGGACACTCACTGAAGGAGCCATGTTGGCTACAGATAAGCAGTACACATGCATATATGCAGCATGTGTTATTCAGCAAACTGAGGAGAAAGGTTGCAGTGTAATTAACAGAGATTTGTGGACTTGCAGGTGTGAAGTAAGGCTTGAGTTGTACCCTGACTTTGTACTACTTTTGTGCCAGGGTGAGGTCGAGCGCTGTCTAACCCAGCTAAGGAGATGGTTTGACATCAGATTTGAAGCAAAGACATTCTCAGCACACAGGGGTGAGGCTCATGTTGTGCTGCTTTTCTCCTGTTAGCCTAACTTCTCTCATGCAGTGTTATCATATGGATCAAAAGTGAATCCTGAGGAAAGGAGGTTGTGCCATGTGTGGAATTAGGTGGGACATGCGGAAGCAGAGCACACCAGAAGAAAAAATACCATCTTTAAATCATCACACATCCTACCCTGCACCTCAGTAAAACTTCCATTAATGTGTCTGAGGGGTGAACTATGCCCATTATATTAACACTCCAATCTAATATGATTAATGAGTATAAAGTAAGGTTCAAGCTTTTAATTAAAAAGGCAATCATAAGTTACTGAATAGTGAAGGTCTAGCTAAGTTTCTCAGAAGTAGGTTATTTAATAGAATGAGATGCCCCAAAGAGGCAGTGGGCCAAAAATCTCCCCTGACTTACATTTTGTAGACAGGTATTGACTTTGATTTATAACAGAGAGCAGAATTGGATGTATATAGAAATAAGCACATGTATATACGTATTGCAGTGTGCACATATGGTGATGTCTACATTTAGAGATTGCCTAAACTTTCCATTAATACCCAAAGTTTTTCCAGTTGCTTGTTAATTTGACATACTTCTCAGAATGAAAATTCTTCTTTGTAGGATATCTGCCACACTTTAAAAATTTTTCTTGTGTGCAAAAAACCCCTAAGGAATGTTATTCTTACATGGTCAAGAACAGACTTTAGGAAAGACTCTCTACAGACTATAGATTTCTAAGCGAGTTTCAACATTTGGATTGCAAGTGGTTGCTGTGTACTTATCAGAGATCTGTTTCTTTTCTCTTTCTTATTGAAAATAGTCCAAATTTGACCATGTCATGGATTTCAGTTCACCCATAGCCAATAAAGACTTGACAGAGGTTGATGTATTCTGTAATTTTATCACTTTATGTTTCAATTAACTTAAAATGAAATTTACAGTATAGCTTATTCCATAAGTTTTTCTCTGGCCTCTGAACAGAGGAAAATGTCTATCTTTGCAATGATGGAATAAGATGGAATATTTGCAATGAATGGCCAGCTCTTTTTTGGGGGGGAAAAAAAAGATCAAACTGACTTTAATCATCTACATCTTTAAACACAATTAATATACCATAAGGCATATGAATACAATACATGTGAGTGGTGGTGTACCTGAATCAATAGTCCATCAAATACAGTGTCTTTACTAAGAATGGCAAGAAAGGTGAAAGAAAAGTGAGCAAAACACCCAAACAATAATTGTAGAGTAATTGGACCCCTGGAGAAGCACAATTTTGGGGACAATTAATGGTTCTCTCCTCTGTGAACCTGAAGGTTTTATATTCTTATCCATTTCTGTTCTATCTAAAATAACAATATTCGTCATAAAAAGGGAAAACAACAAACATTTAAAGCCTTCCACTTAGTTTATTTAGGAAGATAAGATCTGTCTGTAAATGAGTCTCAAAACTGAGTGGAATGGTTGGCTTTCTTTTTCTTTTGTGCTATTAATGGTGCTATTTAAAGTGGAGGAAAGTCACTAATTTCCATATTCAAAACATTGAAGCAATCAGAAAACAGTGGGCTAGAGAAGGGGAGAATTCATGGCAAGAATAAGAGTCAAAATCACTTCTGTTTAGGACAGTTTTTCATATATGAACACACTTTTCCAGAGAGGTTTCAGTCAAGCAAAATAATTATTCACTTAGAAAAAAGTCACATGCAGAAGAAATTAATATAAGGAGGGAGAAAATGCAAAGGGTTTCTGTCACCTACCAGACTGTGGGAGCTTTATCTGACCATTTCATGTTTGCTCGCCTAGTTCAGCAAAAGTTTTTTGTTCTCTTAGCAAAAGGAACAAAAATTTGAGATAAGAAACAGTTTATAGAACCATAGAACGGTCAGCCTGTCTTTGTAATCTGCCTAAGGCTGCTGATGGTAACCTAGGGAGCTCGGGCTTCTTCAGACATATTTAATACTGTTTGTCAGCAGGCTTCCAAAGGTATTATACCTTCTGTCCCAAATTAGAGGACAAGCTTGTAACAGCTACCTCTAATAGTAGTTACAGGGCTGGCGACAGTAAATTGACCAGCCAAGAGATGCTGTTTCTCAAAAAGACAAGCTGTTACAGAGTAGCTGATGTTAGCTGCTGCCCCACTGTGAGGCAAGGATTGTTGTCTCCTGCTAAATTTGTACCCCAATGTGAGCTGGAACTTACAGTTTCATACAGCTTTTTGTGAGCTGATACAGCTCTGAGCGGATGATACTCTAGGAAAGGATTCCTGCCAGGCTCTTCTGGTCAACTGCCAAGCCCTGCTCCTCTGGGTGTCTGTCTGAAATCTTTTGGAGTACCTCTTGCCACTTGGCTTCAGCAGCTTGTCCTATATTTCCCTGTTGTGCTCCAGAGCAGTTTTGTCGTTTGGTGTGTGAGGTGACAAAACCCATAAAAATCTAACAGTTCTGGCACTGCTCTCTAACAGCCTTTAAGTATTTGACGGTATTTATCCTGAGCGATTCTTTTCTCTCTATCTGTTGTTTTTTTCCAGAAATATAATAAATAACTAGAGCAATAAATTGTATTCCTAAATTATTATGCAGTAACTCCAGATATATTAAAGGCTTGGTTATTGCACTTCAGGAAGTACTATTTGGAGGATGTTTGTTCCCCTCTTGGCCCAATTCAGCTCTCTGCAAGGGGCATTTAACTGACCTTTTTGAAAAGCATTTTGGTACTCTATTCTGGGGTTTTGGCAGTTTTTTGATGAAAAAAGGGAAAGAGCTAAGCAAATAAATTATCCCATTTTAGTTAAATAATGCTCAGGCCACTCCACCCCTGCCATGATAAAGGGGAAACACTATACGCAGAGAAAATTTGCTGAACTCCTACTCCGTCTCTCATCACCTCCACACTCTGTTTCTTCTTTGCTCCCAACTTACTGGTGGGCTACAAGAACAACAACGTATTGCAATTTCACAGCCAATCTCAGCTTATTCATCTGTGGTAGGTAAAGTTCTTCCTTTTTCCTACTCCTTCCTTATCAACCATCTTGGGAAAACAGCAGCGCACCCCTTCTTGTTTAATACACCTTCAGCAGACTACCTCTAAGCTGTGTCAGTAGGATTCATGGTCAAGTCACCCTGAGTGACTCCTCTTTCAAAGTCTTTGGGCTACGTTGTATCATCTGTTTCATTACTGCTGTCCTAGTCAATGATCAAATTCTTAAGGAAAGATTGTTCCAAGTGCGAAGATCTTGTAGCAGATGTCAAAATAAAGATACATTTCACACAAATGGCAAATACTGCGCTAAATCAGACTGCTATGCACATGTTCTGTCACTGAGTGGAAGTATTATGTAGTGACAGATATTCCCTGACAGTTCTCAGGTAAAGGTAATTCACAAATCCACTCATTGGCTGAATGTGAAAAAAGTCTTTAAAGGTCATTTGCATATAAAGAAAAGTAATTAATGGCAATAGAGTTTTCCTGTTACTTTTGTTAATCTTCATGATGGAGAGCTGAAAATTCTCACTGAATAACTTTGTTCACAATTGCAGGAATTATCACTTTCATGTACTAGAAAACAACAGAAGATAGAACTTAACCTTGAAGAAATACGTATAGCAGGTTCTCTTGACAGGACCAACATACAGAGGATAGGAGTACTAGACTCAGCCACAGAACTTCTGTGTGGTCATTGACAAATTCTGGTCCTTCCAGTACATTTGTGGCCTCTTAGGGCTGGGATCCTGAATCCTTTAGTATACGTCACCTCTAGTCAGTGCCCTTCTCCTTTCCACTAGAATAAAAGTGTTAATGGTGTCTCTCTCTCACCTTTAGTCTTTCTTTTTGCCTATTGGCACTGTGAGGTCTTCAGGGAAGAAGAGCCTGTTTTACATTTGGTATTTGAAGATGTCACAGCTGCAGACAGCCCTGATCTTAGCTATAAAATTTAGGTCTATTGGAATACAGAAAATAAAGAGCTGACTGCTGTAGTATGCAGATAATTTGAATCCCTGTGGTCTCTACAGGTGTCTCTAAGAGGCAGATGAATCTGACTAAAGATAAAATAACAGAAAAATCAGAAAGCTAGTGTAAATGAAAGAGATTTCTATTTGTTTTGCCAAGTTTTGCTTAAATTGCAATTTGCAGTGCTTTGACAGCATGCTGAGATGGAGCAAGGTGCTATTTTTTATGTGCTGTAGGGCATTCTTCCAATCATTTAAGGAGAAAACACTACATATTCTAAAAAAAAAATATTGTATCCATTCTTGTAATGCAGGTTCATTAGGCATCAGATTGATTTATTGTATTGTTTCCTTTATAAATTATTTTCATTATGTTTTATCACAGTACATGACTACTGCCCTAAGGGAATATGCAGGAATGAATTGAATGGCAAGCATAATAGACTACTTTAATTAAAATAGAGTAATGCATATTTCAGCGCTATTAACAAAAACAAAATTGATTTTGTTTTCTGGGTAATTGAATATATTAAAGCCCAGGTGCTGTTCTTCTATTGTTTAACACTTTGAGTTCAGCTTCATTTGATGCTTTGAGCAGGAAATTCATTTGTTACCGAGAATTTCAGAAGGGGAATTTTCTTCTCTGCCAATGACATTTCCTTCCTTCTTTCTTTTCCCCCACCTAGTCCCCTAGTGCATGTGTGTACTATTACTGAGGAAGAGGAAAGCATAAACATGAATTTCAATAGTGAAAACCCCCTGATCCTTTCCAGTGTCTTTGAGTGAGCTCCAGACAGTGAGGACACTGATCCATGATAAAGAAAAGCCCATTATTCCTCTGCACTCTTTAACCTGATGTTCTGTGGAGACAGCCATAGTCTGCCACCATAATTCCATTAGTTAATGAACATGTCAGGAATTTGTCCATCATCCTTTAAAATTACAGTCAATCAATGACACCTACTCTTCTAAGCAGCTTCCTTTTCTCCTTTTTCTCTTGATTTATATCAGCTATGAGTCTTTTTTATTTCCTTTACCCTCCAGATACCGAAAGTTTACCTTTTATCAAGAAGATGCATTATGCTAGTGACATGACAGACACAGGCAAAATCAGGTTAATGATTTCTGAGTAGAGCAGTCAAATGAAACCAACCAACCAACCTGGAAAATGAACAGTGTCAGAGAGCTGGGCTACATGACCTGTCTGTCCATGAAAAGAACCATTTTGCCTAATGGTTGTCATTTACCATACTCTAAATACCAGAGCCTCCTTCACTTTCATCAGTGGAGTTTTCACTGAAAACTACTACTTATCAATATATATTGTAAAGAGCAGGTTGTTTCTGGGTCAGCTATCATGATTCCCTGGCTTTTTATCACTTGTTAGGATGGCATGTTGTATTTCGAATAAATGAGTTCCTAAATATTCAGGCCCTGAGTCTCTCCCACTTTCACCCTTGCTCTCTATTTCAAGAAAAAGCAGACCCATCCTCAGGGGTCTTGCTGGTGCAGTCACTACAGATAGTTGCAGCTGGAGAAAGGAAAAGAGGAGCATTATCATAGATGCATCTTTTCTAGTCTGCACAAAGCCAATTGCAGAAGGGTCATGGGAAGTGGACAATTTTGGCAGGACTGACACAGCATTACATTCCTCTGGGAGGATCCCTAAGGAATAGTTGCTGTTTGTTGCAGCCCAAGGTAATGGGATTCAAAACTGAGAAGATTCTCCTCTTTAGCTCTCATCAGATCTGTGGTTTGTATTGCTTATACCAGAGATGCAGTGGATATGGAAGATCTTATTTCCCATTTTACAAGGTGAAAGACTGTGGTTTTCCAAGTAAATAGTAAAATTCCCATGGACAGCAACAGGAGGTAGTTCACCATTTTATAAAGCCTGCCCTATCTCCCAGGCATATGTAACTCACTAAAAGGGAATGGTATTGTGAAATTAAGAAATAGTAACTGTAATTGTAGTTATTTCTTTCTAAAGAAAAAAACCCCAAACAACTAAAACACTCCAACCATACTGAAGCAGCATGAACTATGGTAATGTCTGTTTGGGATATATATAATTTAGGAATAAGTCAAATGGCTGAACTGAAAAATAAGTCAGAAATTCACAATAAGAAAAAGCCAGACTGCACAAAACCAGTTACTGCTGATCCATCCAGTTACTCTGGGGATACTTAGACAACACTAATCATCATGGTAGTCTGAGGATATGCTCTATAAATCCTATACTCCTTAAAATAAAATATGGGCATCTTCTTTTCCCTATCAAAGATTTTCTGTTCAAACTCATTTACTCAACAAGACCCTTTTACAAATGATTTTCCTGCTTTTATAACAGAAGAATAGGCCATAATTAAACTGGTGAGTCATCAGTCCACTGGGTTTCATAGGAAATCCCTTATTACTTCAAAGCACCTGCTGTAGCTCTTCAACTCATTTCCCATAGAAAAGTTGCAGATACAGATTGATTCCAAATAGTTCCCATAAAAGAATAGACCAGTGAACTGGTTTTACATAAATTTCAGTCTTTATAGTTTCTATTCCTATGCAATTAATGAGATCTGGCTGAATCCCCAGTTACTTCTAGGTTGTGATTTATAAAGCACAAGTATAGATTCAGACTTTTCAAAAATGATTTCCCACATTTTAATGTTATTAGCTCATTTCTTACAGTGCATTTCTCCATGTTTCTCCTTCTTGGAACTAGTCACCTTTAATCAGTTACAAGATGTGTTTAATTGTTAACAGAAATATGCTGAACTGTATTGAAAAGTATTTAAATACTACAACATGACAAAATGGCATGTATGTTGACTATTTTTCTATTGGGATAAATGGTTATCAACTATTTAACTTTTCAATACTGAATTTAATCAATACATTAAAACATAACATTCTAATATCAATGTATGATAGACTGAAGATATCAGCATTAGATAGACAAAAATTATTGCTTGCTCATTTGCTGCATAGAATTTTCAGAGAAAAGATTTGTAGGAGCCAAGAGAAATCACAGCAATTAATTTAAATTTAGTGATAGTTTACATCACAAGAAAATAGAGAAGGTATTCTGAAATATGCCCAAATATTACAAATATGTCAGTAGTTTTTAAAGTGCTGCTCTAAATAAGCTATAGAGATCAAATAATCCTAAATAAGATATAAGTAGATTAAAAAGGTTTCAGAATAATGAAAATGATATTTCATAGATAAGAATATTATAGAGAATGAAGACAGTTTAGCTTTGGCAGAAGAAACAGGTCTTCAGTATTTGTGACCAAACACAGTTTGTATCCTCATCTAGATTGTGGTATTTGTGTTCAATACAAATACTCTGTAATAAAGGTATGAAGCCCAGAATTTAAAGCAATTGTTTAAAAAAATATGGGTTCTTACTGTGCAAAGAAGATGCAAGTAAAAAAGGAATCAAAAGAGTTGCATGAAAACAGTTAAGTTTAGAATTAATAAAAATCTAAACAGTGAGTAACTGCCAGGGATAATGCACTACGTTTGCAAAATGCAGGGTTAAAGACAGTCAGTTTTAATTTAGACTTTAACATTTCACTGCAGTTTGGAAGGGTTTTTTTAAGGAATAACGTAAAATAGTTTCACTCAAAGATGTGGTGTAGGAGCTAAACTTTTGTACTTTTTTTTAAGCGACCCATGTTTGAGAAGCACAAAAGATAATTCAGTTTGTTCAGAAACACACTCAAACCTTTCTGGGTTTCACCCTCGTCAGGGAACATTCCCATTGAAGTCAACCTTTAAGGCTTTATCTTCTCAGCCATCCAGCTCTGGTGTGTTCTATGAGAAAAAAAGTCCTCAGATATCTGTCTGCAGTGTGTTCTATGAATTACTGCTACAAGGAATAAAACCAGAAGGAAATGCACTGAGTATCTGAGGTTGCTTCAGCAGGCTCATACCTTCTATCACCGCTGAAAAGGAACTAGAATTTGCTCAGAAGTAGCCAGCCTTTAATGTTATGCTTCACCAGAAAGAAGCCAAATAACAAAACTGCATATTTACCTTAGATTTTTTTGATGTGAAACGTTACGCTCTTGTCATTTATCTTTTCTTTGTGTTTTTCAGGTGCCAGTCTTGAAAAAGCTGTCCGTTTGCAAAGTTCAGGAGTAATCCTGCTAGTCACACAGTCACAAAGGAAGAATGTGGACAGCAGCCAATAGACAATATATGCTATTAGGTATGTGCTCAAATCTTTGCAGTCTCCTTAGACAGTAAAGTCTTCAAGATTCAGATGATAACTTTTTTTTTTAAAAAAACTTGTATTTGCACAGGATGTTCAGTGCCCAGCACAATGGTACCACTCCTTTTGGAATCATTAACTTTTGTCAAGATATGTTACATTTTCATTACAAAGACCTATAATCAAGGATTAATAATGTGACCATTAAAGTTTCTCTTACTAGATGAAACATATTTTCTACTATTCTGTGCCATTACTGAATCCTGGCCTGCCTTTCTTTCTGTCCTTAGAAGTCAGCCAGCCTTGCTTCTCTCAGGTCAAATTGAACTGGCAAACAGAAACTGTCCGCTGCTCTCAGACAAGCTACTAATGTAACTTAATTTTCCATAAATAGCATCTGCATTATCTAAGTTCAGCTATTTCTGTCTGCTAATAAGTTGCGCACACTGATTTGTTCATATATAGCTTCTCTGAAGTGAAATCCGCTCCAGCTAAATATGATTTTGAAAGTTGAGGTTTATGCAGTAGTTTTAGCTCTGAACCAGAGCTGGAACTGGACAGATGGAACAAGAACTGATCCTGCAATATATTCAGATATAAATTCTGTGAAAACCTATAAGATTTTTTCTGTATCAAATGCACACAGAACCAAAAAATAATCACAACAAACCATCTTTCAGAGAACTGAATGAAAAATACTGATTTTTTTATTAGCCTTCTCAGTCAGTCAAGGATGAAAATTCTTCCCCTCCCCCTCTATTTTTTTAAGGAGAGTGAATTCCAGTCTTGTCTATCCCACTATGGATCAGGCCCCTGTGAAATTAGACCATTAAAATAAATTTAACCATTATTTTGGTAATCCAGTAAGCCTCTAGTCCTTACTGTAGTGGTACTTAAGAAGGAAATTAGGCCACAGGTAGATCCTAAGTCCTTGTATTATATTTTACCAGCAAGATCAATTTCAAAGCTCAGGTTATGAGTCTAGAAAAGACTTGGAGGGTTTATCTGGTTCATCTCTAGGCTAAAGTCAGGATCAACCCTGTGAATGTCTGATATTCTCAGAATTACTGACACATTTGCCTAACCTGTTCTTAAAGTGATGGTGGTCCCACAACCTTTTTAGTGTAGTTGAATATCTATTAGCCTTTCAGATGAAATATTTTCCCAGGCTATCCTGCATCTTATATATTGAAGTGTTTGCTATTATTTTTTATCCCACTCCCAGTACAGAGAATAACATATATTATCTTCTCCACTGAAGCAAACTGCTATGTATGTATGTGAACTGTTATGACTTTCCCTTCTTTTAGATGAGCCCAATTCTTTCACTCTTGCATCTGTTCATATTTCTTACTTTCCATTGAAATCTCTCTACTTGCTTCACATTTCTTTTTAATACTCCCACGAGATATCTTGTGCTCCCTGTCAAGAAATCAGAATCAGTCCAGAGCTTTTATCACAACACCTTTGCAACCATCCATTTCATGTCTGGAAATATTTAAAAACAAAAGATGCAAAGCTGAATGAAGAGCAAAAGTAATAAGAAATAAAATCCTTCACTCCTTTCCTTCTCAAACAATTCAAGGTACCTTACTTATTAGTTGGGGTGAAAAATCATTCTGATTATCTCTTAATCTCTTTTTCCCTGCTTTTATATTTTTTCATCACTGTTGTGAGACTTTTACTCCTGTTTCAGGCTTGTCAAATAAAAAAGACCTGCAGCAGTATAAAGCACTCCTAAATGGCCAGATGAAACCACTAAACAAAAGTATTTTGGAAAAACAAAATCGGAGACAGCCATGTAACACAGGTCTCCTTGTAGTCACATCAGGAAATGTGAGAGATTCAGGCTACTTTCTGAATGGTCTGAATGGTGGTGTGACAAATACTCCCCTGAACACCAGACACAGTCAGGGAAGAAAGGATGTGTAAATCAGTGCACTCTTCATTATCTCGGCTATTAGTTCCCTCATTGCCTTTAAGAAATACAGTTGAACATTTCACCTAGGGTATTCTAATATGCAGACAAAAAATGAAATTATTCAGCTTCAGGAATATGAACCATAAGGCTGATTCCTCATCCAGTCTATATGGAAATACATAATTAATTTAACTAATATTTAGTTGATTAAGTTAAATTCTTAGTAGCATAAGGTACAGAATGATTTGTTTGTTCATACATTTAGAATAATGCTATCTGCTTTATCTGATTGTGTTCTCACAAAAAGCAATTTGCATTGTCCTTAATTTAAAAAGTAAAGAAAATTAGTTGCCCTAACATACTTTCTAAAAGAAGAGGTTTCTTTGCATAATTTTTTAGGTTTGGTTTGGTTTTTTTTAGTTTTGGTTTTTGGGGGGGGTTCGTACAATGTATATATTTTTTGGAGTGTGGTGGAACAAATAACTATTCCATAACTGAAGAAAAAGCAGGAGGTATTTAAAAATGGAAAGGTATGTCTCAGCAATGTATTATCTAGAGGTTTAGCAAATGGATTCAATTTAAATGAAATGACAGAAAGCAAATCTGTCAACATACCTGTACTCTAGTGCTTCTCTGAGTCATAAAACTCCCAAGCTATAAAGAAAAGTTACAAATGAGACACAGAGAGAAAAACGCAAACAATTCTTTAAAGACACAAATTGAAATTTTACTTGATAAAATATGATTCATTGCAGACAAATTACTACCCATCATAATAAATCATGATTATCTATATTGTGGCCAGTCATAGGGAAGTAGCATAAGGAGAGAGTTGTGCTTCAGATTGCACCCACTCCTTCTGTATTTAATGTATAAATATATGAAAACAATTACGCACTAATAACTTATAAAATATTAAATTGAACCCAATAATACATAATCCAAGATAAGATACCAGACATGTGAAGGAATTTGATGAACTGGCAAGTACCTCTATCTACAGCTAATACCCATTTATCTGTAAGCCTAACATGACGTGACATGATTCCTTAGAGCACTTGCTTTGTTATATCAGTTTTCTCAGCTTGACCTTCAGCAGATTAACACGGCATCTCTCTAAAAAAAGCTGAAGGAATGTAAAGAGGGGTTGTATGTGTGCATTAAAGAAAAATAATATATTGTACATAGATTAAAAGCAATAGATTGTCCTCAAGTATATATTACATGGTATTTTATCACTTCTTGCAGGGCTGGAATATTCACAGATTTTAATCCTTTTGTTTTGGACCATATCATTACAAAGAATATGCATTTCATCTGAGATTAACCAGGTTGATGGTAATTCACCTTCAGTAATGGGCAAGTTATAAGTGATTAGAAGACAAAAGTCCCAGTCTTAGACCATCTCACCCACATTCAAAACCAGACCCCTCTTAGAAGGGAGAAAAGCACAGTGGAAATTACTTTCCTGAACTGTGATGTTCCTTCTGGTTTCAGTTGCAAGTTGTTTTGTACTCATACAAGTAAACACAATCTTTTGTTCCCACCTTACTCACGTCTTTCTGTGACTTCCAGCTGTTAATTTGTCTCATGTTTATGTACCATATGCAAAATACAGTCTTCATAGGAATGGTATTACACCAAAAAGAGTCTCTTTCCAATTTTATTTTCTTTCACTGACATTGTATGCTCAGGGCTGGCTTCTTTACTACAGAATACACCCTATCATTCATTTTATCTCTTGTAAAGCCATTTTGTGTACACACAGGTGCTTCCCGTGTATAGGATTTAAAAAAAAAAACCACCACTCCCTATCAGAGGCAGGACAGAAAAAGTCAAACTATTTGAAAAGCCTGTGTCTTTAGGGAGAAGTATTAACAGACCAATATGGACAGATGTTCTGGTAAGGACAGATTCCTTACCCTCTTTGCAAAATGTGTTGCTTCGATTAAGATAGATGTGTAACCTTACCATAAAAAAAATGGAACTTGCTCTATACCCTATCAATATGTGTAATACCCTGTTCTTTAATTAGAGAGGGATGGTTTCCTCTAACATCTCACTGACATTAGTACAGGTAGACAAGTCTAGAACTGTCTTCCTCACAGCTCAGATGGATAAGTGTTGCTGAATAGCATGGTTCTACATGAGTAGAAAGAAGCTTACCAGGATTGGGTATTTAAGAAGTGGATTTTTGTCCTCTGGAACAAATTTATGTCAAATTTTTGTTCAGAGCACAATAAAAACCATCTTGGTATCATGTGATCTCTCCTTTACATGCTTCCTGACATAGGAAGTTTCTCAAGTGTTTGAACGGTTTTGGAGGTGATGGCATGTATTGTATACTAAGTGACAGTTCAGCTATTTTTGCAGGGCAGAAGCCTCTCTGGCACTTTTCACAAGGTCATCTACATAAGGTTCAAATTAAGAGACATCTTAGTTCTTCATGAAGGACAAGGACTGCAGTTCTGGCTTGAGGATACAGAAGTCATGCAGCTGGATGGGAATTCTTCTGCCTTCCCCACTCCTCTGTGTATTTGAAAATAAGGGTGTCAATATTGCCCAGAATGGTATATAAATTGGTAGCTTACAACTCTAAGCCCCTGAGCTTGAAGACTGAGTTTTCAGTTTCCTGCTTAAATGACAACTGAATTCCCCTACAAGCTTATTGTAATATTGTAAACAGAGTATTTATTCTAAGATGCAAAATAACTACTGGATCATGTTATACAATGGTAGAAAAAAAAATGGAGATAAACTGTATTCGAAGCACATAAAACACAATTGGAGGTGCAGATTAGCCTTGAGGAACAAGCTCAACAAGAAACCAAATGAATCAATTTCAGACAATTTTCACTAAGGGCTTTATGATATTCAGACTTCAGCAGTGTTGCTATTCAAGACACATAATAGTATCTAGACAGATAATGGTATCTAGACAGTCATTGCATCTCTTTGCCAGCTCACTCTGGCACTTCTTTGTCTTCCGGTATCATGTTACTCCCATGTCCGTTCCTGTCCCAATTACGTCAGCCAATTTGTCTTTCACTTCTCCAAAGAAAAGGAGGTGAATTAGTGACCATAAAGTAGGTAAAGTTTCTGCGCCTGGCAGAAACAGTTTCTATGAGTTGATAGAAGTAGTCATATCCTAAACTGCTATCTATGGTCTACACTAAATCTGCAATTATTTACGCCAGATAAGGATTTTGGTCTTTGCTTGTAAATATATCGCTTCCTCGTGTGATCAGGCTGAGCTGCTGTGCAGTGTCGAGCCATGCTAAAAGGCAGACAAGAGGATAGAAGATTACTGTGTTCACTTTTACAATTGTGCAAAATAAAAATGGAAGGAACCAATAGCTTTTTCATCAACACCTGACATTTTGTTGCATGCAAATTCCATTTCAGGATAAAGAGCACCTGAATGAGCCAAGTCATCCATCTACCTGGTCTTTCTTGATGTTGTGCTGTGAACAAATATAAGGCATCAGCATGAGTGAAATCCAAAACAGGCAGGATGAAAGTTATGTCATTTCCACTAAAAAAAAAAAAAAAAAAAATTTAAAAAAGCACAGTTGGACAGACATCATAAACTGAAACATTTACATTCAATTTAATAATTGGCAATGCAGGAACATATAGAATACACTGACTTTGCAGAATTGTTGCCTGGAAGTATAGATAACTATTACCACTGTGCTATCACTTCCTGTCAAGCTACCAAGATGCTACTGCAAAATGTATAAGCAGTTTTATTGGTATTAACCTTAGTGAAAATTGAAGAGAAACATTTTTTTCATCCAAGTGTTCAGCAAATGGGCATCTGTATTGAATTAAAGGGGCTTGCCTCAGGTGTCTGTATTATACTGACTATCTTTTCTGATAAAGAGTCCAAAAATAACACTCATGGAAAACTGCAGCCAGGCAGCCCCTGACTGCCACAGAAAAGCTGGGAAGCACCTCAACCTTTTCCACTGGTAATGTGGAAAGGACAGAAGCATGAATGTGAGCACTAGCTTTCAGTATTGCTCTGAACCCCACTGAGTGATAAGAACATCTTGTTGAAAGTGGATGATGGGATAGCATGGTCCTGAAGCTTAAGGCCACCTTTTTGGTTTTGATTCATTTGTGAAAGATAAGAATGTTAGGACTCGGGACTGAAATATTACTCATTGTTTAAAACAGAGGGTGGTGGAATACTTAGGATTTCCTTCTATGGAACTGTATAAATTCTCTTCTAAAAAGTGTTTCTTTAATAAGCACTAGCACCCTTTAAGCCTGCTTTCACTTCTGTCTTTTAATTCTTTCTATCAGATATTGGTGATGTTTTTTGGAATTAAAACAAAGACATTCAAAGAAATCCAAACCAGAATCTTTTATTCAGCAATAGTTTTGTCAGGTACAGTTTATTTCCCTAATCTTAATGAGGTAATTGCTTGCTAAATGAGTCACTGTACCCCTGGGTCCCTCAGGTTACTGTGCATTGCTTAGACAGTATGTATATCTGTTTACAAATCTAATATAAATTGCATAAATGAAAATAAAAAATATTTTATGTGTAACAAACCATAAATATAATGACAACTTTTCTCCTCCAAGGCCAAGGGGAAAATGTGAAGTGTGCAGACAGACTATATGATTATGCGACAGTATTTCAGTCTTTGAAGTTGATATTCTAGTCCAGAAGAAGAAGAATCCTCTGTGTCCTCTCCACATTATATGGCAGTTGCTTTCTTCAGCTCTTTCATCCACATGGAAGGAACACTGTTAGAGAGGAAAGCAAAGACAAATCAAGGGGACCTGGCTTCACAATCTGTCAGATCCTGTAACAAGAGGAGCTGGCTTTGGACCACTCAAATTCATGATGTACCTAGATGATATGGAACGACCTTTAGCTTTTCAGCTCTATTATGTTTTCAGTCACTGGTGCCTTTTCTTTTATAGCAAACTCATGTCATTACAAGGAGATCCCAAACTGAAAAATGTGCCCTTGTGATCCTTGGGGTCCCTCTTTAATTTTGTTAGCAATATTTTTAACAAGCTAATCCCCTCATGGTTCCCCTCAGTTGTTAGACATTTTCTTTCACCTGCAGGCAAGGCCTCAACAGTGAGGTTAAAGGAAGTGTCTATCTGTCAACATGCTGCACATGAAAGATCTTGCCTAAAAAGATATAGAAAAAGATCATTTGAATTCAGAAATTCATGTCTGAATGAAATTAACAATGAATCTCCCACTTAATTTGGTAGGGTGGCATCCAAAACCCAATCACATTAACGCTGAAGGTCCTCTTTCCACCAGATGCCTCCCTATTCATTTTGTCATATAACATTTATGCTCATAGTTTTAAGAGCATATGGTCTGAAAGGAGAAAGAGTCTAAACATTTTTAAGATACATCTTTTAATTGCGAAACTTTTGAGCACATTTACAGCTTCTGTGAAAGTGCATTTGTGTGTTCACTTGTCAACAAAACCTGTCAAGAAGAGTTGCTGACAGGTTTCTTTCTGATTTCAGGTGTTGCACTTGAGAATGCTTGTGGATATGGCTCTCACCTGAGAAATGTGTTCTGTGCAGCATCACAAATTGATTAACCTTCTTGTTTTTTAACCCAGATAAGAAGATCTAAATGTAGCCATTCATGCCAAGTCTTTGTTGGTAGATGTGATCATAGTTGTCATGTTTGAGTGTCATTTATTTTGTTGTGTAGGATCTCCTCATGTATCGAGCATTCTTAAGAAACCCAGGATATATCATGATTGAATGGATTTTTCCAAGTGAAATGCAGTATTTTGGGTTTGAACAGAGAGGGTCAACCTACAAACAGTGCAAAAGGTTGCATTCATCTAATGTTATTGTTTGAATGATAAAACCAATGAGAAATATTGAAACTCTCACTGACAGCCAACAAGTGTTTATAGTAAACAAACACTTCTAGTGATGCTAGGGTGGTAAAAAAGCCAACGGCCTGAAAAGATAAACATGATTATTTCAATATTTATAAGTAAATTCTGAATGCTCACACATGCACTTATTTCAGAATAGACTGTCAGCCTAGACTTGAAAGGGATCTTTGAGAAACACATACTCCTTGGGAAGCCTAAGTCACTTACCTGTTTAAGAGAGGAGACTGGGAATTTAAAAATGCAGATGAGACACTAGAAAGGGATCAAGTGTTGGGTAAATGTACAGCATGATGGAAAATACAAACAAGGGCAACATTTAAAGGGGTAGCACCAAATGACAAACACTTTGTGAAGTGATGAGGAACAGACCTGGACTTGCGAAATTTCCTCTATGTGGTAAAACTTGGAGGAATGTGTAGGTGAAAGGTTCTTGGGAGGTCTTGCTGGGAGGCATCTTAAAGCTTTCATTCAAGGTCAACACTGAAATGCTGGTATCAGAATCAGGGATGCCTGAGGACAAGGACCACACAGGACTCTGAAAACCAGAATACAAAGCAAAATAGTGCATGCCTTTTAATTGGATCCTATTAAGAAAGTAAACCTCAGAAGAGAAACTTTGCATGTGAATTATGTATGTTTTGTCACAAGGAGATAAAGTGAGGTGTTTTGAAAAATGAGTGCAGTGGACCTACATCCTGAACCAGCCATCATTGCTATATAAAAGTAATCATGTATGTTCTGACCTTGAAAAGTTCTAAGTATCCACAGCTGATTTCACTATAGTACAGCTGTAATTCTTCTAAAGGTTTTTAACTTAATGAATTAGAATGTAGTTCTCACTTAAAGGTGTTTCAACATCATCTTTATGTTGGGTTTGCTGTTCCAAATCCTGGGTACTCTAGGCTAAATCTGGCACTTTGTTACTAAGAATAAAATTTTTCCAAAGTGTATTGTGGTTTTGCCTCCTGATAAAGACATAATGAATGCTGCTGGGGTTTTTTTCATACATGGTTACCATGTTTTAGCCATTTAAATAAATCCTTTCATTTAAAGAATGAAATTAGTAAATAAATATAAGATTACTGAATAAAACAAAACAAAACAAGCAATAAAATCCACTGCTCTTTTTGCCTAAGGCCAGCCAGGATACTCTTTCTGAAAAATATAAAAAATCACATGTAAAAAAATCACTGCCTAAATTCTGAATCTTCTTCAGGAGCACAGTTGGCCAAGGGTCTCTCCAAAGGCAGTGGAAGAAGAGTGGTACCTCCAGAGAGCTGTTCATCTTGCTGAAGATAAGTATCTCATTCTACTGATTATAGAGACACCCTGATAAATGTACATGCCTGATAAATGTTTTTCAGTTACTGGTTTGTTTTAGTTGCCTAACACAGACATCTAAGCCATTTGAGATGCTTAAGCCATCTGCCCTGCTACTGCTGAACCAGGTGCCTAGATTTCCTGTATGCCCTGTGTTGTATCTGCCAGCCCCTTGCAGATGTCCTTGATACCCTAAACATATCTCAAATGGCATCAGATACCTGTGTTTAAGGAAATGATTCAAAGGCTAGTTATCTAAAGTTAGCTGAGGTTAATTTTTGTTTTGGAGCTCATGTTTAGAAAATTTCCCCCTTAATGTGTGGGGCTGACATAAAGAATTTGGCTTCATTTTCACACATCCTTAACCTGTAACTCTGCTTAGGCTAAATTGCTAACTCTGCCATCATTACACACATGGACAGATTGTGTCTGTCTCTGTCTTGGCCTCACCCATGTGCAGTGGAGACAACATAACTACCTTCCTCTTTCATATTATATTGCTTGTTTTGATACTAAACTCTTTGCAGCGAGGATTGTCTTTAAGTTTCCACATGATACTTGCTAGATGAAGATCCTACTCTTGCTTAAAATAATAGGTGTAATATTGTTAGACCTATTAATATATAATTGGAAAAAATGTATTTAAGTAACTTGAACAGAATACAGGCTTCTTTTTTTTTTTTACCTAGGCCAGCCAGACTTTCTTCCACATCTTCATTATGTTTCCATGAGGTTGATGAATACAAATATTTTATTTACTTTCCAAATTATTAGCCTTCTGTCCCACATAGTTTTATAGAACTAGTCAGTTGGAGGATTTGGCAAGGCTAGTTCTAATTATCCTGGCTTAATACCAGGAAAATATTTATAGGAAAGTTGTGTTTAAATACTGTTCATCCTATTATTGTCCGGATGGGAAGAAATTAATATTCTTTCTGTGGCGAAGTACATAACACATCTTTAATAATAGTCTGCTCCACAATTTTTGTTAAGAATACGAACACAGATAAAAAGACTGATGGATACCTAATTACTTAATTTTAAAGTTAAAAAAACTGAGAGAGATCTTTGTGCCATAGGAAAATATCATATTTTTAGCATGCATATTTTGAGCTAGGATATATAGTTGAAATTTGAAAATATTCCATGGAACAAACAAAAGAAAAATTAGAATACTTTTCATTTGAAATAGGATAGAAAAAAATGTAGGTATCTTCACATTATCCTGAAATGGCTTGTATCACACACACAGAGTCCTATCATTTCACTTCAGTATTAAAACATTTTTAAATTTACTCTTGCACAGCTTCCGGGACTTTAAGGTCAAGCCCTGATATCTCTTTTTTTTTTAATAAACACTACCTAGAATAGAATAGATTTCTTCCATAAGATTGAAAATACTTGTAGCAAACTTCATTTTGTGCCCGTTGAGGGAAAAAAAAACCCAAACAAACCCAAAACTACAGAATTCAAAAAAATATCTTCTAAGAGGTGATTTTTTTTTAAACTCCCCCCGCTTTGACTTTTGTCATGAAGAAAACCTTGACAGAATAAAGAAGGTAAGCTAACTACTATAAAAATGAAAATCTATAACCTACACCTGTACCCACTTGCATAACTGCAGCTGTCAGAAACAATACGCTAGAAACTGTGTGGATAGTCACTAAAAAATTACACCATTGAAATTTCTTTCCCAGAACCTGCGCTCTTCAGCTTTCCCCTAGCTTTCAAACACTTCTTTGCCTTGTGCTTCTACCTCACAAATACTCAAAATTAGAAGCAAAGTCCTGTGGGCCAAGAAACTGAATGGAGTCTAATTCAGTTAGAGTACAAGGCGAATCTTACCAACTTGTGTTCACAATTACAACAATACCTGTCTACTACAGCCAGACCTTCACAGTCCATGGATTCTGCCCATGGGCATCCCAAAAGAAAGTAAAGGTTACCCAATCCACTAGATGTACCAATGACAGCAATGATAGCAAAATTATACAGTCACTATGCATGGAAATGACCTTAGACAGATAATCAACAAATAACGAAAACACTCAGTTGTGAACGAGAGATTATTTTTCTTAAAAGAGTTAGTTAATCTCCAAATTCTCAGTCCTGGTCCTCACAGTACACTTAAAACTTCAGAACAAAACCTAGGAAATAAAAATGCATGTTCTTACTGGATACAAAGGGAATAGTTCCAGAGATTAAGTAGAGATATTGAGTTTATGGGACATTTTAATATTCTCCACTTCATTTTAACTAGATTCCCACAGTTCTTGGCTCACTTTTTTTCTCCACCCTGCTGCAAAGGCTAGGGTCTTAATATAAAAGATAGTACTCTGAAACAAGGAGAAGAGATGACTAAGTTGTGTAACTGATTAGCTTTCTTATATTAAACTCAGACCAGTTGTTTCTAATCTTTACTTAGCTGGAGTTTTGCTGTTCTTTTTTTCAGATTTGAATAGGTATTTGCCAGGTATTTTTCCACCTCTAACTATTTGTCTAATGAAAGATACTCTCCACCCTGCTTCTCTTCTATCCTTGGATCATGGTTACAACAATCCTACTGCAATAGGTAGAGGAAATTCTACAGTAAAGTCCCTATCTAATCACCTGAGGAAAATGAATAACTCAATAACATTTAGCCTTGTTTACTTACTGTTCTTAAAATCATGAAGACATATTGATAATGCTCCTGTGCACGGTTTATGTTCTAAAAGGCCTAAAGCCCTTCGGACGTCTCTGCAATCAGAAGGGATAAGCGTCACTTCTGATCTTGTTTAGCGCAGGACAGATTAGAGAAGGTCTCAAAAGAGATCGCAGTCTTCTGACTCAAGTACAGAGTGTAAATGAAGTGTAGTGCTTGTGTTCAGTTGTCTGTCTGCAAACTGAGATGATGCATGAGTGTTTTTCACAAATAATATTCAAAATCACTGATACAAAGGCATTCCATTGATTTCAGCAGCCTCTGAACCATGTTCTCAAAGGGAGAAAAAGAAGAAGAGAAAAAATTAAATGAAATAACCTATGTCTTAAAGTTACTTAAGACCATAACCACAGGTGCACACAGAGGTGCATTTTAGAGTATTGAGACACTTATCTGAATTTTTATGCATCTTTTGCTTTGTTTCAAAATATCTGGGCCTTTCTAGCCTAAGTGTCATGGGGTTTCCTTAAGACTCAAATACCCAAGGAGCTTTGAAATGGGATCTAATCTCCTAAATCACCCAGGTGGTTCTGCAAATGTTCACTTCTTGTTCCTTTCTCTGGGGTAAGGGTCAAACCTGGTTAGGCAACTCAAATGGTTCTGGGTCCAACAGCATTCTGTCAGCACCCGCCTCTTGCTGCTCACCTAGCGTAGTGGTTCAAAGCTGCACAGATCCTTAGGAATAATTTCACCTGCTGAGCTCAACACCATTTCCTGATTTTTCAGTATAGGTCCCTGCGTTATGACAGTGCTTAGGTTTTGAAATTTAATTTGCTGTATAGCACAAGCCTCACTGACTATTGTAAAACAAACCTGGTATTTAAGTAAATGAATTGATAATTATTTTTAATGTACAGCAAAGTATTTACATGAAATGTGGATTGTTTTCTTTATCATTGCTAAAATGCCATTTGAGAAATCTAGCAGGCACTAATTTTAATTAGGAGGATATTATTCAGGACTAATAAAATACATGAAAACTAATATTTTTCTGTCATTAATAAAACCTATAAACTTTTGCATTTGATATTTGAACAGCCTTTTTCCTTTCAGATATGCTTTTAAGCTACAGTTTGATGCCAACTATTAATATGATTAATAACTCAGTATGTTCATTTTATTTAATTTCTCCATTTTTGCACAGAATAGTCAGCCCTTTTATTCAGAAAAATGAGCTAATTTGAAAAAGTAAGAACTAATTTCAGACAAATGCTTCCACAAGACCATTTCATAGACTTGTGCATGCCCTCTTTCCACTGACTTAACAATCACATTAACTTTTTGCTGGCTCCATTGCATTGCTGGACAGGCTGATAGGGTGATATAGAGATGTTGTTCATCTAAACCATAGTCCAGCAAAGCAGTTAAGCATATGAATACCTTAAATATATCTATACTTCACTAAAATCAATTCAACTGCTCACAGGTTCACTTTTATGTATGCTGTGTTGGACTGAAGCCACAATTACCAATCTGCTGGAGTGGAGCTTAGTAAAATATATTGAGAGGAACCATCTCTGTGAATAAAACTAACAGTTTGGGAATGCATTAACTATAAAATGACTAGAGTTTAATTTTCTCTATCATTATAGGGAAGGGTATTAAAAAGTCTTCCCACAATAGGCTGAGTAGTAATTCTTGGCTGACTCTTGAGAAGACTTAACACACAACTCACCTCCATGGTCTTTCTAGTGATGCCTGTTCTCAGTCTTTTGGTCTTTCTTAATTTTAACATCATTCTCTCTGTCTTTCTTGACATCACTCTCTACAATGTAGTGTGGCCTTTTTCTGAGACCTCTTAAAAGGTCTGTTGCTATTCACTCTCTCAGAAATGAGTTGCAAATCTTGATGCTTTCATTCATGAGAGTCATTCAGAGAGAACACAGCTCTTTTACTTGCTTACGTTGAGGAGAGACAAACCAGGATCTGCTAATGCTTTATGGATCTTTTACTATAGCATCTCTTCTTTTCCCTAATTTTACAGACCTCCCTTTACTCCTGTTGATATCTCATGTATTAATCAGGATTCACTAAATTCTCCTGAGCTTCCAAGCTACCACACATGGAACCGGTGCACTGAACCAAAGAGCAGGCTTAGCAGCAGCTATCCAATATGCTACTACTTCATCATGAACTACAGTGAAGGTAGGAGCTCTGTGAAGAAGACTGACATTTAAATTGGTTTGGAAATGACTTATTCAAAATTTTTATAATTTTGGTTAAATTCCAATGTTCTGGCTGAGATTCATTTTATATATTTTTAAGTGACTTGCTGATTACTAGTACTCAGTATGCACTGAACATGTACTATGTTTTTCTTTTCCTATGCTCCTCTGAGCTGACATGTAAATTAAACAGGCTTCTTGGATTTCACACAAGTATTCAAGTCAAGCAGCTTTAAAATAAATGGGAAAATAGAAATTATTTTCACTACGTGGGAGTTGAATGCTGCGGAGAGTCTTCAGCTGTGCTCCTTTAGTGGACATAAAGGACAGCACTGAAATCTGTGCTGAATGATATATTAAATATTGGGTTTAAATCAGAGGGAATGGGAGAGAGCTCACAGAGCAGATATTACTACTGTTCTCCAGCACACAAACTGTAATGAAATTCTTTTCTTTGACTTTATATATACCTTTTTAACTAGACAATTACATCCTCCAATCAACTGTATCTGTACTTGAGACAGCATCATAATGACTCCAAGACTGATAGGATCATTATATCACTCTCTATTACATTTCTGAACTAGTCTACAGCTTAATTTTTGTTTGTTTTAGATGGTTGGGTAAGCATTAGAAATAACGTGAACTGGCAAGCCTCAGAAATATGTATGTACTTTTGTAAGAAACGGGTAGCAGGGCCACCCTGCCTCTGGAGGTGGTCCTTTTTCTCTCATCTGTTGATGTTCATTTCTCATTGGGCATGCTCACTTGAATTAGAATAATGTCATCAGTGTAGGTCACCTTTTGTGTCTGGGCAAGTGGAGGAAGTTATGTTCTTGCTTCATGCTACAGTAGTTAGAGAGATGTTGACAAAGTTCAGAGTCTGGGTGACACTGAAACATGTGGCTCCTGTCTTCCACCTGCATGGTCAGACTGAAGCCTCTGGAGGTCTGACTGCAGAGGCAAACTCAGGGTTTTGCTCGATAGAGCCCCAAAAGATGTGACACTGTCAAGAAGATGTTATTTACAGACAGGGTAAAATAGAAGAAGTAAAAGGGCCTTTTATGAACTGAAATCAACTTATCTCCCTTTCACTACATGTTTTGTCTTTTACAATAAAGTTGCCAGGTTTACAGGAAACTTCTTCTTCGTAGAGAAGCCTGGAAAATTCTGTTAGCCGAAGAGTGACCTCCCCCAGATTTTATGTGATTGAAAAGTTTTAAATAAACTATAGTTCACTCCACCATAGCTCATTATATTTCCATTTTATTTAATTTAAAGCAGTGTGGTTTATAATCAATGAAGTTCCTTTGCTGGAGAGAAGAAGGTTTTATCTTCAGAACAAATACACACCATTTTTTCATTTCCTTAATCTTGTGCTGTAGGTGGTCAGTTCCAACTGCTGCATTTGGCACTGGAGGTTTGTTTAGTTTAAAGCCAAGTAAAATAGACAGAGAATAGCTAAACTGAAAAACTGAATTTAATATGTTAAGTATTGTGCTGCAGTTTATATAATATCAGTGCTCCCTAGAGTTATATATTATTGTTGTAAAGTTCTTTGACACAGATTGATATGAATCAGAAGTGCTTAAAGGGCAGGTAGAAACATTAGGTTTGCTCTTGGGGAAAAAAGCCTGAAATAGGGTATCTATCTGGCTGAGGAAGATGCTACTGCAGAGCTCTGGTCATGCAGTGACAGTGGCTACATGTGGTTTGACAGCATCATGGCTGGTAGAGTCATAATTCATAATTTGCGACAATGTCAGGATTACAAATGGCTCCCAGCTTTTTGTTTACTACTGACACAGATACTACTTAACTTCCTTTACAGGAAAAAGAGAGGAGAAGTATTCAGATAAGGACAATAGTTTTTAATATGATTACATTATCTCAGGAATTTGGGAGTGCACAGTGACAGGGCCGTATTCAGCGGCATCTGGTTTAACACACATCTCAGAGATGATATCCAAGACAACCGAGCAGTCAAGTGGAAACACAGCAGTGCAACAGTGTCCTGGTTTCAGCTGGGATAGAGTTAATTGTCTTCCTAGTAGCTGGTACAGTGCTATGTTTTGAGTTCAGTATGCAAAGAATGTTGATAACACTGATGTTTTCAGTTGTTGCTAAGTAGTGTTTAGTCTAAAGTCAAGGATTTTTCAGCTTCTCATCCCCAGCCAGCGAGAAAGCTGGAGGGGCACAAGAGGTTGGCACAGGACAGAGCCAGGGCACCTGACCCAAACTGGCCAATGGGGTATTCCATACCATGGGACGTCACATCTAGTATAGAAACTGGGGGGGAGTGGGGGCAGGGAATCGCTGCTCAGGGACTAGCTGGGTGTCGGTCGGCGGGTGGTGAGCAATTGCACTGCGCATCATTTGCACATTCCAATCCTTTTATTATTACTGTTGTCATTTTATTAGTGTTATCATTATCATTATTAGTTTCTTCTTTTCTGTTCTATTAAACCGTTCTTATCTCAACCCATGAGTTTTACTTCTTTTTCCCGATTTTCTCCCCCATCCCACTGGATGGGGGGAGTGAGTGAGCGGCTGCGTGGTGCTTAGTTGCTGGCTGGGGTTAAGCCACAACAAACAGCTGATAGTACGGCACAGAATGCTTCTAGGAAAGAAACTATTGCCTTTTATTGCAGTAGTGCACTGGCTACTCTTTATGACTTGAACATGAACCAACTTAGTGTCGTGCGGCAGTCTGTGGCCTTTCTTGCACTTAATAAGTTCTGCAGAACATTGCACAGTTTGCCTTGTGCTGGGAAAACTGCAAAAAGGCTTTGGTAGACCAAGCCCTGGGACACATTTTAATGCCTTTGGACGGCCAAACCCTCGCATGTAGAAAACTACATTGATCTATTGACTCCAATGTAACTGTGGTGCTTCTAGGAGCTGAGAACCCAGCCCAGAGCTTCCATCTTTTATGATCTTTCTTTAACTGTCATACTAATACGCAGTCTTTAATAGACAAGCTGTTCATTTAACGTACTCCAGCAGGTGAGTTCTCACTGACCAATTCATCTCAAAAAAGGTGAATTTTGGAATTTGGTTTTTTGCTGCTACTTATATGTAGCGGTGACCCTATATTTGAAGCATTTGTGCACAACTGCAAAGGTTGCAGCCTCAAGGGAATTTTCTCCCCTTGAGCCTAGACAACTGTAAGCCTAACATGAGCTTAATGGGTAAATGGGAAGTTGAGCCTGGCCCTTTTTTTAAGGAGAGCCTTGTGTGGTTCATTCCTGGAGTTTGGATGTCTGTCTCACAGATGTGTAACTGTTCAGGAAGTTCATAAACTGGAAGAAAGCACAAGATGAGGATAAGAATATTTGTCCAAATTTACTATTACTAACAAGTGTTACTTTTATCTCTAAATTTATGCCACCAGAACTGTAGCACATGATTCTATATTTATATTATCATCTTCTCAAATATTACTTTTCTTTAAAACCAAGGATCTAAGTCCACTTACTTTGAATTTAGAGACAAAAATTCTCATCATGTTCAATGAGAGGAAGACTAGGCCTAAGTCTGCTATTTCTCCTGAAGCATTAAAATGTTAAGTGCTATAAAGCCTTTATTTTTTTGACATCTAAGCAGAATACGTAGATGAGCAAATGATTTTTCCAGTTAGCCTAGAAAAATGCTTGTCTTTTTAATATCTGAAAGTGACAGCTTTGCAGTTCTATTCTCATTTTATCCATCATTTTTAACTGCACAGTAGAGTGCTACTTTCTCAACTGCTTGTAACTTCTGTGGTCATTTATTCCCCTGCAAAAAGAGTGGAAAAGACACTACTCAATGCTGTTTAATTCTTAAACTGCCTATACTGATTTTTTTTCTTTTTGAAAACTAATATTTATTTTACTCTATCTGTGACTGATAGCTTTCCTAACGGTTGTAGTTACAGAGAAGAGGAAAATTACAGTGCTAGTTAAGACATCAAAAAATGTGAAAATTCATCGTGCTTTTATTTTTCAGTGCTCCTTGTGCTGAACAAAGAGAGTGTTGTCCTCTTCTGGTAAAATTCTAACAAGAACCCTGCAATGGAGTCTGGGAGAATTATCATCCTGAAGAGTAACATAACTTCAGAAATCAGCAGACTCTTGAAACAGAAACACCAGCTAGCACACGCAGAGCAGCATTTAAAAGTCTCCTCTCTCCCCTGCCCAGAATCAAATGACTTTGGAATTAAAGCTTGAAAAATGGGAAGTTGCAACGTTTAAGAAAAAAACATCACTATAGCGTAGTTCAACAAAGAAATATTGAAAAATACAGAAAGATATTCACCATCCAGAATAGCTTTACTGCATCAAATTCACATTAGCTGATGATCTGGTCATATATGAATATTTATTACAAATATTCTATTGATATGTAATGAAGGGGCAGGGCTGGAGAGAAAGAGATGATCAAATTTATGGGTGTGACACTACAGGTTTGCTCCTGCTATTTTGGCTGTGTGCTTCTCCAAAAGGGGGGACCCTCTTATTGATGGCAGGAATTACTGAACGCAGAAGGAGTTGTCCCCAGCCAACCTGGGGTTTACTTTCATTGTGCAAAGCTGAACAGGCTGGAACAGTGGTTGAATAGGGCTGTTACAGACGGTGAATTGACTTCTAAGTCTCTCACTGTCATAAGTCATGGAGAATCTAGGACAAGAGAAGGAGCAAGTATGAGCAACCCTAGAGATACCCTAGCTTGTCCCAGGAGAAATAGAGGACATTCAGTACATTCTTGTACCAGAGTGGGCATGGAATGAGCTACAAAATACTCCTTCATTAGCATTAATAAATAACTTTACTCCCTTTGCATTCACATTTGTGGTGGACATTTGTGTCTTACAGTAAGTTAATTCTCTGCCTTTTGTGGTTTTGATGGCAAAAAACATTGATTATTTGGAATGTAATTGCACTGACTGTTCCTATTATCAAGGTTGACCATATTGATTTGAAATTGCTCAGCCACTATGTTATCACAAATGGATTGGTGCCATTCTTTGGTTTATGTTTAACGCAAATGTTTTGAATTAGGAGTCTGTATCAGATTTAGGTGTACATTTTCTTGCTTCTGTTTCTTGACCATGTTAGTGGTTTAACAGGAATGTCTGCATTTGTCAGTAGGAATCCTCCAGTCTGGAGGCTGATAGACAAAGACTTACCATGAGCACCATGCGGCTGACTTTGTCATTCCAAATGATTGATTAAAAAGCTTGGCAATATTTTGCATCTTTGAAAATCTCAAATAATGACCAAAGCCAGGTGACATGTGGTTGTCCTACATTTCTTATTATGTACTAGCTGATGTATTAATTTGTTAATTTCATTTTCATATAAAACCAAGAAGTTAAAGCTGGGCTCACAGGCAGGCAGCCAGTATCTCAGTGGATAATGGCATCAACATAAGCCCAAAGTCTGGAGAACTGAATGTGTATACTAAATATCACACACACACAATTTTAATTGCCTCAGTATACAGTCTAATCTTTATGATCTTAATGGATCACCTAATGATTTCAGTAAATAGGAAATGTGAATTTATCTTGATCAGCCCTGAATTACCAATAGGTCTTTCTAGGACCCTCAATTTAGTTTTCAGTGTTTCCTATTACAAAAAGTAGGTTCTAAAAACATGCTGCAAATTGCATTTAAGGAAAAGGAATGTCCCAACTTCAGTAATACTTGGATTAAGCCATAATGGATTACCATGATAACCAGAGTAACCAAAGGGACCAAAACAGCCATGGATAGAGTTATAGTATCACTAAAGTAAATTTTTCCCTCTACAGTATTTACTCTTAGAAAATAAATTACTTTAATTTTTATATTAGCTTTTTTCATGCTGTACCTAGCATGGAAAACCTTGACAATTCTAATGCAGGGAGACAAATATTCATAATCTTACTGATCTGCAAATTTTGGAGATGTTTTTCTTCATCTCTGTATTTTCCCTAAACCTCCTTCTGTTTCTGTCATGGCTGCTCTGCGGAATCCACCAGACAGCCTGCTGGTATTACACTGTGGAAGTCCTGTATACAGAAATTGGTATTAAAAGGTGACTTTTCATGCACTTTTCTTTTCAAAATAAAGAGTACTAAATACCATTTGTAAATAACTCTAACAGGAATGTTAGGCTCATTTTAGACTTCTAGCTCTGTAGTGGGGGGAAAAGTGTATTACAGCCATTGATGGAATTTTACCCATTTGAAAGATGTGACTCTGAGAATTCACATATATTTATCAAGATCAAGATTGTTATTATTATAATGATATTTTTTGCTTGCTTTCCTGCTGCTTTTGCTGCTGTTTTGGTGTGTGGTGTTCAGTATTTAAATGCAGCATCTTGGGCACTTCACATTATTCTCAGTATATGGAGTACTCTTAATTCTCAAAATCAAGAAAAAGTTGTCTTATTTCCCAATTACAGTTTATTTTAGAATTCTTTAATTATATCTAAGAAAGACCTACTATTGCTCTGCTCTATGATATTAAGACACCACTCTCTGCTAGCTTGTACTTGTATCTTCATAGAATCATAGAATATTCTGAGTTGGAAGGGACCCACAGGGATCATTGAATACAACTTCTGACTCCATGCAGGGCAACCTAAAAGTTAAACCATATATCTAAGAGATCAGTACCTCCCTCTCTACTCTTCCTCATGAGGAAGTTGTAGACAGGAGATGAGGTAACTCCTCAGTCTCCTCTTCTCTAAACTGGACAAAACTAGTATCCTTAGCCACTCCTTGTAAGTCATGCCTGCTCATCCTTTCACCACTTCTGTTGCCCTCCTTTGGATGTTTCCTAATATTTTTATATCCTTCCTATATTGTAGAGCCCAAAACTGCACACAGTACTCAAGGTAAGGCTGCAGCAATGCTGATTATAGTGGGCTAATAATTACTTTTGACCATTTAGCTATACTGTGCTTAATGCACCCAGCATGGTGCATTTTGGCCACCTGGGCACACTGATGACTCATATTGAGCTTACCATCAACCAAAACCCCCACATCCCTTTCTGCAGGGCTGCACTCCAGCCTCGTCTCCCAGTCTATAATTACGTCAAGGATTACACCATCTCAGGTGCAGAATCCAGCATAATTGCTCTCAGTAGAAATTGCTTTCAGTAGAAATAAGCAAAGAGTCTTACCAAATAAGTAATCTTCATTATTTTACACCAACCAAATTATGGTGACAATGTCTTCCCAAGCTGTAGGACAATGGATAATGATGCTTACTGTGAGCATTTTAGATCATAACTCCTAGCAAGCTGAGCATACCTGTTAACTGCTGCCTCCAGATATTTACTGATGAACTGGTGCTGTCTCATTGTTATCCTGCCATTTAGAATTCCTTTCTTCAGGATAAACTGCATCTTTCTTTGTTAAGCATTTCTAAAAAAATACATAAAGCAAAGATATTTTTCTAATTTAGTCAATGGATATGTTATGATAATGTGTTTAAAATTCACTGTAAGGCATTTTGTTGATGTCAGTATTATGAGACATGCTATAAATGAAATTGTATTGTATTGTAAACCTGTCCAGTTGATCAATAGATATTATGAAGGACGAAACTAATTTATTTCACCTTCCTCTTAAATGAAAACCTAAGTGGTCTGAGACTGAATTAATTGAATGATTTGAAATAATCTTTAAAGAGAGGATTTCTTTTTTGTATAAGATTAAAAAAAAAAGAATCAAGAAAGAAATAGCTGAAAGATTAATAATAACTCTTTCTAAAACCTCATAGGATGACAATTTTACAGTAGCAGAAGTATATGAGGGAAGAAGGGAGATTGATACTATGCATTTTGTATATTTGTATAAGGTAGTAGGTCTCCTTGTGTGTTAGTGCTGACACACTGCTAACTTCTGCTGGAAACAGACCAGGCCAGGAACTGAAACCATAATGAAAACGCATTATTGGGTTTTTTCTAGCCATGAAATGTGTGCATATATACACATATGCTCATCATGTCTGAATTACAGTGCAGATTGATCTAACCTAGTTGTTAGTCATTATTCTTGTAACTGTGTCTATAAGATATTCCAACTGGTTGTTCAGCTATTTAAAAAAGAAAATGAGCTAACATTTGGTAAATTAGACAAGTAGCATAAAGTATCTGAGTGATATGAAAAGCTGTTACTTCTCTTCATAACTTCTTAGGTCTGAGAGAATTCACTGAGGAGACCAAGAAACTTTTAACATTTTGTGCCAGAATTTGATGTCCAATTAACTTCAAGGCAGAGTAGTGGTGGGGCTTTTGGTAGAATGCATGTGAACTCTTTTGCTGGTTAAACATAGAATCCATTTGTCATGTCGGTTCAGGCATAGTGATAATTACATAATCAAATAGCTATCTGCAATCTTTTAAATATCACAGGTATACCTTCCTATGCTGTTAGCACAGTTAGCTAGATTAACTAGACAAAATAATTTTAAACATAAGCACTATAGTTACTGTATTAGGCCAAAGGCTGCCACTAGATTAGATCTCAGATTGGCACGCTACTGGTACAGCTTGCTGAAGTGAAATAAGTATGTTTGGAAGAGAATACTTTTAAACAGCTCAATTTTCAGCTCTCTCAGATTGGATGCTTGCCCCAGAAGTAATTTGAAATTACCTAAACCATTTGCAATTTCTCTGTACTTTGGCAGCACTGTGATAAACATATGATTCTCGGTAAGTCATAGGATACTATGTTTATTCTGAGATGTCTTGCGCTTTCCATTTCAGAAAATCACATCACTGTTTGTTGGCATTTGAACTGAACATAGAGTACTAATTCATACCAGAAGAATAGTGAATTTAGTTATTGAATGAGAGGGCACCTAGCTAGCTCTTACTTATGTACATACATGTACAAAGCAAAGCGCATCTTAAGAAAAATTTTCACATTTTATCTTTTTCCTGGATTTGCAAGTGGGTGGGAAAATGATTAAAGTCTTCACCGTTGTTTCTCCAGGCTGTGCTTAATGCGTTCTTCTTCTGTTGAGACATCTATGCTCGCATCTGTCATATGCTGTCATATCTTCATTGTCTCCTTCTTCCATTGCTGTAAGATCCCTGCCGTTGTTTAACCCCAGCCAGCAACTAAGCACCACACAGCTGCTTGCTCACTCCCCCTCTGGTGGGATGGGGGAGACAATCGGAAGAGTAAAAGTGAGAAAAATTGTGGGCTGAGATAAAGACAGTTTAGTAGGTAAAGCAAAAACCATGCACGCAAGCAAAGCAGAACAAGGAATTAATTTCCTACTTCCCATCGGCAGGCAGGTGTTCAGCCATCTCCAGGAAAGCAGGGCTCCATCACACATAACGGTTACTTGGGAAGACAAATGCCATAACTCCAAATGTCCCCCTCCTCCTTCCCCCAGCTTTATATGCTGAGCATGACATCATATGGTCTGGAATATCCCTTGGGTCAGTTGGGTTCAGCTGTCCCAGCTGTGTCCCCTCCCAATTTCTTGTGCCCCCGCAGCCTGCTCACTGGTGGGGTGGGGTGAGAAGCAGAAAAGGCCTTGGCTCTGTGTGAGCACTGCTCAGCAATAATGACAACATCCCTGTGTTATCAACACTGTTTTCAGCACAAATCCAAAGCATAACCCCATACCAGCTACTATGAAGAAAATTAACTCTGTCCCAGCCAAAACCAGCACAATCCCCATCTCTGGTTTCCCTAACTTTCAAATTCCTCTCTCCAAATAATTTAAAGAAACCTGTACTTAAAATCTGTCCCTCAGCAATTTTGACTTAATCAGCCTGACCCCTCTGAACCATCAATTACCCTTGTTTTATCAAATCAGGTTCAGGCTTCCTGCCTTTATCTTAAGACATCTTAATTCTTTCTTTCTGCAGTATGTCTGTTTCTGTCTCCTAGATTGAGATTTATTAAAAGTATTTAGGCATTTTAAGATGAAAAAATGTGTCCGACTGAGTACTCAAAGACACCGACTACATAATTCCCACTGAGAGTATCAGTCATTCATTCTCCTCATCAGGAGGATCCACAGTCCAGCCTTACAGACTCTCTCCAGGCTCCCATCCTGGGTTTTCTCTTCTCTTCTTCTGTCAGGAGCCTAGTTTCTTCCCCTTTGTCCTAAGGTCAACGAAATTCAGTGCCATCCAGTCTGAGGAGAAAGTTTGCAGCAATTTGGAACACTGCTCCACCAAACAGTCTCTTTGTCCCATTTCCAACACAATTTTTCAGGGTTTTCCAACTAACCATTGCACAACCGAAGAGGTATAAATTATGAGCAGATTATAAAGCCAGAGAGACTGCTACAGACCAACAATGGCAATTCCAACAAAGAGCTAGATCTAAGTGGGGGAGCCTCCCATTTTATGCGTTTTTCCTCTGGCTTTGAAAATCTTTTTGTGTTACTCTGGAATGAAGCCAAGTGTGCAAAAGCTTTTGGCAAAAATGGAACTTTGGCAAAATGTTTGTGTTTGGCTCAAGAAACTCAGGTTTTCCATCTTTTACTCTCATCTTCCAGGAAGTCTAATCTAGAGTTTAGAAATAATCCTGTCAAAACTTCATCAAAGTCAGTATTTGTCTCCAAAATGTTCCAGTTTTCGCATAATGTCAGTTGGAACAGAAAATATTTTGTTGAAAAAGTTCTGACTAGTTCCATAAATGTCATTACATTCATTAAGTACCTATGTAACAGTAGCTGAATTAGCTATCTGTTTACACACATCAAATCATCTGAAATATTATGAAGTCAAACAGGGCTCAAGGGTTGGTTAAGTAACAGTGTCATAAATTTTAGTAACCCTTGATCTTAACTTGACGCTCATTATAACACGTCTGTGAAAAAAACTAACTGAAATATCAGGAAATGGTCAGAACGCAAATGAAAACATTAGCAAAAAATTGAAAACATTTTAATTAAGTTAGAATATTTCATTAGTGTGACTGGCGAATTAAATTGCTATCTAAGTCCTGATACACTTTTTTATTTGAAACCATAACATGACTGTTTATCAAATGAATTCATTTTCTGTTGGTAGTAATATTAGCTTTTAAGTAACACATAAGGCCCTAAAAACAGTTTAATACAAGGCTGCAGGCATCGTCATTCCTAATCCTCTAACATTATTGTAATCAGGAACAGTTTCAATGAATATAATTATACTGTATTCATGGTAAAATATATATAAATGAAATTAAAATTGGACCCTTTTGAGGTTTTTTTACTTTATCTGATTTTTCTGCTACCTCATGTAAAAGTAGTCAAGTCTTCTGAATCTTAGTCAGGCCATGTGAAGAAATAATGGATGTTTCCCAGACAGTTACAATTGTATTCATATGTAATTTCTTCTATAGTTTCTCTCTGTTTTGTGTGTGTGTGCCTGCGCATTTATTCCATCTGTCAGATCCTGTCTCCCCATCTAACTGAAGGCCTACAGACTTTGGTTGATATTTCTCTTCTGTATAACCGGGATGCCATATGATGGTGTTATGGAAAATGCATAGAAATAAGATGGCCTGAAGAAATTGGAAGGAGTTGGCAGGAACTTCTTACTCCAAACTCAGTGTATGTCTTTGCTTTCCATGCTTTTGAAACTAGTATCCTGTGAAGTACAATTGTATTTTGAAAGCTATATTGCAGTAATGTTTATCTATGCAGCATACACTACCAGAGAATCACTTCATATGTAGAGCTGTTCTTTCAAATTTGCCAAGCACATTTTTCATTTCTTAGACATCTTTTAAAATGCTGGTTTCTAAAACTACTCACTATGCTGAAAAATCTTGTATATAAGGGTAATAGATGCCATTTTCTAATGGACTGCAATTCTCTTGCTCTCTCAAGGGCCATGCTGTTAGAATATTATTGAAGCCAAAGGAGAGAACCTTTATTTGACTAGCAGAGAAGACCACTGATGTTTAGTACTCTTTGTCTGGAAGGACTTCCAAAAGGCAGACAGTCCTTCCAAACAGCCACCAGAAATATTGCCTGTTCAAAACGTAAGCCAAAATCAGACTGCTCGGGTATATGGTGAGAGGAGCAGTATCAGAAATAGAAGGCAAATAAAGAGGCTATTGAAAATTTATTCACACAGAGATGCTAGAAGAGTTGTTGCTCAATAACTGAAAAAATAGTTTTAAAATCGGTTACCTTAAATGGCATACAACTTTATGTCTTATCTAGAATTAAAGCTGGTTTAATTTGATTTAGCTTACTTTGCTTCCAAAGCAACATTAAACTACTTATGTTCACTTAAAATGTGAATAAAATTGTTTATGTGCAGAGAAGTCTAATGCATTTTAACTAATTCACTGCAAAATTTAGTTTAGAGTTAGATAATCTATTATTTGCTTCCTACATGGAAGAGATTCTGATCTCAGAGAGATTCAGGTTGGGATAATTCCATTTTGTTGCTACTAGAAAGGACCTCAGGATGAGTTAGACGTGTACAAATGAAAGCAGCTAGTATGAGGGATCCAGTGAAAAGAGTCATTATGTTTCCCGTCCAACCAGCCAGGAAGCAGCCCATCACCGGAAGAGTGCATGTTAATTTAGGTAGTTGAAATTATATCTTGACAGAACAGTCCAGGAGAGCTCTTCTAGAGAAGGACTCTACAAGCACATATAAGCAGGCCTGTTCTACTCAGACCTATATTTCACCTCACTGGGAGAAACATAATGAGTTAAGTGTCCACTAGTGATGAGGATCTAGAACATGTCAGCATGGAAAAGACTGGACAAGGAGGTGACAGTCAGGAGGAGAGCTGAAAAGGCTTCTGATTATTACACAGTTCTGATACAGAATTTCTGATGAGAGAACCCTTTTATTTAGACAGGAAAAAACCTGCCAGTGTAACTGTGCTATGGAGTCCTTGAGGGGAATGCTCTGGTATATATTGCTGCTGTCAGGGGTCATATGAGAAGCTTTTGAGTGGAAGTTATCTCATTGTGTTTGGGAAGACCAGGCCCTAATTACAAAGCTACTCCACTGAAAAATCACTGAATGATAGGAGGGTTTTGGTTGGAAGGGATCCCTCAAGGTCATCTTGTCCAACCACCCTGCTCAAGCAGGGCCACCAAGAGCCGGTGGCACAGGCCCATGTCCAGACAGCTTTTGAGTATCTCCAAGGATGGAGACTTCACAGCCTCTATGGGGAACCTATGCCAGTCACCCTCGGTCACCATCACAGTAAAAAAGAGGTTCCAGGTGGAACCTCCTGTGTTTCAGTTTTCACCCATTGCTTATCACCCTGTCACTGGGCACCATCTTCTTTACACCCTCCCTTCGGATACTTGTATGCTTTGTTAAGATCCCCCCAACCCTTTTCTTCTCTAGGCTAAACAGTCCCAGTTCTCTCAGCCTTTCCTCATAGGAGAGACGCTCCAGTCCCTTAATCATCTTTGTGGCCCCTCATTAAACTCTCTCCAGTATGTCCATTTCTCTCCTGTACTAGGGCGACTAGAATGGAAATAGTACTCCAGGTATGGCCTCACCAGTGCTGAGTAGGGGGGAAGGATTATCCCCCTCAACCTGCTGGCAACATTCTCCTAATGCAGCCCAGGATACAATTAGCCTTCTTTACTGCAAGGCAAATTGCTGTCTCATGGTCAACTTGCTGTTCACCATGACGCCTGGGTCCTTTTCTGCAAAGCTGCTTTCCAATCAGGTGGCCCCCATCAATACTGGTTCTTGGGGATGTTCCTCTGCAGGTGCAAAGCTTGGCACTTCCCCTTGTTGAACTTCATGAGGTTCCAGAGGTCAGCCCATTTCTTCAGCTTATTGAGGTCTCTCTGGATGGCAGCATGACCTTCTGGTGTATCAGCCTAGCCTCCCAGTTTTGTGTCCTCAGCACACTTTCTGAGGGTACACTCTGCCCCAAAACCTGGATCATTTTGTACTTCTCCCTTTGTACAAACTTAAACATTTATACTATTTTCAGAACTTTTTCAAACCATAACTGAAAGTTTGAGGTCCAAAGTTTAGTTTAGAAAGTCACTTTAGGCTGTGGAAACCAGTATCTGATATGTGGGTAAAGGAAAGATATAAAACAGGTGCTAGAGAACTTGCACTTGCAATAATTTTTAACAGTACATGTACACCTTTATAAATACTGAAAAAAAAATCAAGTAACTTTTATATCACTGCTAAATACTGGCTCAACTACTTAATTATAAGTACTCAAGGTTGACAGTTTCAGCTTGGATGTTTATCTGAAATAGATGATTTAATCTCTTGGTTATGCAAAATAGGCTCAGGTTATACAAAATAGGTGCAAAGATTTCAGAAGAACATTTTCTTTAATTAGCATTTTGATTTTTGTACGTCAGTTCCAGCTCAGGAGAGAAAAAAAGCAAGTGAAACAATTTAAAATAAATGTAAGAGATTTGTTTCGCATCGCAAAATTTCTGTTTGGGTTTCAGTTTTGGTGAAACACTGGACTGACTAATTTTCATTGCTTAGGCATACACACACTGTATACGTAAATATATCAAACCTCACATGTAAACACAGTGTGTCTGCCAGTACATAGATCTTAACAGACCTGTTGAGTCTTAAGCACTGTGCATAAAACCTGAGGCACCTTGCCTGACTTTCCCCTGCTTCTAATGCCTTCAACTCACACTGCTGGGAAGACATTACCTTCCTCCTGCTCCAAGACCATGCATGCTGGGCACAGCTCCTCACATCAGCTATGGAGAGCTGGCTCTTTGGCTGCAGCCATCTGCCAAACTCGTTGTGACACTGGGAATCTCATGTGCAGCGTTAAAAAGGTGCATAGAGGTGGTTAGAGATCTGTGCCACCAACACCACATCTCCTGTCCCCAAGACAATACACCAATAGCCCCCAAGAACTCTACAGAATCTAACTTCATAGAGAAATAATGATTAGCTAGTACAATTGAAAAAACTTTCTGAAATATAATATATCCCTCCGTCCCTCCATCAGCCTAAACTAATCATGTGCTATTGTGATTTAAATCTAACTGGAACTAGTGTTCACAACATTTTGTAGAACACAGTCTAAGGTTGATTTAAATGATGTCATGGTGAAAACAGAGAAGAGACCAACCAAGATCTTCAGAAATCTAGCACAGGTAAAAGACAATGTTTGCTTTTTTCATCATTGTTGATATTGTTTCTATGCCAACAGCTTCCTTCTGTATTAGGGATATGATATTCTGTGTTGTGTGATTAGTCATTAAGCATGTTTGTTGGGGGACAATTATGTGGAGGCCTTAATATCAGTGGAGCTCGAGTAGATGTAGGGCTTGGCTCAGTCCAGGTTTAGGTCTTTTCTTTGGGTCTGTTGGAGTGTGAAGTGTAACTAAATAAAAATTATAACTTTTACTTTCCCTATTCACTTCATTTTGCAGAAGCTTAAGTGAAACTAGGTGAATCAGGCCCTTTGTGTAATGTATAATTTGCATGATCTCCAGTGAAGGATATTTTCATGTAGGAACTTAAATCAGCTAAAAACTTATTAATGTAATTCCTGTTGAGACATGGTAGAAGTCCAATTGCCCACCTGAAAAAACATATCATTTTATGATTTCTACAGTGTTTCTGTACTGCAGGAGGTTTTTCTATTAGTGAAAGCGCAGATACGTCTGAGTATATATATAAACAGGAAATAAGCTATCCCACCCTTTTCAAAAGAACTAATCAAGTACTACAAGGAAAATAAATGTAAATAAAATATTGATTAAGAACTAAAAGCATTTTAATTATATTACTTTCAGAAATAATTTAATTTAACCTAAACAGACAACTGGGAGCAGATACTTTGCCTTAGCATTTTTCAAATTGCTAATTAAAATTTCCAGGAGGAAATTCAAATTTAGTGTCTGGATTTTAAAGATAAACAATGTTTGCTTCTTTTCATTATGAATTTATGAAGGTTTATGTAGTGGCAAAACGTAATATCGCATGTGCATTCTTTTAAAAATAATCAGATAACATGGATGCTCTATGTAATACACTGTGGGTATAAAGCAGTTTTTAATTAAGAAAACTTGAATATTGAAGTGTGATTCTGGTTACATCTGTCACGTGTTTTCATATAGATTTATATCTACATTATGTATGGCATTGTTTGGAGATAACTTTTTTTGGTGAGATAAAAGCAATTATGGTGACGGAGCACTCTTTGTGTACCCACTGCCACTGAATGGCAATTTCACTATTTATTGGAAAAGAGATGAATCCGGTTCTTTATTCTCTGCCATAAAGACTTGATCCAAAACCCAGTGAAGTAAATGGAAATTACTCATCACTCTATAATTTTGTATAGTGCTTGGCTTTCAATGCTGTTCCCTACTTTACACCGTATTATCTATCAGACTTCTGATTACTTCCATATACACTACCAAATGGAATGGGACTACACTAATAAAGATGAACAACATTTCAAAGATTTCTCTGAAGAAACTTTCACAACTATAAATTCTCTACAGATTCTTTATGCAATTGAATTAAACTCTTTCACCATCCGTGGATGCAGAGGGGAAGAAAAGTGCCAAAATAAAGCAGAAAGGATGCTATTGAGCCACCTGTCCAAACACTTAAGACAAAATAGGAGAACAATGAACAGACCTTCACTGATATCCCTTAACCCTAGATTTAGGATCAGTGGCAGATTCCTCTTTATGCCAAGACACAGGGCTAGAACATATGATGGGGTGATAAGAAGATGCAGAACCACCCTGAAGAAAACCATGACACAGAGGACTCGTGTCCCCTTAGCCAGTGCTTCCTCTCTTCAGCTGTTATGAGTGGGAAGGTCATACAGCATGTGACATCATACAATTTATATGTATTTTGAAACTGTTTCCCTAAAAATTGTGCAATCCATGTCTATGCTGCAAGTGTCAGTTTGCCTGACCAGTCTTCCTGGACAATTCTGAAGCAGTTTCAAGCAACTTTTCAACGAACTTGACAAGTAGGTTGGGGGGACTCAGAATATGAAATTCAGAAAAAATAGAAAGAAACCCTGTTAGAGCCCCTAATAACCTGCAGCACAATTTCACGATTTGCTAGATACTAGATACAAAGCACATCAGTGCTGTGACTCCTGCATCCTGTGAAAAATTTGGTCTGGGCTCACTTTCCTAGACACCAGAAACACACATCTGAGGAAACCAGGCTTCACTACTGTGTTGCTTATGCAACCCATACAATCCTCCACACATGGTAATTCTGCAAGAGTAAGTTTTAAAAACAAACCCCTTTTTCTCTGTGTAGGCACAAAAGATGCAAATTTGGTGGGTCAGAATCTGAAGGCTATCGCCTCAACTGCCCTTTCTACAACTTAATGCTTCCTTTGCACTTTGAAGTGGCTATATTTAAGCTCCTCCCTGTACATAGAGAGTGATCTCAGGATGAAAGGTAACATGAAACTAAAGACTGCAATGGGAATCATAATGCCTGAAAGAACAAGGGAAGTAGGAGAGATGCACTAATATTCATCATTAATCATTCCAGCTGGTTACACCTTCATGAAAAATGTGTGCTTGTGTATTTACACAAATGCACAAGTGTGCAAAGACTCTGGAGACAGGGACAGTGCACTGTCTGTTGTGTACATTGGGTGCATGTGAGGCTACAATGCAAGTAAATGAGAATGAGGTTGAAACATGATGTGTAAGCTAAAGGGAGTGTTTGAACTGCTGGATGTTCAGTGATGTATGGAGAGTCAGAGCTGACATTTACAAATGCAAGTTATATATTCTGTTTTCATTCCTTGACCCTGTCTCTAAAGCAATCCTTTCACCATCCAGCAAAGAGGAAGAAGAGGCGGAATGCTGATAGGTAAACTGCGCTAGCCTTTTGTTGATGGGCCCGTCTACACTTTTAACCTTTGCCTGCCTCCCTTCATCCAAGCTTTACGTGTACAAAGCCTGGACAGATAATAATATATAAGATATTGCTCATACTTCATTATGTGGAGTTTTATTAAGAAAAGTTTTATTCCTGTAAGTCATATCCATTAATGCAAAGTGAATATTGCTGTAAACCGACCTTAGCCCAATTCAGTATCTTGTTTTCCATTAAAATCAAAGGCAGTTGGGCACTTAAATATTTCTCTTGATCTGGACAACAGTGCAACGGTTTCCACTCTAATATTACAATTATTTATTTTGAGAAAACTTCAGTTTCTCAACTGTAAGAACAGGATAATAGTGCTCCATTAGGTGTGAGGATGAATAAATCTGAAATTGTGAGATGTTTAGATCCTACAGTTAATCAGGCCACATGAGTAGGTTAGACAGATGGTGATTACCATAACTGAAGACCATAGTACTTCAAGGAGTTCTAAGTAGTAAATGATACATTGTGGTTCCCACTGTGTCCTTTGAACCTGATCAACTATAGCATGAAGAACCTTTGGAGGGGCTTGAAACATATATTCCTTACTCAAACAAATGAACTTCAAAAATGAGTATCATACACTTGGGGACAATCTACAGCTAACACAGTCATACAGTTGATTTTTGATGTGTCTGAATGGAAAATAAAAGTGATCTAAATATTGGTATATTTTACTCTAAAGCAAGTGTGTTTAGGATCAAAAATGTGCCTCTACGGGATAACAAAATAAAAACCCCACAGTGTTATCAATCAGTGTGCAAAGTTCATGGAACATCATAATTTATAAAAAACACTGTTGTTTATTAGACTACTCCATTTGTGTTTGTAATTTTGAATAAACTTCATTTCTTATTTAGTTGCTGAATCTGTCCCTCCATTAACAGAGGTTGATGAATATGTATGTTTGCAATTTCCTTTGAAATCTGCACAGAAAGCAGGAGTGAACCCTAAATTCAAATAAATCATTGCAAAGGCTCAGTGGCTGACAAGTATGTCTTGCCTGAACATGCCTGGTTGCTTGCACATGTGTCTACTCATTCATGTGGCTGACATAGTATCATCTTAACAGCACAATAAAGACAGCCTTTAAACTGTGACCCAGATGTGGACTTTCCACAGAGGCATTTCATTACATAAACTCCTTTTTAAGGTGAAGAGAGCATGGCTGCCAAAAGAAAAAGGAGGAAAAAATTGTGGATGACATCAGTGGGGGAATATATACCCCATATTCCCTGAGATTTTTCATAAGATTTTAGTTCTTTGCTGTGAGTTGGATGAATCCTACCAAGAAAGTTTTCATCAGCATAGACTTTCTTGTTAAAACCATTTTCCTCCACCATTTCTACTGTTTGGCTGTTTTCTCTCTAAAAGTAGCTTAATGGTTGATTCAGCTGTGTCAAAGCAGCAAAAGCTAATCAAGACTCATGAGAGAGAATATAATAAGCACTTAGGTGAGGCAGTTTTTTATCCAAACATTGCCTTATTTTCCTTTTTCTGAGCTACATGTGCTTTTTGTTTTCTCTACTTTCTCTCTCAACAGCTTTGTCTCCCTCTCAGCTTGGCCATACTGCTGAAGTGACTTAAGCATAGGAAGTGACATTACTATCACATCCAGTAGGCACTTACCCCACCAGGCATTTTCATTCACAATTCAGAGCCAAGGAGGTAAGTTACACCTCTCTTAAAGCATTCAGCCTTCAAATTCTTTTAACTGTGACTGGGAGAAGTACAATTGCCAAGTGTATGCCTGGAAATACCAATAGCAGTATTTCGCAGTCCTCCTGTAGGTGAGCAATTCTTGAGAAAATTCTCATGTTTCCTGCCTCACAGGTATGGTGATAGGTAGGCACCCACAAACAAGTTATTTGCATACTTCTTACACTGAATAGAGGTTATTTTTCCCTCAGAACAATGTAGGAATATGAATCTATATATTCATTAATTATGTCACGCAGTGACTGAGCTGATTAGATTAAATATAGAGAAAATATTAATCATGCTTTCCTTATTAGTGTGAGATAACGCTTGCCTTTCTTCACATAGCCCTTCAGAGTGAAAGGGAGAGAAGAGATGACTGTATGGTGTCATGGGATTGTCTGTGAGCTGGAACGATACTGGGTTGAGGGAGTGGTTGTGGGACAGTCACTGGGAATGTGTGATGGTAAATATTTAGGTTACCATGCTATTGCAGTGTCTGCAGAATCCTGAGGATGGGATCTATGTAGAGATGACCTTGAATTTAACTAAAATTACATTGGTTGAAAGAGACATGGTAAGATGGGCAGGGAGGATACAGATGCCTGAAGCAATAATTGCTGAAAGCTTTGGGGACCAGAAAGATGCTGAAGATGTTGGGGCTGAAGGGTGCAGTGGATTCAAGGATGATACCAGGGTGTGATACTATGGTGTGGTAATAAGGGGAACTACCAGCATGATATTGGCATTGATGGTGCTGGAACAATACTGGGGAGACTAATGGGGAGGGAAAGCTGGCAGTTCCTGGGCAGATGGGATTACAGGGATGTGAAAGCTGGTGTAACCCAGCATGCCTGCTGGTCTCTCTCTCACAGAATAGCGGTGATGATGACATTATCTCTGGGTCAGACAAAATGAGTGAAAGGAACACAGCCCCTGCATTCATGCTGAAGTTGTCACCACTGTTCAGGGGAGACAGGAAGAAAACTGGACCAAATCTGATGCTCCTCCCAGTAAAGAAGTTTCAGAAGGTGGGATGGAATGGAGATGACCAGTCTGGAGCCACAAATTATCTGAAATGTGTTGTCATATTTATCGCAATGCTGCAGTATTCACAGTAACATGCCCTGGAAAGTATATATCCTAAGGTGTCTATCCTGCAGTGCCGTGGGTATGTGAGTAATACCTACTAGTAGGTCTTAGTAGGTTAGTAGGTAGATTAGTAGGCTATTTAGTAAATGAGTAGGTAGACATTACCTATTAGTAGATAATTATGCTAGTTAATAATAATGCATAATTGTGGTTAGTTATTAAAAACCAGACAGATATTTTCTAATTGCTTAATGTAACAGAAACTATCTTATGCATATTTCTTAAAAAGATGTCAAACTCAAATACCAGAAGTCACAAAGAAATGCTCATGAACTACCAGAGGAGCAGAACAATGTTTGCAAAAATTTATAAGGAGCCTACTTTCAAACAGTATGTGGACCATAGAAAGCTGGAGTTTATTCAGACACTACTTCCGAATACAAAACCCACTGATATTCAGTGACTAAATTATTCATGAAAAATTATTCACCTAATCCTTGTGGAATGGATGTGGTAGTTGCTTTGCCATTTCAACTCTTTGTGTTCTCCCTTCTGCTGGTGAATTTCAGAGTGCACTGTGGCATATTTTGAGATATTAATCACCTTCATGCAGCAGTTAGTTATCTGATTTTCCACTGGTGGAGGTATAGGGGTGAGGGAGAAAGGAATTTCTCAAGCGAGAAGGCTATCTGGACTAGCAAAGTCAAACTCATGACTGCCAGTGCCCTTTTGTTCTATACAACTGTGCTGTACTACTGCAGCAACTACGAACCCTTCCAAATGTTTCTGTGGTTGTTCATTTTTCCTGCGTCTTCCTCAAGTTGGAAGATTCATAGAATCATAGAATCATTTAGGTTGGGAAAGACCTTCAAGATCATCAAGTCCAACCATCAACCATGCCCACTAAACCATGTCATGAAGTACCTTGTCTACGCACGTTTTGAATACCTCCAGGGATGGTGACTCAACCACTTCCCTGGGCAGCCTGTTCCAATGTCTGACAACCCTCTCAGTGAAGAAATTTTTCCTAATATCCAACCTAATCCTGTCCTGCCACAACTTGAGGCCATTTCCTCTCGTCCTATCTCCAGCCACCTGACAGAAGAGACCAGCACCCACCTCACTACAACCCCCTTTCAGGTAGTTGTAGAGAGCAATAAGGTCTCCCCTCAGCCTCCTCTTCTCCAGACTAAACAACCCCAGCTCCCTCAGCCGCTCCTCATAAGACTTGTGCTCCAGGCCCCTCACCAGCTTGGTTGCCCTCCTCTGGACACGCTCCAGCACCTCCATGTCTTTCTTGTAGTGAGGGGCCCAAAACTGAACACAGTACTTGAGGTGCGGCCTCACCAGTGCCAAGTACAGGAGAACAATCACCTCCCTGCTCCTGCTGGCCACACTATTTCTGATACAGGCCAGGATGCCATTGGCCTTCTTGGCCACGTGGGCACACTGCTGGCTCATATTCAGCTGGCTGTCAACCAGCCAAGCAGAAGAACTCCCTGTATGAGAGATAAAGAGGGTAAAATATGATCTCCAAATGTACGAAGGCTGAACTAGGGCCTTCATTACTGAGACCTGCTCAGGAGGAATGTGAATCGCATTTTGTAGCTGTATAGCTTGCTTATGATCTTAGTACCTGACATTTTGTTTCACTTTGCTTTTTGGGGGATTTTTTTGTGTAAAACATGTGCTCCACTTCTCTTATTTTAAATGTGGATGAAAGGCTTGCCTAAAGTCTTTATTTTTCTTCTATATGGATTTAAAAGAATGTCCTTCTTTCTTTTTTCTTTCTGTTTTTGGCTTTTGATTGGACTGTTTATCACCCTACAATGTGCACAGTTGTCATTACATTTTGTCATTACATTTTCTCTATGCTCTTATCACTGTATTCTATTGACAATTGTCAGCAAAATGAATAAGATAAGAAGAAGAAATTGATTTGAAAAATAGCAGAGAAGATAGGTACAGTATTTATGAAATGAAGGGAGTATATCAGGTAGATCTAGTAATATAAAAACTTGCATAAGAATCACTTTCTGAACATTCAGACCCATGTCCTCTGTTGGATGGGGGTCACTGAAGCAATTTTAGCTGTCACATTTCACACTAGAGTATTATAATGGACATGAATTCCCCTCTTATGCCTGAATTGTGAAACAATATAATTATATTCTACAGGCATTAATTGTAATTAGCATTTGTGTTACTAAAATTTTTCATTTGCCAAAAACTTTTGATGTATTTTAATTAGTCTTTATCTTCTATATTTACTAACAGTTCTTACAATCCAAGCTATTCAAATCACTTTGCAAAGTTTATTTTAGACCACTGGAGACCATCAAATTAATTTTGTCTTTTTTTTCCTGTTCCTATGATGTTACTATGACTTCATAATCTAATTATGAGTCCCCCAAATATGAGCCTTGTTCTTTATCCATAACAATGAAAGATCAACTACAGTGCTACTTTACGTACATTGTAGTTAGGATATTAGTAGCCCTGCTGCTCTTAATACATAAGTAATTCTTAATGTGAAACTCTGAAATCCTGGCTAGACAAGAAAAACAAGTCAGACGTCCAGATAAGAGTCTGATTCAAAGTCTGTGGAAGACCACAGAAAAACTTTCAGGGATTTCAGATGGTTCAGAACTCAGTCTCAGAGTCCTGTCAGAGAAGAGTGGGAGATACTAACTGATGGTTTTGTGTGTGACCAATAGAAAAGGTTAGATGTAGAGAAAATCATTAAACTTTTCTTTTCTTCTTTTTTTAAACTTAAATTCACATTAAATTTCCATTGATTGTTGTTCTCATTATAATTCTGAAATTATCATAAGCATTACAGAAAGCAAAATATGTCCCATCTTTTTCTGGTTAGAGTCCATCATAAAAGGATAGTAATTCAGTGACATGCTTTGCTCTAGTGTAGATAAAAAAATTACTCTGAGGAATGTTCAGAAGAAAAAACACTAATCCAGAAAAAATAATCATGGGCAGGATCATAATGAGGAAAGGGTACAAAACTACTGAGCATCCTAATGAAACTATTGCAGAAAGTATTTTACTACAGGGTTTTTTTCAGTGATTTGGCAAAGTTAGTCTCAGCAGTTCAGAGGTAGGCATGTTCAGTCAGTCATTAGAGAAATGGATCATAGTACAATTCTTTTATTTGTTGTTACTGTTTAAACTTTTCTGAGCCACCTTGAGAGGCTAGTCTCCTACTCCCAAGATCTGGTATGCATTCCTGGGACTAACACTTTAGATATAACCAGAGTTACCATCTATCCTTGTAGCATAATGAGGTGTGGCAACCAGTAATTCGGTATGTTTTCCTCCAGTATTACTCTTTCAATGAAAAAAATATAAGTTATGAATTGTTAAAGCCACAACATCAGATTGTCATTTGACTTGACTAGAAGAGTCGTTTGGCTGGGGTGAAAGACAGATAGCACAGCAGCAAATGAATTACGGAAAAAACAAAGAAAGAATAACAAAATGCAGTTTTGCTCTACTCAACTTGCTATTTGCACTGTACTTCTACCTCTTGGATTTCTGCTGCATAATGAACTAAACTTATGGGGAAAAAACATGGTTTTTATGAAGTATCTGCAGAAAAGAATAACTGGATTACTCTATCACCTTAAGTGACAAGTTAAATATATCCTTATGCTACAGGCTAATTAAGATCACAGAAAAATATTTCCCCTACCTTTAGACAGGCTAAGTGAAATATCATCCTTTTTACAGGAGGCATACGCTTAAGTCTAACATTAAAATAGATTCTTGGTATGGATAAGGCCACATGTGGCCCTTTTTTTTTTTAGTATTTGTAGGAAACAGGCTTGATTCCAATGGGAACTACAAAACAAAATTAATCAAAAAATTACTTTAGTGTTTGATGGAGTATATATGACCAAATTAAACAAAATGTCTTGGTATCCAGGAATGCATATGAGTAACTAATGTGGTCACTTTGGGATGTACAAGCCACCTCATTGTTCACAACCACCCTGACATTCCTGTATCTGCTCTATCATGTAGATGCTGCTTTTCTTGGAGTCAACAAGTTTTGCTAGTGTAAGATCATTGCTAGAATTACATTTTCTCTGTGTGTTATATCAATGCAAATCATACCAAGGAAGCCCATACGTATTATTAATGTTTTCTACAATATGTTAGTGGTTAATATTTTTTAATTCATTGTAATCAGGTAATCTTCCTAAGTTCTGTATGTTGCTGTTGTGGAACATGAAGCATGAACATCTACTTTTTGATGAAGAAAGTATCCTGGCACAAAGAATGCCACTTCAAGGCTGGATGATTTTCTTGACAGAGGGGGCTGACATTAATTAACAGTGAGTGTCAATTGCTGAAATGAAGGCTCTAGAAACCATTTAGCGTATTTCAGACCCAGCTACTATCTATCTGAATAATCATTCAAAGAGTTGCCTTGTGGGTAAAAAAAAAATCTAACTTGCATCTCTGACATAAAACCACACAAAAGGACAAATTAAAATATTAAAAATATCATCATAACTTAGTGTAATTTGCAGAAATAGGGATGTTATGTTGTCTTGTGGGGCCCTGACTGCAGTATAATTGAAATTGGATTATTCTGCAATAGGACACTACAGCCTATTTGATAGTATTAATTAAATTAAAACCTCTGGTGCAAAGGGTAATTCTGAGTTCTTTCAATACATCTGAGGAGCTCAATAATCACCACTTCAACCCAGTCTGAAGAGTCTAACTGTGATGGTGGAACACAGATAGACTTTTGATACATTTCTATCTTCAGTGGGCCCAGACATTCACCCTGAAGTCCAGACTAGCTTGCACACAGATCCAGAGTTCTTGACTTGTCCATCCTGTTTAGAATGCAGAAACACAGAGCTCAGAAATCAAGCCATGAATGCTGGTTTGTGTAGAGCTTGTGGGCATTCTTGTGGAGATTCTGCTCACTGGGAACACTGGTGGAACCATCCAGAGCCTCAAAGAATACTCTGAAACTAGAGTGGCATTACAGAATTCAGTAATGGCTCTAATTTTTACAAGGATATTATATATGTGAAGACAGAGAATGGATATTAACAAGTTGCAATTATTAATCTCTCCAGCATGGTAAAGTGCATATGGGCTCATGACAAGAATATAAGAGGCCTGTTAACTGGAAAAGCTAAAGAAAGAAAACGCACACTCCAAATGTACAACTTGGATGGAAACTCCAGTTCACGAAGGATGACTATGCCCCACTACAGTGATATAGCCATGAAAAAGACATATGTGGTAGTATTTATCACAAAATATTAATGACTATGACATAACGACCCGGAGAATGGAAAGCATATGAGCCAGATTTGTTCAGTTCAACAGAGCGAGGTCTGAAAGGAGACACAGTGGATAAGTCTGCCTTGATGCTTTAATTCAGAATAGGAGTGTTCTTTAAAGAGAAGCTTCTGATTATCTCCACTTACCACTCTGTGGTTTACTCTTTGGGAGTACACAAACTGGATTCCTTTCAGATTAAACTAAACCAGGAGATGTGGTTCAGGAATGCACCAATGCACTCCAGTTACTAATGAGTATTCAGACCACAGGACTAGACTATACTTAGCACAAAGTCAAATGACCAAAATGCATAAGTGTGGGTGTTGGGTCTTTAGCACTGTTATCATGTGCATAGTACTGGCAAGAAAAGGCTTTTGAAGCTGTTAGAGCCATGTGGAGTTGGCTGCTAGCCCTTAAATAGTCTTGCTGGTTTTGGCCAAGAGTGCTGGGCTCAGGCCCCTTCTGAATTTTATATTAAACTGGTTACTTCAACTCTCACCTACAATATGCTAAACAGTCAAAATACATTTGACTTTCAAAAGAAAAAGAATGGAAAGCCAGACCAGAAAAAAGACATTATCTAATTGACTTAAATAAGTGAGCTGGAACTAAGACCATTAGGGATGGTTTAGCTCCAGGCAGTGGAGTCTAAACATTCTAACAAGTCCAGGTTTGTGACTGTGGGGCAGGGCTCTTTGTTGTTGTTGTCTTTTAGAGTAGCATGTTTCCAGATCTTTTTCCACAGTTAGCTGATTTTTCAACAACTTTGTTGTTCTGATTTTCCATTTGGGCTTCACAACTACTTTTTAATCAATTAGATTAATTAGAAAAATTAATGAACCTGAATTCTAATAACATTTAACCAAGCTGTATGAGTATAGTGCTCCCCAGACCTAAATGACTGTCTCATAGAAAGATCACAGTCCACTGAATATCATTTATTTATGGACTATAGAGAGTGGAAGCTTGTTAGCTTCGCTAACCGAGCACACCAAGCACGTATCAAAATCTCTTTTTAATAAACAAAACCAAAAAAGCCACCTGACTGTAGGCAGTCTATAACTATCACATAGACTAGAGTATTAGGCTTTAAAATATACTTAGAGATGGGTGTAATTTAAATGTTCCATGCTATCATGCAAGAGACATCCAATTACTGCTTCTTTCAAAATGTTAAATGAATGTCTGTTCAAGTTTTAGAAATATTGGGGAACATCTGAGTTATAGAACTTTGAATTCAAGTAAAATATATAATGTGGTATACACACAATAGTTAAAATGCTTATATGCATAGGTATACTTATAGTTGTGGGGAGTAAGAAAAAGAAAAACTGATAAATTCTGAAAGCACAGAACCAGATTACCCTCTGGCAGATTAAGTACACCTTCTCAGAAAAAAAGGTATCTGCAATCTTGTAAATTTTCAACACATTTAAATGCCTTCAGAATAAACATTTGATTAAAATCTTTTGAAGTCTATCTGGGATAGTTAGAAGCATTTTAAAATTATTTACAGATCACAGGAAAGAATTCAGTGCAGACATAACCAAATCACAGGACAGGGCTTACTCCTGAGCTCAGATTCCTGCACTCCTGTGCAATAGCTTCATTTGAAGGCCACAGTTTCCATAACAATGGTACCCCAAGAAGCCTAATTTACACATTGCCACTGTGACACATTGTGTTGTTCCTTGGAACACCAGGGTGCATTGTTCCTGTCACATTACATTTGTGATACAATTAAAGTCACTGGCTGAGTCTGACAGAGTTTTATATGATTGTCACACAGTAGATTGTGCACTGAATGATCTTAAAAAGTAATAAAAAAAAATAAAACCCCAAAGCTGGCCTGGGCGTGGAATAGGTATTAAAGATTGACTTTGTAGCTATTGTATGTATGTCTATATATATAAAGTAAATACACATGTATATGCATATGGTTTGTTCCAAAGAGTTTTTTTAAGTCTTCACCATTTACCACTCACGCTTACCCTCACAGTACACTTGCCTTAGAGCTCCTTAAAGACATAATTAAACCTTCACAGCCAAGTGTTATCTGACAGAATAAAGAAAGCGAATTATCATTAAATATCAGGTGAAGCTGTCAATCCCCTAGTAAAGTGACCTGGGGAAATACATGCCCAACAAAATTATGGGGGTCCACTGTTCAGAGCATTTAATGCCATACTGGCCACAATAGGATGTTTTCACACTGTCAAATTTTAAGCCTCTAATTTATATGATTTCATTAGGAGGAAAGCTCCCTATGCAGTTAGCATCCTCCAAGGAATGCATCAAAGCACCTATACAGAAGCCTATTTCTAAACAATGATTACACAGGGAATCAAAGTTCTGTATTTAGGCACTTCGGTTAAATGCCTTAAAGAAAACAGTATGAACATCCTCAATACCAGAAAATTAACAATTAAGAAAATCTCGTTTTGAATGACTTTTTAAGTCACCTTCTGAGGTGCAAAAAGTTTTTACCAAACTTTAATGTGTAAACCAGAGATGGTAAAAAATTTCACTGAGGCAGTATGATGCCAAGTTCAAGCAAAATATGGATTTAAGGAATAATACCTAATTAATAATAACTAATACCTAATTAATAATTATGGCAATGGCAAAGATAGCTTTGATCCAGCCAGATAGCTAGTACCTTTGACAAATACCAGAAACTACTTCAGTGCTTTATAGAACATGTGATTTAGATGGAGAAGTTGTTATCTGCCATATAGCAAACTCCTGAAATTTAATCCTAGCTCAACTGAAGCTGTGCAGAATTTGCCATTGATGTCAACAGGAGTGAAATTTTATTTCTAATGCATATGTGATAAAGAAATCTCTTTGGTTTTTTTCTGTGTGCAAAGTAAACTAAAGCAGAGATGTTGCCAGTTTTTACTTTGCACACATATTTCATGCCATTTGTATCATACTGTAGTCAGCTGAAAGAATATACACACGTTTTCACAGGGCACAAACAAAAAAAGGACACAAGTTACTAAGATTTTTAATTTTGGCATTACTAAGACTATTTAGAACATTTTTGTTGCTGCTTCTGTAATACAGGGATCAGTATATGAAGATATTCTACTATTATTGGATCTTAAAATAGCATCAATAGTTAATTTTTGATAATGAGAAAGTTAAGGTTTAAAAATGCTAACTGATGAATATGCTTAATTGATAATGAACACTTGATTAAAACCTTTTGAAGTCCAACATGAAACATTTAATTTATGCATTTTAAACCTATGAAGAGTAAATCTCTTCAAGGTAAAGATAATCAAAGATTGTTGATATAAGGTTGAGGATTTGAACAGAAGTTTTATAATGTTGATGCTGAACCAAGCTTGGAAGCATACTATAATTCCCTTTTCTGCATGAATACAGCACTTTATATCCATGTGTTTCTGCTGAAATTGATACCACAGTCATGCCCCCCCATGTGCTTTGTGAGAAATGACTTTTTATGTTTTACAGTGTTTTATATTGTTAGGACTGATCAACAACAGATCCATCCTAGAAGTTGGTTTGACTTGAAGACAACCGAAAGAAGTTGGTTGAACTAAGAACAGTGATGTGTGTGTATACATGTGTTGCATGTGTTCTTTAAATTCTCCTAGTAACACACACTGCCTGCTTGTCAAGAGTCATCTTTGCTTCCCCTAACCATCAATATGATGTAGAGAACCCTGCGTTACTGCTAAACCAAGCGTTTCATGCACACAGCAGAGTCTTATATAGATGGGCCAGTTAGAAGCAATAGATCTTCTGTACTCAAGAAGAAGTATTGGAAGGAATTCAAATGTTGGAAGCAATAGATCTTCTTGCACTCAAGCTGTACTTGAGCTAATAACTACAGACAGAGCTTAGTAGATTGGAGAGAGTGGTCAGAGAAAAGCAATCTGCTTCAGGAAAAAATATGTATGAATGAAGCATGTATGTATGAATATGTGAGTGCCTCTGCATTATATTCCCCAGCACTGCCCATTCTGAGTGAGACTACATAAAGCCCACCTGGATATGCACACTTGATATTCAGCCATTAAAATCAATGCTCAAATTTAGCTCCATTGGGAAATCATGGGTGATACAGGAATCTTATGAGAAACACTGAGTACAGTGAAGTTTAGCAACTGTAGCATGTTTTATGATGCTTCCATTTTTAGATATAATACTTGCCAAGCAATCCCAAGCCATTAAACTTGAGCTGTATATCAGATATTAAGCAATATGGAAAATAAGGTAAATAGCCCACCGGTTGGCAGTACTGCAGTTGTTGGAGGTAGCAGGTTGTAGGATCAGTTATTTGGCCTTTCCCTTTTTTTAAAAGTGGCAAAATATGCTGTCACTTTAGAAATGATGAATCGGCTGATCATAGCTGATCAAATACTAAGCATAATTAATCATACTTTCTATTACAATAGTATATTTCCAACACAGACCTTTGTTTTTAAAAGGATGCCAATCAATGTTATTCTTTCTGAAATTAGTTGCAAACAGCAAATGCTCTTACTATTCTTTTTTATGAATAAATAGATTTTGTTTGCAGGAACCAGAATTAAATGCCTATTTTCTAGAATGTAATAGGGCTTGTGCAGGGAAAGACTTTTAACAACTTGTGTTATTTTAATCTGTATGCAAATCCATATATCTAATGTGCTTGCTAGCCTTAGAAAAGAAGATAGACTTTACAGATATTTCAACCAATTAGTACAGATACAGGTCAAACATGTGAACCTGCAAGACACATGCAGGAAAAATCAGGATTACACGTATTGTAAGTCTTCTCCAAGTTAATGGCTTTGTTAGAGGGAGAGTGAGTTGAAACTGGGTTAGACATAAAACAGATCAACTCTACTAATCTAATTTAAAGGTTTTCAGAGGAAATAGAAAAACACTGATGGATTTGTTAGTAGGATACCAAATCTAAATCCCTTCTAATCCACCTGTTATCTTCAGCTCAGTCTTTAAAAATTATTCAGCTGACTTTGGGTGGTTTTGATCGCTTTGTCTTATCTTCAAAGTAGCTACATTTTTAGAAAATTCCTAAAGTTTGTTTCCACAATTAGACAAATTAGTGATGTTCCCTAAAGGGACTATCCACCGACCTATTGTTAAAACTTTCTATGTTTTAATAAAACTATATAAATTGGCATTTCTCCAACAGCTGACAATTCATAAGCTTGATAAGGAAAGGAGGCAAACAACTTTGCAAAGCTGTGTAGTGTAACATCCTGGTTTTGGCTGGGATAGAGTTAATTTTCTTTCTAGTAGCTGGTATAGTGTTATATTTTGGATTTAGTATGAGAAGAATGTTGTTTCAGTTGTTGCTAAGTAATGGTTATACCAAGTCAAGGATTTTTCAGCTTCTCATGCCCAGCCAGCGAGAAAGCTGGAGGGACACAAGAAGTTGGCACAGGACACAGCCAGGGCAGCTGACCCAAACTGGCCAAAGGGGTATTCCATACCATGGGACGTCATGCCCAGTTCTTGTGGTTTAAGCCCTACCGGTTGGGCGCCAAAAAGGACTGTCGTGGTTTAGGCCCAGCTGGTAACAAATCACGACGCAGCTGCTCACTCCCACGCCCCCCCCGGCCCCGGCCCCGGGGGATGAGGAGAAAACACAAAGGCAGGGTCGCGGGTGGAGATAAGGACTGGGAGGGATCACTCGCCACTTACGGTCACGGGCAAGAGGCAGGCTCAGCTTGGGGAAGAGACAAGATCGATTTAATGTGCTACCAGTCGAACCAGAACGAGGACCCTGGGAAGGGCACCCGACCCTTAGAACACCTTCCCCCCAGCCCTCCCTCCTTCCCGCCTCAGCTCCCCTCCCGGTTCTCTCCGCCTCCTCCCCCCGGCGGCGCAGGGCAACAGGGGACGGGGGCTGGGGTCAGCTCGCCGCCCCGGGTCTCTGCCGCTCCTTCCTCCTCGCTCCTCCCCTGCTCCACCGTGGGGTCCCCCCGTGTTCTCCCCGAGGCGCTACCACCGTCACCGATGGGCTCGGCCTGGGCCAGAGGCGGGTCCGGCCTGGAGCCGGGGGAGCTTCCAGCAGCTGCGAGCGGGAGCCGGCCCGGCCGACCCTCCCCCGCTAGCAAACAAAAAAACCCCACGCACCACACGAACCCATTACACCAGTATATAAACTGGGGGGAGTTGGCCAGGAGGGGAGCAGATCGCTGCTTGGGCGTTGGTCAGAGGGTGGTGAGCAATTGCATTGTGCATCACTTTTCTTAGGTTTTATTTCTCTCTCTTTTTGTTATATTCCTTTTCATTACAATTACTATTTTTGTTATTATATTTTAGTTTAGTTTATTTATTGAACTGTTCTTATCTCAACCCACAAGTTTTACTTTTTTGTCCAATTGCCCTCCCCATCCTACTGGGAGGGAGGAGGAATGAGGAAGCGGCTGCGTGGTGCTTAGTTGCTGGCTGGCGTTAAACCACGACAAGTAAAAAAGAAAAGAATTTTCCCTCCTCTTATTCCACAAAACTACCTTATACAAAGAATTTCAGTTTCCTTACCTGCTAGATAAGAATAATGACAGTGCAGATACATTCTAAAAGTGAGGTTCTTGGTAGCATGGGTTTACTGAAGGGCAAACTACTCTGTTACTGTTATAATGGCTGGTTTCTTTCCAAATATGTTTTTATGTGGAGGTAGTGAAGGCAATCAGGCTGTGCTGTTTGCAGTTTTCAGTTATGATTTACTGGGGTTTCCTGCAGATTAGTGCTCTCTTTTCTCCCTTGTTTGTTTCAGGGATACATAGGTGACTATTTTTGGGCTAGTCTAAAGGAAGCAACTAGCCTCACTTTCATGAAGACTGAAGCACTGATGTGTGTGAGATTTCAAGACACGACAGCGCAGGAGGATAGGAGATCTTCTCTAGTACTTAAGACCATACTCAGAAGCCCAAAGTCAATAATAGCCTTGCTCTGCCCATGCCACACCAAAGTCAATACTCAGGCCTGCCCTGAAACGTTTTCTCAAACCAAACCACTTAGACCATATATAGTTTGGCTTACCTCTTGCCAGCCTGTTCACATTTTAAGGACTTATTAAACTGTAAATTATATAAGCAATGTTTTCTGGTTCCCTACTTTAAGGAATAGTTTTCTAAAGCAAAGTTAGTATCTCCATTTGCAAGGGATGAGGTCAGCTGGTACAGTACAAAGGACTGTGCTTTCAAGAGCACTTTAGTTCCATTAAGTGAGATACAGTAATAGACTAGGAACAGCTTATGAATGATTTTCCAATTGCACTCTTCTCACTGTCACATTTTGTCTGTCAAACCTGTGATTCTCAGAAGAGGTCTTTACTGACAAGAATCAAGTCCCACTGCAAATGACAACTGCATTTTCTCAATTTTATTAGTGACTCCAGCCAGCTAGCAAAACTGGCCACTTTGTAGTTTGTCATCGTCTTGGAAACTAATTTAATACTGCCCTATGAAATGACCCCTTACTAGAATGTACTGTATAACTGGCATGGCACGTGGATTTTCCATCCCAGATACAGCAGAGATCATATAATCATAGAGGAAATAGTGACAGTACTGTCATGTCAGTCATGGAGGAGGTTATTTTAACTCACACCAAAAATGCTTTGTATCTCCAACAGAGAAGAGCATTTTCTTTCTCCTTGGATGTAAAAGAATCACTGGTTTAAAAAGAAATCAGTTATACACACCCACTGTTCATCATTTGTGACCTTATCACAGGGTGAAAATTAGTTTTAGCGGTTCACCCAGACTGGGTGGAGGGGAGACTACAAGGATTCAAAAAAGCCTAAGGAAAGTAAAACAGATACCACATTATGAGAAGATACATAGTGACACAATTACACTCTGATCTTCAGCTTGTGTAACGTGGGAAAGATTGTGCTGCCATTTGAGGGAAGCGTGTTTGTAATGGTTATAAATGGCAAACTGGGAAGGGAAACAGATGCTTAATTTATCCTTACATTTCCAGAGAGATCTGTTCTTCCTGATACTAGTTTGAAATTTTTAAAAATTTCATTTTATTTTCCTGAGTACAGTGTTGAAATGCTACATTCATCTAAAAAGTTATGCATTTATATCACTGATAGCAATGAGATACCAGAAGACAGGAGAGGGATAGAACTGGAATCATGGAGACTGAAAAAAAAAAAAAAAAGATAATTCTCCAGTGACCTGAATAGTTAAAAAAATCTTTGAGATTTGGAACGTATGTGAAAATGAAGGGGTTTTTAGACATGCTAGAGACAGATTATTTGAGTATTTCATGGTACTGATAGTGTCATCAATAATATATCTATTGTTCAATATTATTATATAAAATAGAATGATATAAAATATACTCCTATTATTTAACTTTCTGGACAAGTGTTCAATAGAATCCTGAAAACCTATGAAGTGAGCATCTATCTTTGGCTTGCTTGCTTTCTTTTTTATTTATTGTGAAGGAGATAGAGAGGCAATATTCCATGCCTACTATTCCTTCTCCTGGTGGAGAGGAAAAGGCTCATATCAGGGTCACTGTGCTATACAAAATAGGTGACTGTGCATATCTAAGGTCCTGTACCATTCCCAAACAAATCCTAAACAAAAATATCGATACATATTTTCAGATTTTGTTGATGCACTGCAGCATGCCAATGCCATTTACATGAGATGATGTCATCAAATGTCAAATGATGACCTTTAGGACTCTAGTACTTCTTCAGCATCCAATTACAAAAGGAAGAGTAATGGATGCAAATTAAGGTTGTCAGTTTAGACCAAAACCAACCAGTACTGTTTTCATACTAAAAGGACAACAGATCAAGTTATTCCAATCAAAGGGAGATCTGCTGCACCTGTTCCATTCACTGCTACTTCATGGATACTCCAACAGGTGTTACCATGCCGTAAAAATGTGTATTATATTAAATAAGCATTCCATTCAGGATGTGTTGTACTTTCTGAAAGGCCAAAATGGTGAAGATACATGTCTCATTAAAATGCCAGTCTAATAATAATTTATGTGAAACCTTTGCTGATACACATGTGTACATGAGTGCATATTTGCCATTAAAGGAGAGAAAGCTGGTAGACGGGATCAAATTTCAAAATTTTAAGAAGCAGAAATGTGAAGCCTGTTCTAATCATGTAATTTGTACTGGAAAAGAGGGTGAGGTAAATTAATAATAATTATTATTATTATTAATAATAATAACAATTATTATTATTTTCTCTCCACCTGCAAAATGAGAAGATCTTAACGATGGTGAAAGAAATGCTAACTGATGAAGCCAAGATTATAAGTATTTTGATAGATTAGTGATAGAAACTCAAAACCACTTTAGAATGTTTACCATTAATGCACATAGCAGCAAGGCAATAACAGGAACTACTTAGCAATTCTTTCCTATAAGGCTTTAAAAGAGTATTGATCAGCTGTCCAGGTATTATCTGTGATTTTACATTAGCTTGTCTGATACTATGTTTCATTACAGCAAATTTTAACCCCAGGGCACTGGGGTATTGGGAACTACTGATACTTAACAGGGAAGGGGAGGAAAGAAAGCCCAATGTGTTTTGTGTGAGTGTTGGGAAGTAGAAAATTCCAACTGCAGACTTCAGAGCAATAATGTAATAGCAGTTAAAAAAAAAAAAAAAAAGCCTCAAAATATTCTGTTCCTTTCAAATACAATTACAAGGCTAATGAGATCCAAAAGAGTTTGATTCTTACTGAAAGCCAATAGACCTGCTCTCCTAAATCACGTTAAGTATTTTTGAATGCTTCCACTCATGTGATTCCTAATTTCCCAATGATCTGCATGAGGCTCCACAAGAACTTCTTTAACTTTTTGAGCATACGGTGAATCAAGCCTCCAGGACTAAGAAAAACATAAACTCCCTTTAGACAAGATTAGAATGTTTTGCTGGCAAGAGCTGAAGAAGTGAGATAACCCACCCATGCCTACCTTTTGTTATGTGCTGTTGTATCTGCCACAAGGTACAGAATCGGGAAGTAGGTACTAGAGGGAATCGGCAACAAGTACTGGCAAAAAACAGAACTGGCATTTCAGGCTTTTTTGTGTTGCTTACCACACTTATTTGGAATTTGGTAAAGCAGAGGCATTTACTGACTGAACAAGATAATGGAAACAATTCACGTTCACAGTATGCAGGAATCTGAACTGCATGGAACCTGACAACTATCTAAACATTTACCTTTATGGTTCCACAAAAAGGAGAGACTTTTAAATGAGAATAAAGGAGACTATGTTGGAGACAACCATTGAGAATGTCTGAAAAATATCAGAAATACCTACCTGGTGAATTTCTGGAGAGAGTTGCTTTACCACTGAATTAGGTTTTCTTACAACTCTTGCATTTCTAACCACAAGCAGATGCTGGGGAAGACAGAATAGAAGAGGCATATGTAAAGACAGCTGGAGTGAGCCTTGTGAGAGTTTCATAAATGTTTAGATCATTTATATAAAAGCAACAGGTTTTGACACACCCATAAAGTACTCAAAATCCTTATGTTTGTCATGATCTGCTTATCTCTACTATTCTAACAAAAGAGCTGTGATGATGCAGGAGCACATACAACAGTGATTCATGTGAACAAGGGGATCATTGACAACAGGAGGTTTAGGGGTTATTTTCTTTAGTTTTGATAAAAGCATCAATGGGCTATGTAAAATATTTCAGCTGATGGGAATGTATCTCAGATGCTTCATCTGTGTATAGTTTACAGAGAATCTTACAAATAGTATGGGGAAATGGACATTTTCTTCTTTTTTGCTATTTTTTCCCTATGAAATACAAACTTAGAGATTGATTAAGGTCTAGATATCCCTACCTTCTTGCTGGGAAAGCCCCTTCGGCAACTAGTAGCTTTTGCCTTCCAAGTCTGCAAGACTTAAACATTACTGTGTTGTACTTTGAAAAACTTAAAGCACACATATTTGATCCTTAAAAAATGTTATACTAAACGTATAAATATAATAATGACTGCTAGACCACATTAAAATTTTTCATGGCATTTGCTGTACCTTGTACAGTTTAGTTAACCTTTCCTTTTTTCAGAAGAAAACTTTCATTTGGATTTAGCATCATTTAACTAGACTTTACTAAAAATTCTGTGTTACAATTTTTCTTTTTTTTTTAATCCACAGAGAATGCAAAGGTAAATGTTATCAGAGTGCATTTGGACAGAGCACGTAAGAATGTGTGTAAGAATGGTTTGTGATACTACATAGCCCTGGATATATGCTGGCTACTCCTTCAAGACACTTGCTTCCTTTAATGCTGGGTCAGGGAGCAGAATTATATGCCTCACCTAGCATATAGAATCCACGCTAATTATACTGGGGACTGGACCTTCTTATGGACACCTAGAAAGGCAGGGTGGTGTTCACTCTTCGGTTGCTATTTGTTCCTTAAGACCACTGGTAATTTGATAGGCTTTTTTTGTTTGTTTTTGTAAAGCTCTTAACAAATTATTATGAGTCAGTTTTGGTGTACGCCAGATGTTTTTGTGACATCTTAATCATGACTCCTGTGCTAAGTTATGTGGTTAGGTGGTGTGCAAGACTGCTAAGAAATTCAGCATTGTTCTGGAACTGTGAGGAGAGTTTCCCTGTGAAGCAGAACTGATGCTTTAAGTTCTTCATCAAGTTTAGGAAAATTTAGGAGGAAAGAGAGTATATCAGCTTTTGTTACCACACTTCTACATAATCAGCTTGCACTTAAAGAGTAAATTACTGTAACTTCAGCTTGTGGGCTGAGTTCTTTACACAGTGCTCATATTTGTAGCAAAAAAGCTAGAAGGGAAGAAACATTCATTCCAAGGTTTCATTATAAATAGTGAACAAATATGGAAAAGGATACTCCTCATCCCCTTTACCCCCCTCTCCAATATCCTGCAGCTCACATGGTGGTGTGGGATGATTTGTGAAGGGAGACAGAAAAAAAATCCTTCCTGTTTTAATGAAGCCTTTAAAACACAAATATTCTCTACTGCAAGAGAACAACAGCCAGCTCAGGCAGGAGCTGTTTACATTACTGAAAGGTAAAAGGCAACAAAAAGCTTGGAAACAACTTGCCTTTGCAATAAATAATTGATTTAAGAGGTGAAAGGAACACTTTTTCTCACATGACAGCCTTGAAGCTGTTAAAAGAATGGCATTGAGGCCTTGAATTCTTCATGTACTTGGCTTCTCACAGCAAAGGGTAGAAGATTATTGGATTTTGGGGTATAGGGAGGCTTGCTAAGGGGGTGAAACTAGGTCAGAAGTGTCATAATTCTGAGGTCTGGATATGGATCAGCTGGCTAACTGCAGTCATTTTAACTGACACTACCCGAGATGTCTTGTATGTTATCTGTTCTCTAAACATAAGATCTGGACCAAGCTTGATTTAGAGCACATTATTTTAAGAAGTGAGTCTTCTCACTCTTGCTTACACACTGCTGTCACCTAGAGTTCAGGAACATCTGCTTACCTCCTCGAGGGCCTGACTCAGCAGGCCTAGTGTGTCTTAATATATTGCATTCAACAGAAAACACAGAAGTCAGCAGAGTTCCATTCTAAAATGGTAACAGAGGAATTACTAGTACCCTTCTATGGTATAATTGGCCAACAAAGTGGTGGATATGTATATTAGCCTCTTGCAAGCCTCAGAGAGCTTAATCAATGGTTTCCATTTCTCAAGAGAGCATCCTAACCACTAGCCCATGGACAACTCAGGGATCTAGTGATTAGTGGCCTTACTTCTGGTGGGAGAAAAGGTGTTTGTTTCTTTTAACAAACTTGAAGAACAATCTTTGCAAGGACCAGGCACTTTGTAGTCTTCACATGAAGAAGGAATTCAGACCATGATAACATCTAGACTTCACCTCAACCTACTAACATATATGAAAATCACAGACACAGGTTTATCTTGAGTGACCTCATTCAGATTGCTCTCTGAGGCACAGTTTTGTGGTATTGTAACTATAACATTGTCAAAGCCAGTTAGTATCTCTGCAATGTTTTGATGCACCTGTTGAGGCCAGCGTGCATTCAGAGACTGCCGCACTGTGCTTTTATTAGCTTCAATGAGAACCTAATTTGGCCATAATTATCAAAGTCTTGTCTTCTCTACTATAAAAGTAGGACACATACATGGGTAGCTTCCATATGAACTTCCAAATCTGATCATCTACTGTCGTGGTTTAACCCCAGCCAGCAACTAAGCACCACGCAGCCGCTCACTCACTCCCCCCCCATCCAGTGGGATGGGGGAGAAAATCAGGAAAAGAAGCAAAACCCATGGGTTGAGATAAGAACAGTTTAATAGAACAGAAAAGAAGAAACTAATAATGATAATGATAACACTAATAAAATGACAACAGCAATAATAAAAGGATTGGAATGTACAAATGATGCGCAGTGCAATTGCTCACCACCCGCCGACCGACACCCAGCTAGTCCCCAAGCGGCGATTCCCCGCCCCCACTTCCCAGTTCCTATACTAGATGGGACGTCCCATGGTATGGAATACCCCATTGGCCAGTTTGGGTCAGGTGCCCTGGCTGTGTCCCGTCCCAACTTCTTGTGCCCCTCCACAACAACTGAAAACATCAGTGTTATCAACATTCTTCACATACTGAACTCAAAACATAGCACCGTACCAGCTGCTAGGAAGACAGTTAACTCTATCCCAGCTGAAACCAGGACACCTACCCACATGGGGGCCTCACTTTGACAGCCTATCAGAAAGTGCCGTAAGCTAGCTAATATTTGGTAAATTGTATATTCAACTGTTTAGTATGCTCAGGCATGTCTTCAGGATAGTCCATAGGATTGCACTTGCAGAGTCATGATCTCTACTCCCTGTGAGTGCCTCGAGGTGAAGGTGTCATTCAAATGTTACTGTAAATATGCCCTTGTCCCTAAGGCCTAATATGGATATCAAAATCTGTGGGTGCAGAACCAGAATTAAAAACCAAACCAAACCAAACCCCAACAAGATGATTCTCAGATTACAAACTTAATTTGTAGAGCTGCAGATTGGATACAGTCCCAAGTAACCCATAGGTCTCATAGGTGACCCTGCTTTGAGCCAGAGGTTGACAGAGATCTCCTGAAAGGTTGTTTCCCACCTGAATTAATCTTGTGAGTCTAAGTAGGTTTACCATGGGATCTCTGAGAAATGGTAAATATTCACTTGCCAGTAACACTTTCAGATTTACTTTTTGGAGTAGAGTTGCACTTCAGAGATGTTCTGTCCTTTCCCTAAGTATCATTTCCCCATGTCCCCACCCCTAATGGGAAGCAGATCGTTAGGTGATTTAAATAATCATCTACTTTCAATAAAATCTTAATCTCTTCACTACTCTTCTCTGGAAAACAACTCAGTCACAAACTGAAATGAAAAGAAAATACGTGGGAACACCATTCACTGGTGGCACAGAAGAGCAACATACTGAGCCTACTAACCTTTCCCCCTCCTTATCCAGAGAGCTGTTAAAAGATCAAGGCATAGAACCATTACAAGATAAACAAGCACTACAGATTTTGCAGTAGATGAGACCATCTGGACCCAGATAATGTCACCCTAAACAATCTGCCATCCAGTTGCAGGGAAGGAGAAAGAAGTCCTTTGTGACTCAGAGCTAAAAGGCTGAGATGGCAGTGTGGTTTATTGGCTCCCTGATCCCATTACAGAAAATAATGATTATTTATTATTCCAGGTAATGCCAGTGGGCGTGGCCAATCACCATACTCTCTGTTCGCGCTATCTGAATCGTGCCACGTATCTGAAAAACGCCAACTGAACTAACAGATGTGTGCTGATATTCAAATGGCTTCCTCTGCTATATTTCTGCAGACCAATCAGACCACGATCCAGCTTTTCCTTGGTGTTCATGTAGACTACTACAATGATCAGCATACAGTGTTCTGTGCCTCATGATTTGCTCTAGCCTTAGAGAAGAGTGCATAGATGGACCTGCTTGTGCCCTGTGAAAGGCCTTCTCTGTTTCTGGCAGAATTAAACACATAACACTGAATAAATATGAGATTGAGTTGCAGGCTATGTGCAGTGAGGCAAAGCAGAACAGTTCTCAGCAACCAACCACGAGCATGACCCAGTCCTATATAACTGGTAGCATGCTCTTATTTCCATTCGTAAAATACTCTTTTAAAGTGCTAAAGTCAGAGAGGTTGCTTTTGAAGGGCATACAGAGTCACTGATGAAAAATTTAAGCAGGAAGCCATAAGAGTATTATCAGGAGTGAGGCTTGCTCATGCCCTGGAATTTTAAAAGCAATTTTGAAAAAGTTCTGAGCAGCATAAGGAACTAACACTTAACTTCCTGTGCAAGAACTGTCTTGTTGGAGTCATTAAGTTTTACCACACACAAATTATTACTAATTAGGGTCTAAAGCTGCTTCAAACCCCAGAATCCTGACTTGTGAGAAGGCAGGCAATTCATTTGCAACAACAATAGAATACCATAGGATTTATGTGATACCTTGCTGTACTATTCTTCCAATTGTGTGATTCATAGTCAATTAAAAATCACTAAAGAATACAGAAACAGAAAACAGAGCCAGATATTCATCTGACGTCAACTGATGTCAATGCATTGTGCTTCCAGCTATGGGGAACCTGGACTATTTCAGGCTACAGGTCACTTGTTTCTCTGATTATATGTGGGTATTTTGAAGTGCAAATTAGAGGTTCCAGGGCCTACTTGTATAAAGTGTTCTGAGTAGGGAAGCATGAATGCCTTTGCAAGATCTTCCTAGTTATTGCTTAGATTATATTGTTTTGATAAAAAATACTTAGGCCATAACTGGGAAAGCAATTCCAAAGGTATTATTGTAAAAAAATAATACTTTTACCCTGAAAGAAATGTTGATATTAGATGAAGGCATAAGGTAAAAACAGCAGGTGTCAAATCCATTACGAACAAAAAAGACAAAACAGTAAATGAAAGAATTGAAATAAGGGCTTCATTATATTGAGATTACATGGGTGAAAATTTCCTTTTCTTGTACAATCTCAAGAAAAAGTCCAGTCTAGTAATCTTCACAGCTAATCGCCAAAGCACATTTCACTCCCTGCTTCTACCTTCGCTTTTTACCATTACAGTTTTTCAGTGCAATGGTTGTTAAAAATGTACACAATTATCTACTTGGTTATCTGCTGTAATACATTGGATACAGACAATCAGTTTTGACTGTACTTACGGTTAAGAAAGCTACAAATGCCTTCATGCCTTAGCTGCCAGCATTCCCTTTGTATGCTGGCATGCAGAAAGTGCAAATAAGAAAAAGCCAAGTGATAGTTTGAAATAGAACACAGATCACAGCATAGTCACGTGCATATCCGGTCTCCGTCACAGTGCTAACTTCCTCTTTGTATTCAGGGATCTATATTCCTCTTGAGTCTTATTTTAATCTGATAAACATATAATTGGGCAAGCTTTTGTTTTGGCTTCAACCTGTTGTTTCTACAGTGCCCTCCACAAGTATACACTCATTACTATTTTTACTTTAAAGATATGCTAATTTATTTTTAACAAATTAAAGGTAAGGAGCAAAATATTGTTTCATCTTAGAGCTAGAACCTGCATTATATATCTGTGCAAGGATGTTCCCTTTGTTTCATTGCATATATCACAGGTGCTAGAAGATGCAATACCTCTATTTTCAGTTCCCCATTTGTCACTGAGAAAGGAACTACCTCCGAGTTCCTCTGGCAGATGCACTAACTACAGGGTTACAGAATCATACCTGAGGTCTCTTTCCCCTGTGAATGCTAATGGCTTCAGAAGAAGGAAGAGACACAGACTGTTCAAGATCCTACATGAGTTCAATGGGAGTGCTGTCTGGGGAAGCGGGAGATCAGGTTTATAACCTTATCTTAAATCAAAGAAATAAGATATTTTACAACTATTTAATAAGTTGGTTATCAGGTTAGGACAGTGGCTATAACTCTAGCATCTTCTTGCTGTGCTATCTTCTTTATAAATTTCTGAAGCGGGCAGTCTGTAATGAAGGCTACTTAGGATTTAATGACTGGATGTTTGAGGCCAGTGGCAAAAATATATGTACTTGGGAAGTTTTCCTGGTGGTAACTTGGGTGGGAATCAATCTCAGTTGGCAGCTGAGCACCCATTGGACAGACTGAAACCCTAAGGCCTGAAACTTTTAGGAACTCTTAGATGCCTAAGTATCTTGAAAGATCTATGTTTTGAGAAATGCTCGTCATTAGCTTATTTGCTTCCTTAAGCACCTAAATATATTTGAAAATATGGCTCAGCTTACTCTGACGCTTCTTTCAGGTGTTGCCTGCAGCTGTTGCTCGTAAGGGCTAGTCCAAACCATAATGGTTATTCCTTCTTCCCATCACAAATATTCCCAGTTATTAATTAACCTTTTATTAAAGGATAACTGCCTGGAATTCACACCAATGAAAACAATGTTTGCTTATTTAATCCTAGTATTTCTGTTGGATTTTGGCCAAGTGGATTTGTAGTCTAATCACTTATTATTTGTTTTCTGCTCCTGTCACTTAAACACTTATTTTTGGCATTCTGATGCATTTCTCAGAAACACTAAAACATTTTGATTTGAAACTCTGAAGGCAGAATTTTTTAATTTTGAATTTTGAGATTGCATTTTGTATCTAAAATCTTTCTTGGTGGGAAAAATAACAAGAAAAAAACTGCACTGAAAAGATTCAATAACTCCCACTCAAAATCAAACACCAGGCTGGAAAAATATTATGTTTTCATTGGAACACTAACTGATTTTTTTTTCTTTCTGCTTTTTCAGTTCAGGCACAAACACATCATATCTATCATTCTCCCAGTTCTAATCTCAGACTGTACAGTGCCTCACCACTGCATTCAGTGCCACCTGCTGAACTACTAGCACCAATGCGCATTGCATCAAGGAGCACTAGGGAGGTCTCACATCCAAGTACTAACCAAGTTTAGCTTGCGCGAGCTGACAAGATCACAACAGACAGTAATAAATAGGGTTTCAGACAGCCACTGTATGCTTTCCTCTGGAACTCTTTCTTATAGGATTTAGGTTAAGCTAACACAAGCTTCCTTATGTTACTACACTAGCTCTGAGATACTGAAATAGTCAAAGCTCCACTGTTTGTGCAGCAGTCAAGATGCAAGACATGCAATGTGGCCTGCATAACACCTGAAAACATGTGAACCAGCTATTTGGATCTGCATATTCGGGCTTGCCTATTTGTTGTTTTTCTGTTGCTTTTACTCAGACACAACTCACCTCTAAGCAAAAATCTGAATGTTTCATTATATTTGATATAAGTAATTGAAGTAAACAATCCTTTCATTTTCCAAAAATAAGATGTAAGTAAGAAAGAATGTGAGTATATGGGCTCTTTTGTTCATTTTTGGTGGGGTGTTTTTCCCTTTCTTTTTAAAGTCAGGTACAAGAAAGCTAATACAACTGTTTCCAGCCCTTCAGGGGCTGGATTTAGTCCAAATTTATGAAAGATGCAGAGCATCATCTTAGCCAAAACAATTCCTAAATTTGTCTTTTTGCTAAAATGAGGCCACCTAGAAGATTAAAAGCTTTCTTCTTTTTTCTGCCTTAAAAAACATAATTACACTCCAATTTAAAACTCTAATTGAGTGCACTTGTATTGGTAAGATGTTCTTTTTCCCTTTAGGGACAGTATTCCTATTAGTCACACAAGCTATCTAATCATTTCATGGTTCTTCTTTTTTCCCACCCTACACCTCCATTATAAATGAGAAAATTAAAGCTTTTTTTTTTTTTTTAAGAGTATCTCAATTATATCCTCATAAATTCAGCAACTGAACATTTTAGTTGAAACAGTAAGCCACATCTTTAGCCATTGTAAATTATCATTACTCTGCTGATTTCAATGAACAAAAGGTAACTTGCATCAGCTGAGAATCTGACCCATGAAGACAAAGTCACTGAAAAAGTATAAAAGTAGATTATTTTTTCAAGCTTGAGAATTTATGTCCTGGCTATAAAAACACACCAGCTGTGCTATTATCCTGAATTTTATTAATGTTATAAGTTTTTTTACATTAAAAAATGATTGATCAATTTGCACAAAATAGTACCACTCAAAATATGATGACTGCATCTTTCTGATTAAGGTGATCATAAATTTTCTTAGACTAGCAAGTCATATAGACAGCATTACCTTTCCTTTGGTTGTGTAAGTGACTTTATTTGCATCTTTAGTTTGCGAACAGATCAAGGGGAACACTTGATGTTATTCCTTTGCCCATAAGCCCATCTTTGCAATCTTTACACTTAGGTTTCTAGATCTGCCATTTAACCAATTGCTGACATTTGTGAGACTCTACAAAAAGTACCTCTTTACAATCAGATCTTATGTTTTACTGAGTACTTTAAGGTGGCAATATTCACCTGCAGTCACAGGAGCATTTTAATGCTAGGTTATTAGGAGACTACACTGTTTTTCTTCCACCAAATCACCTGGAATGCTGTTAAGTCTTGGGGAAAACAAGTATGTGAACTTTTAACAGATTTTCTAAAGCTAAAGAATTAGTTCTGGCTTCTATAGCCATTGCATAGTCTTTGTAAAACAAAAGACATTTTAGCATTTAAGAACTATCTTTTATTATTTTCCATGCTATGCCTTCAGGCTTTAATTCACAAGCATTATCTTTGCTCTAGGTTTAAAACTTTTAAGGAGAAACAAACTTAATTACATATAGCATATGGAAAATTTGGGTTTTAACCACTAATCTGTGGCTTACAATGAATTTGGATGGAAGGACTTCAAGGCTCTGTAGTATCATGTTTCTTATGCTTGTCTCCATTGACTGCAAGAGTTCTAGGATTTCTCAGTGAAAATCATTTGCTTAAATAAAACATAAATGAGCCACCATGATTCTTTAATTTTTTTTAAATCTTTCATTTTTCTGTGTTTTTCTTTGGCAAACATTTATCTATAAATACTTGAAAGAAAATATTAAGAAGGTGAATAGTTCTTGAAATAATAAAAGCTACCAATAAAAGATTTATTGAAATTCATTGCTGATAAGCATTCATCTCTCAGTATTTTCTGCAGTGGATGCAGAAAAAAGTGCAGATCATTGTTACTTCTATTCTTCCTGCTTTCATGGCTTTTTAGATATAGAAACAAAAGATAAACAGAAATACACTTCAGAGTAGAGGACCAGATATGCTGGTGAACATGTATATAACTCAGCTAACATCAGACTGCTTTCTTAGTTTCCACTAGCTGAGGATCTAGCTCAGGAAATGTTACTTTTCCAGTGCCAGTGATTATTATCCCTCTTTTTGCTCTATCAGATTTGGATGTATTTGGTCTTATCTTAAAAAAACACATCTGGTGGTGAATCTGAAAAGATGGCTTGTTTCAGACCCTGAGCCTCCCTTCTACACATATGTGGACCCTGAGGAGGTTCAATATGATTCGGGAAAAATTCCAAGGCTGTAAGAAAGGCTCAGAATTAATATTATTTTAGAATGCTAGCCTAAGGCTGCAGTATTTAATTGAATTCATTGAATTTCAGCTAAGTAGGCAACTATCTTTCTGACCTGAGGGAGGCCTGTATGTATTAATAACACCAATGTTATTAACAAAGCAGCTAACATAGCACTGGAGACATAATAGGAAGTTTTATATCTGTAGATGAAAAAAATGCCTTTGATTGATATGATTCCTGACCAGTCATTTATAACTCACTGTTGTGACCTCACTGACGCTCACAGTTCTACTGCATTAGATTTAATTGCCACACTGTGCAATTGCTATGTGCCAATTGTTATCACGCCCGCTGTACATGAGCTATTTGTCATCTGACTGTGCTTAATTAACAGTACAAAATCCTAACTCTGCATCCACTTTTGACTGCCTGAGTTCATGATGAATTATTTGCTATTTAGTTATTATGATACTGTGCAAATGACTAGCTGTCAGCTTAGACGGAGCTGGCTAAAGCACATAGGATGTTTGTGGTATGGCCCATGAACAAACTTAGCAGAATGGTTAGGAATTAAAAATGCTGACATGTCATCTATCAGATATCATTTGGGCATCCAATGGCTCCATAAAAGACATTTAGAGGAACAGTTTAATTTTCATGTGTGAACATGCTCATTTTGGAATTCCCTTGAAACTCACAGGAAGTACTTGTTAGATTAAGTTTGACAGAGGATGAAATACCAGCTGAGCTTGTGTTAGAAGCAGCACTGGGTAGGGAATTCATAGAAAAAAATGACATGTCCTGATACTCCAGAATATTGTGTTCTTTTCCAGTAGCTGTCCATAAAAAATAAAGTTCAGTTAACTGCTATATCCAGTAAGAGTATGAAAGACGGAGTCTGGTTCTACTTTTAAAAATACCTTGAAAACTTGCAGCTCCTCT